>NC_133327.1:180646508-181017120 GCF_042186555.1 Aquarana catesbeiana | reverse complement strand
ACACACTCCTAAACCTTGTGGACAGCCTTCCCAGAAGAGTTGAAGCTGTTATAGCTGCAAAGGGTGGGCCAACTCAATATTGAACCCTATGCACCAATACTGGGATGCCATTAAAGTTCATGTGTGTGTAAAGGCAGGCATCCCGATACTTTTGGTATATAGTGTATATGGGAGCTGTATACCTTATTTTGTATTTCTGTTCATCCAGTTCTGAGATTTATACAGCTCTGCCACCCCACAAAGCTTTGTCTAGCAGGGGAGAGACCTGACTTTTCTCTGCTGCAGATCAGTAACATATATAAGTCTTGTCACTCCCCTACCTTGTGACTGAGCAGTGAAAGGAGACGCAGAAGATTATTTAATGACGATCTCACCTTTCTGTTACTCTGCTTTCTCTGCCCATCAGCAGATTCCTTGCACTGAAACACAGTTTGGTTGCACCTTGTGCTGCTTCTCCCATTCCTAGTCTGGGATCTGCTGTGCAATGGAAAGAAGATCATATTGGATCCTAATGGTATCATTTCAGTGAGGGCACATGCCTAATACTCTGTATTTTGTACCTTATGGAATCCTTATGGAATATGTGTCTATTTCCAGAGCAGTGTTTAAAAGGAATATTTTTTTAATGTTTATTTGACATTTTGTATAAATAGTTTTACTGAATTCATCTTGACAATTTTGAGAATGTAATTTGCTGCAGATTACATTTAACTTGCTAATATGTGCCCTTTCTGTACCTAAACTGTTTTGTTATATGTGAATATTCATAAGAAGAAGTGACACATAAGAGAGGAAAATCTTTGGGGATTCCCATAACGAATCGCACCTGCCGAAACTGAAACTACAGTCAGCTTTTAGGTGGGACCTAGTTGGATTATATTGAGGGTGATGTTAAATGGGTGCATTAAGTTAGGGTTTGGAAGTTTGCTTTTTGCAGTTTAGTCATTTTACTGTTGGGCTCTCCCATACGCCTTTGTAAGAGTGTATTATACAATCTAAGTAATATAGTTTCACCTTTGTTTTAGTAGCATAGACTTGTCCAATTGCTAGAACAAATGCAAACTCAGAGTATTGCCTGCAGTTTCAGTCTGAATGGGTGATCACCTTTTCTTTATGCCGTGTACACACGAGCGGACTTTTCGTCGGACTGAACCCCGAAGGACTTTTCAATGTTCCGACGGAGTTCCAACTAAACGGACTTGCCTACACACGATCACACCAAAGTCCGATCGTTTCAAACGTTATATGACGTACGACCAGACTAGAATAAGACTAGAATAAGACTAGACTAGAATAAGGAAGTTCATAGCCGGTAGCCAATAGCTGCGCCGTTGTTCGTCCGTCGGACTAGCATACAGACAAACAAATTTTTCGATTGGACTCGAGTCCTTCAGAAAGATTTGAAACATGTTCTATTTCTAAAGTCCGACAGATTTTTCAACAGAAAGGGTCTGATGAAGCCCACACATGATCGAATTGTCCGACGAATTTGTTCGGTCGAAAAGTCCGGTCGTGTGTACACGGCATTAGAGACACCACTAGCAAGTACTAATTCATCGACTTACAAATGACTTACCAGTGCATGATCTGTGAACACCCAATGCCTCAGTTATTTGGGTCTGCCATATTGCCTCTCAGACAACATAGGTAAGATGATGGTGTCACCCACAGCGTACACATTAAAATCACTTCTGTCCTTTGCATATCAGCAACAGCACTATTCAATCTGCAAAGGCTGCACATTTTGTGAAAATAAAGGATCAAATGGTTTACCTTAAATGAAATCAATCCCATATATATAGCAAGTCTACAGACCTAGTATTATTATACATTTTGCAATATATAGTGGTCAGTTCTATAATCAACTGCACAATGTTTTGGTCTCAACTCACATGTGGAGCTTATCATCCTATAATGTTCATGTTAATGTGGTTATCCCTAAACATATTACTGAAAGTCTGTTCCAATTTGACTACTGATTTTTTTTCTTTTGACTTCCTAGCTGATCTCTCATTATACTTTGACTATTTCACATTCAAAAATTTGTTGATGAATCTTTAAAATGGCTGTCTTCAGATAGTAGTTTTCTTGGGGTGGTAATGGCACAGTTTGACTGGGGGCCTCTAAAAGGTAAATTGCTCAGATAAATGCAGCTTCCAGTATTACCGATGAATTGGTTGAGGGCAGGACAAACCACTAACATACTATGAATAAGACTGCAGCCCAGTAGTATATTAGAAAGTTAGAGCTGGACCACCGAGAGTAAGAGGTGATTGTAAAGCAGACTTAGCGTATTCATGCGGTACAGTAGCTGAAACACAGATGTTTTTCCTGCCCAGATGAAGAAGGTGATAGTGTTTTCAGTTTTGGCAAAAAAAAGATTGGGATTTAAGAACTGTGGTTTATGTATGTTGTTTTTGGGTATAACATAAACATAGTTGTTGCCCATGCTATAAAATATTATAGAAATATATTATAAAAATACAGCATTAACTAAAATGTGCCTTCTTTTTTCAGGTTGAGACTATTCCACTGGGGACCCAAACAGTATATTCTACAGTACCTGAGGATGCTGAACATAAAGCTAAGCACTTACTGGTAAAAGAGGTAAAGTTCTTTTTGACTAAGGAGAACTACATCTCAGTACATATCTGTGAAAGTAAAAGGGGGATTTACAGAAAGTCTGTGGCATGGTTTTCTGGTTGGGGTAAATCAGAGTATATTAGCATTGGGTACCATATGTTGGTGGGACTTATTTGAACAGTTTGTTGGGCTGCTGTACTCCGATATTAAATATGCCTTAACCACTTTTTGTCAAGTTAAATCCCATTTAAATGTTTTCTTAAACAGTCTTTAGTTAACTGGACTCTTATCAAAAAATTACAATGGAGTGTCCAGTGGGCATGTATTTTAATGTGGTTGGAAACCCTTACCTATACCCAGTGTAACCTCCTACATAGGTTGTACCTGTTTATTCACAGTAATTTTTTCTGTACATCCTTGTAAAACTGAAAAGAATTATTCACAGTCTCACAAAGCAAGGGGTGGTGAGCTGTAGTTACACACTGTACAAGAGCTCTGTGAGTTACATAGTTACATGGTTAGTTGAAAAAAGACACAAATCCATCTAGTTCAACCATAAAAAAAAACATAACCATAAAAAAATAAATAAATAAAATAAAAAATATCATACAATCCCATATACCCAATCCTATACCCACAGTTGACCCAGAGGAAGGCAAAAAAAACCCAGAAAAGCATTATCCTATTTGCTAATTGTTGATTGAAAAGAAGGGGCACACCCCCTTGACACAGCACACAGGAACAGGGTTGCGGCTGTCAATTACAGGCTGTGTGCTGGAGCTCCCTCCCCTGTCACCTTTTTATCACTTGGTGTCAGGAAAACTTGTCAGAAGTGACTCATGTTGATAACAGAGGAACTAGACAGCAGAGAGAAATGACGCTTAGTGCATTGGAGAGAGGCAAGTAAACAATATGGAAAAATGGTCTTTGTTCAGATTTGATGTGTGAGATTTACAACCACTTTCTTAATGTCACTAATTTAGTGGTCTTGTTTATCAGTGTTCATTTTTATCTCACTGACTCTATGTGCATCTCAGCACAACTGAAAGGTGGTAGCCAGTGGTAATTTACAATGGTTTGTTGACAATCACTTGTCTCTGGGTGTACTGTATTACCATTCGCTTCAACACTATAACCTATGCAGTAGTTTATAAAAACTGAACACTTTTATTCTCTAGGTTTTCATGCTACTTTAAAGTCTAGCTACTTAGATTACACTTCCAATTTTTACCTGATAAGATAATTGTGATTGGGTACAGGGAATTCTTTTTTAGTGTACACATGGGGTCATAGGGTGTACAGATGAACTGGCTCCATGTCTCTGATGTGTATATTTTCAAAACATTAGAAAGCCATATTATGATTAGCTGCCATTGTGACATCATGAAATGAAGACCTGACATTTAATTGAATTAAGCTTGGGTGGCTTCTGTGTGATCCTTGTGGGCCGCTGCCTATTATGTGCAGATTCATGTGGTACAGTAGCTGGAACACAGATGTAATGCAGCAGCCAGTCCTGTTAATAGTTTGGCTATATTGGGTAGCCATGGGATAAGATTGGAACAGATATGAGCCCTTTAAAATACCGAAACACCATCTTCTGTTGACGAATTAGATGTTGCAGGGTAATAAATTCCAGCAATGGCTAACCGATGGGCAGTACTGGGCAATGATCTTTGAAGTTATAAAATTTTTTGTCTGCTGCATCCAATAGGTGGACTTCGAGTTCTAGTATAAATCCAAAATGTGAGTGATCTGTAAAGTGCAATAGATCCTAAGATAAAGATGAATGAGGTATAAACTCCACAGACAATGTGCGTCAGTGGGTGACATGGGCAAGGTTCTCTCGGTATATGTAAGCAATAGATGTCCTAGCTAATGTGAATGAGAGCTGTCATGCCAGATATGAGCAAGAAAGCCACAGAAGATGTAAGTAAGATATCTCCCAGAAGTTATGATCTAGAGATGCCATGGTAGCTATGACTGGGAGAGAAAGAGCAGCTGTAGCCAGGAAAGCTAGGCAACTGTGAACAATTAGTCACATTGAATAAGAACCCCAAATAAAATTGCAAGCCTAATGGGCCATACACACGATAACATTTTCCGACAACAAATGTTTGATGTGAGCTTGTTGTCGGAAAGTCCGACCGTGTGTATGCTCCATAGAACATTTGTTGTCGGAATTTCCACCAACAAATGTTTGAGAGCTGGTTCTCAAATTTTCCGACAACAAAACTTGTCGGAAATTCCGAGCGTGTGTACACAATTCCGACGCACAAAAGTCCACACATGCTCGGAATCAAGCAGAAGAGCTGCACTGGCTATTGAACTTCATTTTTCTCGGCTCATCGTACGTGTACGTCACCGCATTCTTGAAGTTCGGAATTTCCGACAACATTTGTGTGACCGTGTGTATGCAAGACAAGTTTGAGCCAACATTCGTCGGAAAAAAATCCATGGTTTTTGTTGTCGGAATGTCCGATTGTGTGTACATAGCATTAGGAAGTGTTAATTGTTTTTTGTTTTGTTTTACATATCTAATAGACTCTGGAAATAAAGGTGGAGCTACAAGTCAAACTCCGTAAAAATTGGCAACTGGGACACTTCTGGAATATGTAGTGCCAAGTAGACATGTTTTTTCAGCAGATGGGCCCTTTTTTTGAAAGTAGCTGTTAAGCATCTGGTGGGTAGATGCTGAAGAGAGTGTCCTAGAATATTGGATATATAGTGGAGAAAGTGAGAAGCGCTGGACTGCTTTATGCCTTGTGGTTTGTGATGAAAAGCTTGTGTAGCTAGATAGCTCTTTTAGTCCCAGAGACTGTAAGGTGGTCCCTGTGGAATCTGGAAAGAAATTAAAAGTTAAAGGTGCCACTCCGCTGCTATAATTCTTGAATAGGCTTTATTTGTGTTCAACAAGATGTATCAATGTGTTTCAGGAACTTCAAGGATTCCCCTTCATCAGAGCTGGCATAATAGAAGATTAAAGTCTGACTGGGCTGGGGAATCACTGTAAGGCAGAGACACAGAAGCAACATTTATATGAAAGGATTGCTGCCAAGTGTTGCTTTTGAATCAAAAGGAACACTGGTGTCTTTGGTTAAAGTTTAAAAATAATTAGAACAAGTAAAATGTCATTTTTTTTCATAATGTTGTGTGCCACACAGTGTAGATAGTACGATGGAAAGTGTTGTTCTTTCTTTCTAACTAGATAGTGAGGTTGATTTACTAAAGGCAAATCCACTTTGCACTACAAGTGCACTTGAAAGTGAGGGGAAGATCTGAAATGAGGGGAAGCTCTGCTGATTTTATCATCCAATCTTGTGTAAGCTAAAATGCTGTTTTTTATTTTCTTTGTATGTCCCCCTCAGAGCTACAGCGACTGCACTTCCAAGTGCACTTTCAGTGCACTTTTGAGTGTATTTGCAGTGCACTTGTAGTAAAAAGTGGATTTGCCTCTGGTAAATAACCCCCATTGTCTTGTTAGGAAATGTAGATGTAGAAGTATTTTGGAAGAAAGGACTTTGCATTTGCCTTATACAGCATGAAAAATTCAACACAATGAGGTTGATTTACTAAAGGCAAATGTACTTTTTTTTGTTTTTTGGTGAAGCTCTGCTGATTTCCATCCAACCATGTGTAAGCAAAAATGCTGCTTTTTATTTTCTTTGCACCTGATTGGGTATTCTTTACAAAGTGAAGCTTCACCACATTCACTAAGCTCTGGGAAAAATTGTCTGTTTGCCTTTAGTAAATCAATCCTATGTCTTGAATTGTGTGTTGTGTGTAAACCTATTATTGCTTCAATATAATCCTTAATGATAATACTAAATGTGGATAAACTTTAGGGTGGCAGCACTTAGGGACATAAGAATGTTTTTGTTTATGGTATAAAGCAGCCCTAAGAAAACATGTTTCAAAAATGTTGTAGGAAGTCGTAATTTATTTTCAGCATTTTTAAGTCTTGACTTAAAGTGGATGTGAAAAATGGGAAAAGGTCCCCCGAGCGGGGTTTTTAGGCAGCTAACCATAGATATGAACAAGGCATTAAATAAAATATTAAAGTGCTTTATTGGAGGGTAATGAATAAATGTAACAACATATAAATATAAATTGGGAGCTCCAGTGGGAAAATACCCATACCAAATACATATAATAGCAAACATAGGTTATACACAGCATATGATAAGGCTATTGCATAACAATCCTGACGCGTTTCGACCCATGAATTTTGGGGTCTCTTCAGAGGATGAGTTTGCTACAGAAAAAAGAAAAATTTATAACAGTATATCCAGCTTATTTAAAAGAATTACAGCATAGGCAAGTTTGTTTAGCAACACTTTGCACATAATTACCACTGAGTTTGGATGTACCCCTCGATCAGAGCCTCCCCACACAGCAGCCAGACCATCCAGTGTGCCCGCACGTAGCAGCACCCCAGGAAGAAGGGGGAACAGGAATCCACTTGATATGGCTTGCAAGGAGCCACACGTATAATTGCCCCCCCACCAACACACCACTGGGGGGTGGGGCCGGAACCTACGAAAATTGTCAGAGCGTTAGCTCCTGAATATACCCATATAGGTTAGTAGTTAGATTTAACTGTTGGGCGGTCAGAAAGTGTTGTAATAATCTATTACAGCTTGAATTGATCATGTGAAGGATAATAAAATGAGTAAAGTGACTATATTGGTATAACT
The DNA here is from genome assembly GCF_042186555.1 of Aquarana catesbeiana. Taxonomy (NCBI): domain Eukaryota; kingdom Metazoa; phylum Chordata; class Amphibia; order Anura; family Ranidae; genus Aquarana; species Aquarana catesbeiana. The sequence goes on along the minus strand of NC_133327.1, from coordinate 181,009,840 downwards.
AATATAGAATATGTCAGGGATGACCTTGTCCTTAAATGCTGACAATGGCAGTGATAGGAAGAGAAGTGAAGGATGTGCACAGTGAATAATGACATGTAAAATATGTGTGAAAACAGGAATGTGCATGAAAATGATGCGAGTGAGTGTTTAAAACAGAAAAAAAAAACAAAAACAAATGAGTGTATGTGTGATGTGTGAATTTGAAGAAAAAGTGCATGATATTGCCAAGTATCTAAGTCTACGGCATCCAGAGCTGGTGTGCACATAAATCAAAATTAAATATAAGTAAAATATTATTCTATGGGGTCTGACAAAGCATTGATAATCAGATGTATCATAAGTTCTTACTCACTCCTACTGTTGAGGAAAAGAGTCTGGCCGTCCAAGGAGGAAGTGGAGGGATCACACCCAAATCCACCCTCATTAAATAGTGTCCTTAATTAGTACTGAAATTAACAACAGGTATCGTTTCTTCCGCCCCTTAACCCCGGAGTGTAGAGGGAGACTGTGGCCGCCATTGGCAGGCCTCATGTGGCTCCCTCAGCATCCATCAAGGCGAAGCCCCGACATCTGTCGTCACCTTCGCCGTAAAATACGTGACATCATGAGGCCGCACGCACATGCGACCCGCACATGCGCGCACACCGCACGCAATGTCCGAAGGTGATGAGGGATGCCGCCGGCAGGGTAATCACGCCCGTGGGCGGCCGACCCGGGAGTCCGGCCATCCAAGGGGAGAGACAAGGGGAGCGCAGGTGACTGAGCTCCCCACCCTGCCGGGAAGACACATCAGGGAACATGATCCCCGACCCAGGGAGCATGCGACAGTGCAGGCATCACAGGGGCCCCGATGGCGCAAGCTGCAAGCGGGGAGGCGCCGATCGAGAGGCACACAAACGAGCTCACATATGCGATTTGTGAAAAACAACAAATAACAAAAGTTTTCTACATAATTACTTATTGATAATACAAGGTAAACATTAGAAACTGCGCACTGACAATTCTAACAATATTCCCAAAAGTATGTAGGAACCACAACAACCCAGAGATGGCAACATAATTTCAACGTTTAAATAGATTTGTTTGAAAGGACATAACTCTCAAATACACAAAAATATCTCCCAGATACACAAAATAGTAAATGTATAACAACCCAGATAAGGAAATTTGCATCGGATCCAGTGGATCCCTCATTGCTCACGGTTGCGATGCCATTTTACTCTATTCGCAACCACGAACAAGGCTATTATTGCTTCAATATAATCCTTAATGATAATACTAAATGTGGATAAACTTTAGGGTGGCAGCACTTAGGGACATAAGAATGTTTTTGTTTATGGTATAAAGCAGCCCTAAGAAAACATGTTTCAAAAATGTTGTAGGAAGTCGTAATTTATTTTCAGCATTTTTAAGTCTTGACTTAAAGTGGATGTAAACCCACCACTCATGATTCTCAACTATTGCCATCTTTCGTATGTATATGTGTATACATGCCTCCTGTATGTATCTCTACCGTATAAAAATCACCCCCTTCTGCACACTAAGCCCTGCAAGTCTCCGAAATCCATGGGTGGGTCAATGCTCCAGAGCTAAGTGGGTGGAGATGTGACGTCACTAGACTCTCCGCCCACCTCTACACTCCCCTTTGGCCAGGCAGCAATGCAAAGGAAGCAGAGCCCGCTCACGTCCCCCTGCGACTCATGCGCATGTGCTACACAACACAGGCTGTAGTAATAGCTGTGAGACGCTAAGAGAGGGGGATGATGACGCTGAGAAAGTACACTGAATGTCTCTCTCATGATAGTGCATGAGATAAGGAAATTAGCTGTCACTCACAGCAAGGGGGAAGAAGGACTGGTATGTCTCTGTCTGTCCATTTTTATCTCACTGAAAGAAGATAAGAGGATTGCTCAGAGCTGGATTAACTCTTCGTGGCAAGACTGGGCACAGATGACATGAAATCATATGCTGTACCAGGTACAAGCCTTAATTAAAACTTTTTTGGGGGATTTACATCCACTTTAAGGAAATAGGTTTATTTTTGTAAACTCCTATTGTTCTATTCTATTGTTAGGGTTGCTTCCTTTGGCTGTGCTCCCACTCCATTCAATCATTGATGCTACAGCTATATTGAGTCTTACTTGGATGGTACTTTGCCATCCCTGGCCCTAATTGTACTCCAAGGCACACAGACTCCTAGCCTACTCCTGTAATGAATACATCACCCAATCTCTATCTCTAGAATACAAAATAGCATCCGTTAAATATGTAAAGTGATTGTAAAGTCTCATTAAAAAAAAAAATAACAAACATGTTATACTTACCTCCTCAGTGCAGTTGGTTTTGCACAGAGCAGCCCGGATCCTCCTCTTCTCGGGTCCCTCTTTGCTTCTTCTGGCCCCTCCCTCCCTCCTATCGAGCGCCCCCATAGTCAGAAGCTTCCAATGGGGGCACTGGAGCCGAGTCACAGCTCTGTGTGTCCATTCAGACACAGAGCCCCAACCTGGCCCGCCCCCCTCTCTCCCCTGATTGGCTGACTGACTTTGGAAGTGCAGTCGCTGTAGCTCTGAGGGGGACATGCAAGGAAAATAAAAAAACAGCATTTTAGATTACACATGATTGGATGATAATATCAGCAGAGCTTCCTCTCATTTCAGAGCTTCCCCTCAGATCAACAGCAACTGCACTTCCAAGTGCACTTGTAGTGCAAAGTGGATTTGCCTTTAGTAAATCAACCCCACTATCTAGTTAGAAAGAAAGAACAACACTTTCCATCCTACTATCTACACTGTGTGGCACACAACATTATGAAAAAAAATGACATTTTACTTGTTCTAATTATTTTTAAACTTTAACCAAAGACACCAGTGTTCCTTTTGATTCAAAAGCAACACTTGGCAGCAATCCTTTCATATAAATGTTGCTTCTGTGTCTCTGCCTTACAGTGATTCCCCAGCCCAGTCAGACTTTAATCTTCTATTATGCCAGCTCTGATGAAGGGGAATCCTTGAAGTTCCTGAAACACATTGATACATCTTGTTGAACACAAATAAAGCCTATTCAAGAATTATAGCAGCGGAGTGGCACCTTTAAGACCCCTTTCACACTGGGGCCGTTTGCAGGCGGTATTGCGCTAAAAATACCGCCTGCAAACCGCCCCTAAACAGCCTCCGCTGTTTGTTCAGTGTGAAAGCCCGAGGGCTTTCACACTGAAGCGGTGCGCAGGCAGGACGGTAAAAAAAGTCCTGCAAACCGCTTTTTTGGAGCGGTGAAGGAGTGGTGTATTCACCGCTCCTTCACCGCTCCTGCCCATTGAAATCAATGGGACAGCGCGGCTATACCGCTGCAATACCGCGGCTATAGCCGCGCTGTACGAGGGATTTTAACCCTTTTTCGGCCGCCAGCGGGGGTTAAAACCGCACTGCTAGCGGCCGAATACCGCTGCAAGAACGACGGTACAGCAGCGCTAAAAATAGCGCTGTTGTACCGCCGACGCCCCCACCGCCCCAGTGTGAAAGGGGCCTAACTTTTAATTTCTTTCCAGATTCCACAGGGACCACCTTACAGTCTCTGGGACTAAAAGAGCTATCTAGCTACACAAGCTTTTCATAACAAACCACACATCGCAGGATTCAGGCAAAGTTACTTACCTTGTCCCCAGGATCCTGCTGTGTGTGTGAGCTGTGTCCTCCGCTCGATTCATCACAATGCCGAGCTCCATTCCCTGCGAGCGCCGTGACACACGGGGACGGAACACGGGGCCAAATTCAAAAAGTTAAAAGCACACAATACATACAGTACACTGTAATCTTACAGATTACTTTACTGTATCAAATCATTTCACATCCCTTTTGTCCCCAGTGCTTTGTCCAGTACCCTGCATGCAGTTTTATATTATATATACTGTTCTTTCTGCCTGGAAACTTGAGATTGTCCATAGCAACCAAAAAGTGTCAAAAGCAGTTTTAGACCAGCTAGAAAACAGCGATAATAAATTAGAATCACTCGCGGAATTGAGCAATAGTAATTTGTGGGGAGATCCGTCATCAAACACTGAAAGTAATGACAGCGACAATTCTGCAACTGAGCAAATTTCAGTGTTTTTGATTTGATTCAATTATTGAATACATTTTATTATCATTATATTATTATTTGTTATATTTATTTATAGTTATTTATTATATTAGAGTTTAAGATTTCGTGTTTCAAACTTTATCATACCTGGGATGTCTACTAAACTCTTATTTGGACAGATTTAAGTGAGTTATTCCTAAGAACTACAGGCCTACAATATAAAACGCCAAATTTCCATGCAAAACAATGTACCGCTTTCAGCATCAAAAATCTGACATAATCATACCGCCAGGGAGGTTAAGACATAAGAGCTGCAATAATTTGTGTGTTTTATACCTGAAAATTAGCTCATATAGTAAGTATACAGAGCAGAGTGCTGCAAGTCCTGGCAGCCTTTCCTATTTCTTAGTGATCTGGCCACAATAATAAAAAATCAGGATGATTTCTATGGGTTATGGAACTTTCAGCGTCATCATGGCTCACATAGCTCTCATTGCTTTACTGAATATTCTGTAAATAGAACAGGAATAAGTGTGGTAAGCCTAGACTAAGCAAAAAAGAGCTGCGGCTTGTTATTGTGGGCAAGCCATATAAATGTGTTTACAACATGAATATTGGCACACAGTTATATTGAATAGAAGCAATCTGCCTGAAATGTCCTCAGTTTCATTTAGCAGCAGATCACAAAATCAATGGTATTAAATTAAGCTGCATATTCAAGGCAGACAAAGATCTGCTTCACCTGTTCTTGTGGAAAGATGCTTTTAAACCATTATCTAGTATTGTTTGACCATAACAATATCAATGTTGTTACTTGGAATTGCATTAAAAATTATCTTGTTCTCTGTGCTGATGCTGTCAGCAGTGCTATGATTAGATTAGTGTTTCTGACATTGGACAAGTGATATGGTCTGTAATAAACGTAAAAAAAAAAAAAATGGCTATATGTGGAAACAACACACTGTCAGTATGTAAGTACAACTTAGAAAAGCTATGTAAATGCTCCCAATCCCTTTGGTACTGATCTTCAAAATTCCATACAGAACACCCGCCAGTCTGTAGGTGGGGTGTAGCACATGCCGCTGCAATGACACATACAGTCCAAGTGTGATGAAAGAACTTGTATTGAAATAATGTAATAAACCTGATGGGAAAACAACCCAACTGGGGGACACTCCAACAGCGTGTAGAGAGCAGGTTTTAGCCAAACGAGTGCCTGCTAGGAGGGGCAGAATACCTACTCGTGCCCAAGCAGGGAGATGCTCACAGAAGTTGAGAGCCCTATGCTTTCTCTCTTTGTCAGGAACCTTTCCCTGCTGCTAGTCCTGTCCCTATCAGATGGGGTACCTGTCCTCACTCTACCCCCTTACAAAATGTACGCCAAGCCTGGGAGCAAGGGACTTAAATAGGCTCTGCTTGACCCACGATGGCTGCTAGAGTCACAAGGCATTGCAGCATCTAATTGGATAGCTTCCCCAGTGTCCCAGGAAACCATAATGGAACTATGTTTCTCTTGACTTCTTCTCCACTGCAATGCCGCTGCAGAGGAGCACCACCTACAGTGGTAAAAATAGACTGTGCCTTCCTAAAAGTCAACTACTTAAAAGAAATGCCACGCAGCTCTGAGACAATTAGTATAAATCAGACCCTTTGTTTTTATGTCCCCATTGTATTTGTTTTTACTTCCTGTGCATGCTTTGTACTTTTCAAATTGACAATAACGCTTTTGTAAAAGGAAATCAAATCCTGGCATCTTTAACCTTCGTGGTCATTATGTATTAACTTTCTTTTGACCCAGCATATAGAGAGAGTAAAGCAAAGTATACAAGGACCGAAAATCGGCCGGTTCAGCAGGAACCAGCCATCTTTCAGTACAAGTGTACTGCTGTCTGTTCAACAGAAGGCAACGATCGGCTACTGTCGTACAGTCCTGCTGTAAAGATCTGTGTATTCTGGGAGGAGGAGGAGAGTCCCTCCTGTAAGAAAACAGTAGCACAGCAGGGGCGATTCCTGCAAGACACATCATTTGTTTTGATGCGTGGATCTGTCAGGTTTTTTTTTTTATTCAACCTGCCGGTTTAACAAAAAAACTGTACAAGTATACCCGGCTTGATTACTGGGAAAGACTGGTGGGTCTAGAGGTTTCTTAGAGTCTCTGGTTTGTACTTTAAGGCCCAATTGAACTTTAAAGTGTCACTAAACCCACATCATGAAAAACTATCAATACATGGTGTATTACATGCTGTTCATACTCACTCAGTCACTATGAGATTTGTTTTCTGTATTCTGCAAAAACCTGGTTGATCCTGCTGTTCTCTATCTCCCCCTTCTGCCCAAGTCCCCAAAGCAGCTGGGGATTTTGCAGAACAGCATTTACAGCTCTGCACATGCTCAGTTTTCAGAGAGTTTGTTTGCTGAGCATTTCCTCCCTGAACCTGAGCAGCCCATGTGACTATAGAGTCACACATGTCGGCATATACACAGTGGTAATGAACTTCATCGTGCCTACATATGACAAATGTTGGTGCAGATGGTTGATTCATGTACCTGTTTGAAACAGGTACATCAATTTGGGGAATACACTGCTTGCAGAGGCACCCTGAGGCTGGAGTGTCCATACAGACACTCTGCCCTCAGTGCAGCCAATCTCCATTCCTTTAGTTGCAGTTCACAGAAACATTACAGTGGCCAGGGAGTTTTGTAGTTGTGTGGACAGAGCCTGAGGAGGAGTTAGAGACATTAGTTGCCTATCAGGTTTATATTACTTTTGTTCAGTTTTTGCAAGAAGAAATGGAATAAAGGCTACCACTATTTGGCAATGAAAAGAAGGAGTAAAAGGAGCTGCAAGTCTTGACACCTTACAGGTGCTATGTTAGGAGGAATTCCAAACAGCAGGAAAACTAAAAGGAGGATAAAGCAATAGAGGGGAAATAAAGGAGGGAATAAAATATAATTGTGGGCTGTAAGAGGGGTTGGGGCAATGTAGACATGGGCAGGGTCCGGCCAGGAGAACACAAGTTCTGCAAGAGATCTAGGTGTTTATAAAGTTAGCAATTAGGAATCCACTCTAGGTACTGTAAATAATGAGAGCCCTTCCAAGGAGACCAAACTTTGTTGAAGGTTTTTTGGGTTTTGTTTACAACAGCTGTTGTCTTCTCCTGTATCATTGTGCCCAATATACTGTATGTTGAAAGCTAAATTCACCTTTTTTCAGAAAATATCCTATGCAGCTGAGGGGCCACAGTGGACAATAAAAAGCTGTGCGACGTTGATTAATATTATTGTTGTACCTGTAAGCCATTTTGGCCCCCAGAAGCCTGGCTGAAAAACTCCCAGTTATCAAACCCCACATCCTGCTTTATTGCTAGGATGTGAAAATCATTGAACACTCCCACATTACTGGGGTGAAAACCATTGGTTTTCATGTCATAGCAACAAGGTAGGATGTGCGGATTGCACATTGCTTACAGAGGGAACGAAATGGCATACAGTTATTAACATTTTACAAAGCAGCACAGTTTAAAGGAGAAGTATGGGTTTGGGTTTTTTTCCCTAATCATACTTACCTAGGTAGATGCAGCATCGGTCCGATGCTGCATCTGTCCCCCGACGTCTCTGCACTGAGAACCGAGCCATTAAACCCCGCAGATGGCTCAGTTCTCTCGGCTCCCCGAGAGGAGAGCTGCTGACTGTCAATCAGCAGCTCTCCTGCTCTGCTCCTCCATGCTCATTGAAGCGCTGAGCTGTGGAGGGGCGGGGAGTGGCTGTCTTAGCCTCTTAGCGGCTCGCTGAGAGGCTTAGACTGCCATCAGTCCATGCACCTGGCGAATCCGCACTTCCGAAGTTGGGATGACGTGGTTACTGGACTGAACTTGGCAACGTCAGCAGAGAGCGGACTTCAGACCACTCTCTGCTGAAAACGGGTCACAAGAGTGCAAAACGAATTGCACTCCTGTGACTCTTAGGAGAAGCCCAGGCAAACGAGCTCAGGCTGGACTTCTCCTTTAGTACCTGCTGGGGTCCATAACTGTATAGTCTATTTTCTGGAAAAGGTAAAAGCAGCCTTTGTCTTTCTCAAATTTCACTGTTAGTTGCCTCCAGGCTTTTGTGATTATGTGTCTATTGCAGATTAGACACAGGCCTATTTAGAAGAGCTTCCTTGGGTTTTTTTTTTTTTTAGAAAGAGGACTGTTTAACACTAATCTTACAGTATGAGATTGTAGACCTGTATCCACAACTTTTGAATTGTGGGCATTCCAGTTGAATGTGAAAAAGAGAACCTGGTTTTGTACATCTTCTAAAGCAGTTCAGTGAGGTACCAGGTGCTAATTTAGCAATGCACACTTGGGTAATTTACCATCAGAAGATGAAAATAATTCCCTTAAGCTAGGATGTATGCAGAACATTTGGCAGCAGTCATTCATATTTTATTCCAATCCAGGAGAATGAGGGTGTCGCCTAAATCAGATTTCATTTTAACCATATAGGGAAGCTTATTAGAGTTGCAGGGAGTAATCAGGTTGTAATGAATTTGAGAAATTAGGCCTGTGATTGTAGGTAACTGAAGGCATGGACCCTCAAACAGCATGAGGAGCAGGGGATATTCATGAGATCCTCCACAGGTGAAGATATACCTGTGTAATGTTTGAAGGGGAGATGTGTCATTTTTCCCACTGGGATTGTATGCATTTAATGCCATCAATCGTCAACAAATTGTAAAACCTCTGGAGATCCACCAGCAAAAAGCCTGTTTTCTAGATTTACTAAAGGCAAATAGCCGGTACACTCTGCAGTTGCCCCAGAGCTTAGTAATTGAGGTAAAGCTTTACTTTAGAAAGAATACCCAATTCCATGGAAGGAATTTTTTTTTTAATGCAGTTTTGCTTACACATGATTGGATAATGGAATCAGCAGAGCTTCCCCTCATTTACTAAACTCTGGAGCAACTGCACTTGCAAAGTGCACAGTCTATTTGGCTTTAGTACATAAATCCCAGTGTCTAAAATGCATCCCAAAGCGTGATCAAGGACATTAACAGAGCCCATGTTATGTTGGAACTATTCTACAGTGAGGCAACAGGGTTTATTTACTATTTTGGGCAGGGAAAGGAAAAAGTCATTGAGTGACCATGCAATATTTGTAGGTTTGCTCATCTGGGACCGAAAGACGATTGTGGTCACCACTAAAGCAAGGGTATTTTGGGTCTCTTTAAATTGCATTGCCTGGCTCACAGTGCACAATTTCTCTTAGCTATGTATTAATAACAATGTGTTTGTATATGGATACACACAGCAGTGGTTAATGTATGTTTATCTGTGGAAATGTCCAAAAACCTACTCAGAGATGTTTAATAAGTAGTGAGCATATCACAGATATACCAAAGCTGCTAATTTTCTCTCTGAGTATAGTTTTTTGTTTATTTATTGATTGTTTATATTACGTTATAACAAGTAAATCAAACACTTAACTTGGTTTTCATTTAAATAATGTATGGCATTCAAACTATGAACTTGGACAAAGCACCATCATTCAGTGATAAGTTTCCAAGAGATCAGGAAATGCTTTGAGGCAGCAGTCCATAAAACATTTTAAATGATGGACATACATTTAGTCTGTACTCTGTAATGTCTGCTTGATTATTGGAAATATACAGTACAGAAAGTATCTTCAGCTTTATAAATGAATGATAGTCATTTTTATTTTGCGTTTATTAAGAAGCCCAGCCCATTCTTGGGTTAAATTTGGAAAAGTGTCAAAAGTCCCAAATGCTTTGTACACTAGGAAGTATTTGTTTAGAAGAGAAAGAGTCTCAGTTAGTCACTAACAGCATAGTATGTACATTGTATTGACAAGTGTATATATTTCTTTATATCCAGTTTTGGCTAAAGCAGACTCACCAAGTTTTTTGAAGTGGAATTGGGGGGGGGGGGGGGGGTCATTTACTGTAAACTGTATTTACAAAAATACTTTTTCTCAGCAGTTAAAAAGTCATATGTACACAGGAAAATGTGTTCTTCTTTTTAAATTATAATTGAATTACTGGCACTTTAATTCATTCATTTAGTTTTGCATATGGATGCATGTTTGGATCTTTGTGCATGCTAAGAATTTACTTAGAACCGTAAACAAGTGAAATTACAAGCTAATGAGTGTATGTAAATGCAAAAATGTCATGTTCGAAAGCGCATTTATAAAGGCTTTTTATATGAAGAGAGTAGATTTGCTATGTGTAGCCAAAACAAATCATATGCACCGTGAGGTTGATCTACTAAAGGCAAATATACTGTGCACTGCAAGTGTAGTTACTCCAGAGCTTAGTAAATTAGGTAAAGCTTCACTTTGCAAAGAATACCCAATAATAAGCAAGGATAATAAAAAAAAACAGCATTTTTGCTTGCACATGATTGGATGATAGAAATCAGCAGAGCTTCACCTCTTTTACTAATATCTAGAGCAACTGTGCTTGCAGTGCACATTATTTTTGCCTTTAGTAAATCAAACCCCATATTTAAAGAATAAATGATGTCAGAATATTAGCAATATTCTCATACAGATTCAGTTTCTTCAAATTTTCATAACGCTAGAAAGGGAAAATCTTGGGATCTTAAGATTTAGAGACCATGGCTTTTTCCTTGCACATTGTCTTCTCAACCTTCTCTGCTGAGCAGTGGCATCCTTCTCTCCTGCCTGTGTGTTTCATCTATTCAGTATGCTACATTCCTTTTTCTTCTATCACATTGCCTTTCTGTACTTTGTTGTAGTTTAAAGTTACCATATTTTCAAAATTAAATCCAAGAACACCCTAATGACCACCCACAAAATCATTTCTCCCATTTGTAGCCACAGAATCACCAAAAAACAGTATGGCTGCCTAGTATGTAGGAAAGCCAGCAGGAGAGATGATTACAGTTCATGTGCTACGTGCTCCAGGGGAGCCATACTAGGCGGTGGTGCTGGTGCTTTTTACTGATGCCATATCTAACATGACTGCCTAGGTACCTGGGGTACACTTAGGCACACTGAGGAGAAAAATGGTAAGCCGCAGTGAATGGTTGGTGGGACCAAATTGTGCTAACAGTGGGAGGGGCTCAAATGGGTATACTGTAGTTAACTAGAACATGGGCCTACTCTGCTCTAGGTCACGAGTAGTGGGTGGCACATAGAGTGCAGGGATTATGAGCGCATAACTGAGTTGACTGTTGAATAAACACACACATAACACTTTGGCTACACATAATATTCACAGAGTACAGAATAATATTTGCTAGCAACCTACTCTGACCTATAAAAAAAAAACAATGTTTCTCCCAGCAGCCATAAGATCGAATGACAAACGTTATATGCTATACATTATTCTTGACTGTTATTAACAACTCTTTCCATAGGATACACACCAAGCACACAATGCACCAAGAACCTCTCATAATAAACAGTATACAATATAAGTGCAGTGATGATCATTACAGTGTATCTATACAGAACACTGGTTATGTGCACATTACTAGACACTTCACAGGAAACAAAAAATTTGTTAATAGTTTTGGTGTCATGACTGTACTTATTCCAACTATAATGTGTTTATTTTTCTAGGCCTGCAGATATTATAATTCTCACTGGCACGTTGTGAATTACAAATATGAACAATACTCAGGAGACATTCGACAGCTGCATCTGTAAGAACGTACTATATACCTATATTATGTTAATGAATAATATGTGTATCATCCGCTTCTTCTAAAAATATGTGAGTTGTGCTTAAAGACTAGCTTCTTTCGAAAATGATATTTGAGTTTGCATGGTTGCTGGAAAGTTGAATCTCGCGCAGGCTTCTTTAATCTCTGTTGTGACATCTGCTCCAATATTTCCAGTTCCTTGCAAATGCTACATTATAGAGAAAGGTGTTAGTCCCCCCTGGTTGATTCTCTATGACATGTAATACATAAAACTGGTTTTATAACTGATTTTCTGTGCTATTGAAATTTTGCAGCTGTGCAAAGACATGTCGTTGGTTTCCATGTTAGCTCAGGTCTCTCCAGATAATGCATTATAGTCCCTTCACTTCCCTGCCACCCTGTTTGCCTGCTAAAGCCCTGTGTGAACTTCATGTCAGTTTGTTTCATTAGAACTTTTTCAGAGCTAGTGACTTTTACCTCATTCCCGCATGACTTTGGCTGACTGCCTGCTTGGGGTTCTGCATCATGGAGATTCTGCATTTGCTCCCCCGAATCTGAAATTACAAGGTATTTCTCCAAGCTCCAGCAAGCCAACAGAAAAGCGGGGAAGAAAATAGAGGGTATTAATGGAAAAAACTTCCATGGGAACCTGTCGCTTTATTTCTTTCATCTACCTTTGTTTTTAAACAACATGTATACTGAACAATTATAGTGCTTAGAAGCTCTAATGGTCTCTCCAAAGCAAACTCCATGATTTTTGAAAATGATGCTCACGTTTATGTCATTGTTTGCTTGTATTGGACTGTGTAGAGGCCTGTTCCTAAAGACAGAGTAATAGAAATATTTAGACTCTCCTAAACCGACGCTATTTAACATAGAAATTGCTTATGTTAAAAAGCAATAATAAGTATTACAAAAAAAAGTCCATAAATTGCAAATACAGGCATACCCCACATTTAAGTACACAATGGGGTTTATTTACTAAAGCTGGAAAGTGCAAAATCAGGCTCCCTTCTGCATAGAAACCAATGAGCTTCTAACCCCAGATTGTTCAATTAAGCTTTGTTAATAAGACCTGGAAGCTCATTGTTTTTTTGCAGAAGTGAGCCTGATTTTGCACTTTCCAGCTTTAGTAAATAAACCTTATTGTGTACTTAAAAGTGGGGTATGCCTGTACTCTGATAATAAATATACTACTCTTGATTTCACCCTATGACTTTGGCGAATTAAAAAAGTTGTATAACAGTGGCAACATTTTACCACTTTACTTTATATATTGGAATATAGAAGAAACAACTGGGGAACTGATGATAAATTGGAGAACTAGCAATAGCAAATCAATGAGAAAAAGCGCTTAATGGTATATAGCTGCTAGCAATGTGTAGCTATACAAAACACTGTGAAGGACTCTCATTCTTTCAGTCCTTCAAAAAATGCTTCTTTCAGTTAACTCAGCTGTCAGACAACTCTTATATTATGAATTTTTATAAAGATAAAAAAAAATCTAAGGAACCAAAAGGGATGTATATTTTTAGACTCTTGCACAGGGGTTATTCAGGTATGTTTTCCTTTGTTTTATTATTCATTACAAAGAAAAATTGCAGTGTTATGATAGTGAGTCCAACATTCAAAATATTCAAAAGAATGAAACATAGAATAGTTCTTATGAAGAAGTATCAAGTGATATGATTCAGGTGATCTCCCTCCTCTAGAGCTTCAGTCACCCAGTGCAACCTCCACTAATGTCAGAAAAACTCACTCACCAGATATAGTTGCGGTCTAATGAATAGAACAACAATATGATATGATCCAGGTCATCAGAGGTATGTAGTCATCATTAGCTCACACTTATCCCCTCTATTCAAATCACAGGACGCTCTTCAGAATGTATCCAAGTGCATGGATCATGATCAGGAAGTTTTATTTCTCACAGTAAAAACAGCTTAGCATATTCCATCCATAGTAATAAGTCACCAATGACAAAGAAGAAAAAATCTCATTGTGCAGTATTTATTGGTGAACCAGCATAAACACAAACATATAAAACAATTGTGCCTATAGCACTTACATAAAAACCGCCAATCCAACCAGGGATAATGGCGGCAGGACTACAAATACAAAACATCATGTGTGAAATAGTAAGCTTGCACTTACATGAAGAGCCGCCAATCTGAAACAAAGTGGCGGCCAGGACCTATAATTGTATAGTAATTAACCTACTAATCTACAGCTGTTTCGCGCACACACGCATCATCAGCAGTATAAAATGTTTTGATCTCTCTTTATTGTTAATCCCTCTGATGTATACAGACACTTTACGCTATTATGGGAAAAATACTTGCCCTATATGCATATATCAAAGGAGAGGGAATCATAACTAAATATAGTAGTTCACAACTGACCAGAATAATTCCATTTCCTATATTTAGCTAAACCTAAGGCAATTAAACCGTTATAACTGAAAGCTGACTACATGTAGACGAATTGAACAATAGAATTTTTGGTACCTTCTCCTTTGAAAAGGAAAATTCCGTCACAGATATTACATTATATCTTTTATAGTTATGCTGTTTTCTGTTCTCTATGTAATGTTTTATCGATTTATCATTACTGTTATCAATGTCTTTTAAGGCAAACAATTTAGTTTAGTTACAAAGTTACAAGACAGTAGCAAATATGTTGAATTACCTTATCGCAGGTTCCAGAAGATACCTTGATTTCACCCGACCAACGACACACTTCCTAAAAACTCCAGAACTTAAACTATATGAAAATTAAACTAAATTTACCTTGGTTTATCGGGTGAAATCAATGCTCTCACTGCTCTATATAAATAAAGAAAAAGATCGCTCCTTATAAATAAACTATTTGATATAGGCACTATTCATGGAGATTATGTCCTTCAGTCTATGAAACATGTCATCAATCACAGGATTTACCATAGTCATCTGATTGTTGATTTGAATAAAAATCATATTCATCTTAAATCATCTATACTAGTTTTCTTACAATTGGGTGTCAACTTAATACCTATGGCTGTGACTCATACCTTAATGACACTCCTATACTCCTATTTTCTTTCGATCTCCGACACCACCCCCTAATTCCGCACCCAATCCCCCCCTTCCCCCATTTTTTTCCCCCAATTTAATTAACATGGCATACTCAGGCTTGGGAAAATCCCCCACCATTATTTCACACAATACAAATGGCTTAAATACACCAGAAAAGAGGAGTAAAACACTATATGAATTAAAGAAAAATAAACCACAAATTGTATATCTACAGGAGACACACTTTAAGGGCTCACAAATGCCTAAACTAACAATTATTTCACTGAAGCGTTCCATGCTACGAACCCACATGCCAAAACAAAGGGTGTCTCAATTCTCCTGAGTAAACACAAAACTTTTTCCACAGAACATCAATTGGTTGACCCAGAAAGTAGATACATCTTCTTGAAAGGAACTATGGATGGAAAACCTGTCACACTAGCAAACGTTTACTTTCCAAATAAATCGAATATCACTTTCTGTCAACTAATAATAGATGAGTTGAAGAGCTTTGCCAAGGGATGCATTCTTTTAGGTGGAGATTTTAACATTCCTTTGAACCCAAATCAAGATGCTTCCCCGGGCAAATCTTGTATTACATACAGAATTCTTACAAAAATAACAACTCTACTAAAATCAATGACTCTAATTGACACTTGGAGAACTTTACACCCCACGGGAAAAGACTACACCTTTTACTTTGCCCCACATAAACGCTACACAAGAATTGACCACCTCTTCATCTCACAAAGAGACCTTGCAGACCTCGAAAACGCTGAAATAAGATCCTTAACCATCTCGGACCACGCTCCAATTTCAATCACCTTAAAAACAAATAGAATTCACCCATACGAGTTCTATTGGAGATTAAATGCTTCACTGCTAGTTGACCCAATTATCCAATCCCAGATACCGAACTCGCTCACTAATTACTTTCAAACAACACACCAGACACTTCATCTTTGACATTATGGGAAGCCCATAAAAGTGTTATTAGAGGTGAACTAATGAAATGGGGCTCACGGAAAAAAAAGAAAGGGAGAAAACCATTAATGACCTCTTACTCAAAATTACTAACTTAGAACTCATCCATAAACAATCACAAGCCCAAAAGATGGATCAAGAACTCACACAAACTAGGAAAACCCTACAAAATCTACTTGACTGCAAAGCTAAGAGATCACTAGATCACTATTCCTCAGGAGGTCCATTTATTACGCGCACGGGGATAAAGGAGGTAAACTCCCGGCAAAAGCCTTAAAAGAAGCAAAATTAGCAAATAATATCCACGGAGTTCGTAATAAAGATGGCAATATGATACATGAATCTACCAAAATAGCAGAACTGTTCCATAATTTCTACACTACACTCTATAACATCCCACCCCAAAATAAACCGCCAAATTTTGCTGGTGACAGAAAACAGATAATGCGACATGCCCACACTCCCCCAAATTGATGCAGCCTCACTGGAAAAACCCATAACACCAGAAGAAGTCTCAAACGCCATTAAAGAACTGAAAACAGGGAAAAGTTCTGGTCCCGATGGCTTCACTTCACAATATTATAAAATGTTTGAAAATACATTAACCCAACCACTGACTAAAGCTCTAAACGTTATTTCCAAAGGACACAAGGCATCTAAGGAATTTCTTCTAGCATACATTACCGTGATCCCAAAACCAAATAAAGACCCTGCTGATTGCACAAATTATAGGCCCATTTCCCTGTTAAACTTGGACCTGAAACTTCTTACAAAAATCTTAGCCAATAGAATTAGACCTCTCCTTGAAGGACTCATCGGACCTGAACAAGTAGGCTTTATGCCAGGTCGTAAAGCAACACAATTAAAACACTCATTCACAGAATATGACAAAGCAATATAGATAGCCTTCGATAGGGTCTCTTGGTATTATATGTTTTCCACCTGTAAGCACATCGGGTTTGGCAACAATATGATGACATGGGTGAAATCCCCATATATTAACCCAAGCGCAAAAATAAAAATTAATGATACTTACTCAGACTCCATAGAAATCCATAACGGAACACGACAGGGATGCCCCCTATCACCTTTACTATTCATTCTATCTATTGAACCACTAATTAGAACCATTAATCTACAATCATCGATCCACAGATTTAACATAGACAAAAGAGAGTACTAATTAGCAGCATATGTGGATGACCTACTTTTCTATATTACCCAACCACACATTTCCATCCCAAACCTAAATAAAACTTTTCAAGAATTTAAATACTTATCGAATTTTAAAATTATTCACATAAAATCAGAAGCAATGGGCCTAACGCTCTAGAAAAAAACTGAACAACTGACACTTAGGAATTGCCCTTATAAATGGTAAAGTATCTCACTGAAATACCTAGGCATCCATCTTACCGCTAAGATAGAATCTCTTTATGAACACAACTTTCAAGGACTATTCAAAAAGATTGAAAAAGATCCAAGCAGTTCTCGTGGTTTGGCAGGGCCGCCATCCTAAAAATGACAGTACTGCCAAGACTACTGTACCTATTCCACACCCTACCTATAGATTTACAAGAAATTTTCTTCAAAAAAACTAGCGTCAATCCAAAGATATTTTCTTTCGACCAACAAATGTCCTCAAATACAACTTAGACTGTTACAACGCCCTAAGACATAGGGAGGAATGGGACTTCCCGATTTCAGAAAATACTATTATGTGACTCATCTATCCAGATCAGTCGATTGGCATTGCCATGATCAGAATAAGGATTGGGTGAACTTAGAAAAATCATGTTCAAAACTCGCCATACAATATCTACCATGGACTGACCCTGGACAATATCCTCTTGCCATTAAAAGACATCCCTTAGCTCACACAACCCTGAAGGTATTTCAATAGATAGTACTTAAACATAAAATATCCTCTACGCCCGGTCCCTTATCCTCACCATCAAACAACACAGACTTCCTACCTGAACTTGGCAATAACACCCTTTCACAAGCTAAGACTGCTAAACCTCTACTGGTCTATCACTGCCTTCAACACAATAAACTAAAATCCTATACAGATATACAGCATGAACTAGGCTCAAAACTCCTCAACATCTGGATCTACCTACAAATTCATGACTTTATATTAAACAACAAAAAGAAAGACTATATAATGAGACCACTCACTAACTTTGAACACATATACCTCAACCAAACTCCAACAAAAAAAAAACATTTCACTTACATATAATTGGCTGTCGCAGCCGACGTCCGATTCCCCGGAGAAGTTTAAAAAAAACTGGGAAGATGAGCTAAACATGCAATTTTCAGACCAACAATGGGAAAAAGCCAGTGTGTTTACCCATAGATGCTTCGTAAGCATACGTTTACAAGAAATATCATATAAAATATGCACTCAGTGGTATATCACACCGAGAAAACTCAAAAAATGGTCTCCCGGGGGATCAGACACTTGCTGGAAATGCAACACAGAAAAAGGCTCCTTCCTCCACTTATGGTGGAACTGCGCACCAATTCAAACCTTCTGGACTCAAGTTAACCACTTACCGACCGACTCCTGTACATATACGTCGGCACTTTGAAGATGGATATCTCGGTAACGGCAGCAGCTGCTGCCACAACTGAAGTATCCATCTTTACAGGAGCCGATTCTGTGTACGATAATGGTGGTCTCTGCAGCGGGTTCACCACGATTTCACCGTTATTGGCGGCAGGAGTGGTGCCACTCTCCCACGCCCTCCGCCGATTACCGGAGCCGTCGGTAGCGGCGGAGGAGATCGGGACCTGTCACTGCTGAGGTAAGGGGATGAGTGAGGCTAAGATGGCCCCCACCCGTCTCCATACCATAGGAGAGTGGAAGCGACGTCATGACGTCAGCTCCGCCCATATGTCTTAAAGGCATATTTTTTTTGTCATTTTTTTTTTTGTTTTTTTTTTTGCATTTTAGTCCAAATATGAGATCTGAGGACTTTTTTACCCCAGATCTCATATTTAAGAGGACCTGTCATGCTTTTTTCTATTACAAGGGATGTTTACATCCCTTGTAATAGGAATAAAAGTGATCCAATTTTTTTTTAAAACAGTGCAAAAATAAATATAATAAAGTAAAATGAATAAGAAAATAAAAAAAAAAATTTTTTAAAGCGCCCTGTCCCGACGAGCTTGCGCGCAGAAGCGAGCGCATACGTGAGTAGCGCCCGCATATGAAATTGGTGGACAAACCACACATGTGAGGTATCGCCGTGACCAGTAGTGCGAGAGCAATAATTCTAGCCCTAGACCTCCTCTGTAGCGCAAAACATGCAACCTGTAGAATTTTTTAAACGATGCCTATGGACATTTTTAAGGGTAAAAGTTTGACGCCATTCCACGAGCGGGCGCAATTTTGAAGCGTGACATGTTGGGTATGAATTTACTTGGTGTAACATTATATTTCACAATATAAAAAAAAATTGGGCTAACTTTACTGTTGTCTTTTTTTTTTTATTCAAAAAAGTGAATTTTTTCCCAAAAAAGTGCGCTTATAAGACCGCTGTGCAAATACGGTGCAAAAAAAAAGTATTTCAATGACCGCCATTTTATTCTCCAGGGTGTTAGAAAAAAACAATATATAATGTTTGGGGGTTCTAAGTAATTTTCTAGCAAAAAAAAACTGTTTTAAACATGTAAACACCTAAAATCCAAAACGAGGCTAGTCCTTAAGTGGTTAAAAAGTGGATAGTCCACATCACAGGCACTTAATTAGAACTTAATGCAGCCTTTTGTATACTTCACATTAATGACCTTTCCTAAATAAAAAATACAAAAGCTCCTTAACAAGACATTTACTCAATGCGTCCAGAGCATGAATTCAAATCAACTGGAAAACCAAAAACACCCCATCAACTAAGGATTGGTTAATAAAAGTTAAATCAATATACAAAATGGAAGAAACTATAGCTATTAAAAGAGAAAACACAACTCAATTCCACCTCAGATGGAAACCCTGATTCATTTTCACCCTTTCTGAGACCTTTAAAGAAATCACCTGTGGTTAATTCTCCTTTTAGGATCTCCTTTTAAAGCCCAATTATTTTTTTATTTCATAACAAAAAAATACTCCTCTTACATTTGTATTTGTACTTTTATACGTATGCATTTGTATTTACCATCACACAACCGATTTTATACAAAAAGAATTTCATATAATATACTGCCATATCTCATATATCTGTTAACAGTTTGACATATATGTTGTAACATTTATATTCCTTGTTAAACAATTGCATTTTGGGTATTTGCAATACCCATTTTGTCTTGTACTCCTTTTCCCTTCTCCTTATCTTTACAATAAACTTTATTGTGAAAAAAAAATGTTTTGAATAGCAAATCAATGGTATAATTGTTGGAGGGCAAACTTTTTGTAGAATAAAACAAAATTTAATCAAAACTGCTTCAGTAATACGGATACTGTATTTTTTTCTGTTTGTCTGCACAGAAATGACCCCAAGAACGAAAAGTTTCCCTCTCATTCATTTGAAATTGACCATGAAGAAGCCGACAAGGATGAAGTAAGCCACGTGGATTTCTTTACGCATAACTGAAAACACAGAATCATATTCTAAATGCTTGTTTGAACAATGAGCTTACTTCACTGGCCTCTGACAGACCAGTGTAGAGCGAGCATGCATTGTTTTAGAGTTCAATGAAAAATGTATGCTGTTGTTATTTCATTCAGGATACAACGTCCCTCTCGTCTTCTAAAGGAGGTGGTGGCGGAGGAGGAGGATCAGGAGTTTTCAAATCGGGCTGGCTGTATAAAGGGAATTTTAATAGCACTGTGAACAATAGTATTACTGTACGAGTAAGTAGACAATTATACTCTTTCTTTGTAGAAGTAGAGCTCAGTTTGAAGGCAGTTGTATATCATCTGGGTTACTCTGAACGCCTGTGTGATCATGTGATTATTCTGAGTTTGTATGTCTGTATGAGACATCTTGTTACTAAGCCAACAGTAATCATTCATTTCTCTCATTCTTTCAGTCCTTCAAAAAACGCTTCTTTCAGTTAACTCAGCTGTCAGACAACTCTTATATTATGAATTTTTATAAAGATGAAAAAATATCTAAGGAACCAAAGGGATGTATATTTTTAGACTCTTGCACAGGGGTTATTCAGGTATGTTTTCCTTTTTTTTTTTATTATTCATTATAAATATATATATTTTATATAATATATATATATATATATATATATATATATATATATATATATATATATATATATATATATATACACACAGTATCTCACAAAAGTGAGTACACCCCTCACAATTTTGTAAATATTTTATTATATCTTTTCATGTGACAATACTGAAGAAATTACATTTTGATGCAATGTAAAGTAGTGAGTGTACAACTTGTATAATGGTGTAAATTTGTTATACCCTCAAAATAACTCAACACACAGCTATTAATGTCTAAACTGCTTGCAACAAAAGTGAGTACACCCCTAAGTGAAAATGTCCAAATTGGGCCCAATTAGCCATTTTCCCTCCCCCCCGGTTTCATGACTCATTAATGTTACAAGGTCTCAGGTGGGAATGGGGGAGCAGGTGTGTGAAATTTGGTGTTATCGCTCTCACTCTCTCATACTGGTCACTGGAAATTCAACATGGCACCTTATGGCAAAGAACTCTCTGAGGATCTGAAAAAAAATAATTTTTGCTCTACATATAGATGGCCTAGGCTATAAGATGATTGCCAAGACCCTAAAACTGAGCTGCAGCATGGTGGCCAAGACCATACAGTGGTTTAACAGGACAGGTTCCACTCAGAACAGGTCTCTCCATGGTCGACCAAAGAAGTTGAGTGCACTTGCTCAGCGTCATATCCAGAGGTTGTCTTTGGGATATAGATGTATGAGTGCTGCCAGCATTGCTGCAGAGGTTGAAAGGGTGGGGGGTCAGCCTGTCCTTGCTCAGACCATACGCCGCATACTGAATCAAATTGGTCTGCATGGCTGTTGTCCCAGAAGGAAGCCTCTTCTAAAGATGATGCACAAGAAAGCCCGCAAACAGTTTGCTCTGAAGGCAAGCAGACTAAGGACATGGATTACTGGAACCATGTCCTGTGGTCTGATGAGACCAAAATAAACATATTTGGTTCAGATGGTGTCAAGCGTGTGTGGCGGCAATAAGGTGAGGAGTACAAAGACAAGTGTGTCTTGCCTACAGTCAAGCATGGTGGTGGGAGTGTCATGGTCTGGGGCTGCATGAGTGCTGCCGGCACTGGGGAGCTAAAGTTCATTGAGGGAACCATGAATGCCAACATGTACTGAGACATACTGAAGCAGAGCATGATCCCTTCCCTTTGGAGACTGGGCTACAGTGCAGTATTCTGACATGATAACGACCCCAAACACACCTCCAAGACGACCACTGCCTTGCTAAAGAAGCTGAGGGTAAAGGTGATAGACTGGCCAAGCATGTCTCCAGACCTAAACCCTATTAAGCATCTTTGGGGCATCCTCAAACAGAAGGTGGAGGAGCACAAGGCCTCTAACATCCACCAGTGATGTCGTCATGGAGGAGTGGAAGATGACTCCAGTGGCAACCTCTGTACTCCATGCCCAAAAGGGTTAATGCAGTGCTGGAAAATAATGGTGGCCACACAAAATATTGACACTTTGGGCCCAATTTGGACATTTTCACTTAGGGGTGTACTCACTTTTGTTGCCAGCAGTTTAGACATTAATGGCTGTGTGTTGAGTTATTTTGAGGGGACAGCAAATTTACACTGTTATACAAGCTGTACACTCACTACTTTACATTGTAGCAAAGTGTCATTTCTTCAGTGTTGTTACATGAAAAGATATAATAAAATATTTAGAAAAATGGGAGGCATGTAACTTTTTGTGGCAACAAAATTTCCAAGAAACGTCTATTTTATTATAAGATATGCATTCTTATACAGCCTCGTATGCTCGTATGCATGGGTACTGTATTATCCATCAGTAAATCCATCCGACTCAACTCCAAGAAAAGTAAAAGCCCAATCTTGCAGTGAGCAGTGAGGGTTAAATTATTTTCTATGTCTAGGGAACAGGAAAAGCAGTTTTATTTGCCCTATCCTGTGCTCCTCCAAAAGACGGTGCCCCTCTATGCTCCAGCAGTGGACTGTTCCTCAAAGTCCTCATGTTCAGTGCAGGTCTGTGGACCTGCATCAGTCTTGATGATGTCAGGGGCATCTGACCATCAGAACATAAGGAAGAAGACCAGACTTAGAAAACTGAGGAGCCTGCAGGAGCAGAAGATTAGGTAAGTAAAACTGTTTATCCTGGTCCCCTGGATGTAAACAAACATGCATTAAACAAGTATGGGAGGCAGCTCCCATGCAAGGGAAGATTTGCCTGGAAAGTAAAGCTTTAAAAAAATCAGTGACTGGTGTTTCAGACAAACTTGTTTTTAACCATTGCTGTGATTAAGAGCTAATTATCTAAAACACATCCGCATGTTCAGCCAGTTATTGCATTATGAAAGATGGCTTTTTAACAGAATCTTTGCCAGCGTGCTTTTAAGGGTAGGATGCGTGTTGTGATGAACAAATAACATCTCCTCTCAATGCTCCCCATTAACTCGTTAGGTGCCAATTGTTCGTCACATAGGAGGCCTTCCCCAGGGTGGGTTCCTCTGGGCTATGCCAGGCACAAGGTGGGTCAGTTTTCCTATTGCCAGGATTACTCCTTGCCCTAAGGCATGCTCATAAGTACCAGGACTAGACAAGGGCTGCGGTCATGTGAAAGTCAACCAGTAAGGCAGTCCTCAAACATAAATATGAGCCACTTGTGTGTAGTGTCATGTGTCTCTTGCTTCTCCGTGCCCAGTGATGAGGCCATAACTCTCCATAATGCTAGTACACTCCCTGAGACCGATGGATACAGACAGCTAGGAAGGGAGCCTTAAAGCCAAACCTTATAGCTACCGGAGAACCTGTCAAACAAAACATTGATTTGTTGTATGGGTAGCAGGAGAGGTATTATGTATTTTTTATGCCATGTTTTAACCACTTTTTATGAACACAGAAAGTATTTTTAGAGAATGTTTATTAAAAGCTTTTATTGTAGTGTCCGGCTTAAAGTCAGCTATACGTGGATGGAAATCTGAATGGTTCAGCAGGGATTGGCCAAATTCCGGTCCATGTATGGGTGCCCTGATTAACTTCTGTACAAACACCTTGTCAGGTTTTTCAGAAACCATCACTGCTGCTGGCTATAGCCAGGAACACTGATCATTGTGTTCTCACGGCAGGTAGGGCTCCCCGTTGTGAGAACACAATAGCACAGAATGATCAATCTACCTTGAATGTGTGGATGGGGGAATTGCCACATTTTTTCTTTATTTTTTTCAACCCGCTACTTAAAGGAACATTTTTTTTTATAATGTATGGCCTGCCTAACTGTATTGTGATGACTTTCCTTTTTTTAAGCTAGCTCTTCCATGTTTTTGTTATAGTAAATTAGCCACCAAAAAAAGCTATTAGTGGCTTAGTTCAGTAACCATTTCTCACTCTTAAACAAATTATGAGAAAAGATATCAGTCGCATAAGGTGAGCAGTGTTTCATGGAGTAAGCCAACTCATAGCCTTGCATTGTGAAAGGAAGCAGTAATGTGCAGTCACTATGTAGCACTTCAAAGCAGTAAGTTAACCCTGCATATGTATGTTATGGGAAAATATCCCTTCTGCCATATAGATATATATACTTGCAAATTATTCACAAAAATAAGGTCTAGCTGCATTCACACTGATTGATAAGATTTTTATGCTGACCATTTTATAAAAAATAAGTAAAAAAAAAACATGACAGGCTATTACCTCTAAATACCGTTCATACTGTAATTTATTAATAAATCTGTTCGGATTAGCGCACTCCCAGCTCCCCCAGGACTGGAAAAATTGTTGCTAAGAGTAAAATTCATTGTTGTGGCTCATTTATTAAATAAATAATAGTGCTTTGTGGGTGCCATTATATCTAAATGTGTGTTTGTTATACTTTGAGTTTGTTTCATATACTGTACATTCTGTAGAAATTAATCACCTTTAGTTTAAAGTGGAAACCCCTTCAGGTCCCATATTCTTATATATGATATAACATTAATTGCTGGTTCCTTTTGTCATTTATGATAGTCTTCCATTGTCTTTCTATATATCTAATTTGGGAATGGGATATTTTTCCTCTTTCTGTTTGTATCAGAATAAACAGCTTAGAAAGCATGCCTTTGAGCTGAAAATGAATGATCTGACATACTTTGTGCTGGCAGCTGAAAGCGAGCAGGATATGGATGACTGGATTTCTACTCTCAACAAAATCTTACAAATAAATCCAGAAGGAACTATTCCAGAAAGGAAAAGCACAGATTTATCCGATCATAAACTCGGTACGAGCAATATTCCTTACAAATCTAATTATTTCCAATGATAAGAATCTACAATGTGCAGTTAATTTGGCAAGATCTCTTTATTTCAGAGTAATTGAATTCTTTGGGTAATGTCTAGAAGAAGAGAATTCTGTAAAACATGTCCTCCAGTAGTAACATAGATGTGTTCATACTGCAGAATGAAACAGCAGAGGGGTAGATGGGAACTGATGCCAAAACAATTTGTTCAGATGTGTTTTATGAACTAGACTATTATTTGACGAGGATGTCTTCTTTGTTTTATTTGATAGAGTAAAGAACAGTGTGCAAAGTGCAGTGACATATAGAAGTGAACTGGCAGTCCTCTTTATCTGCTCTTAAATCTGATATTCATTGCTGCTTAAAGATACACATCACATTTATATTAGCCTGTAATATTTAGAGGGGATTCTTCTGAGTCCTTTTAGCACTATTCTTACATCATCATAAAGAATCCAGTAAAGTGGTTTACATTGGGTGTAACAGGGGACCTAATAGACAGTGGAGTATTTTTGCATGGAAATATATCTGGGCACCCAGGTGTGGCGACGTGCTGGTGCTGGTATTTCAGCTTCACTGGCATTGGCCAATCCTGAACTGAATGGATCACAGCAAAGAAGGTTGTGAAACTATTGCATTTACTGTGGTTGATATACTAAAGGCAAATAGACTGTGCACTTTGCAAGTACAGTTCCACTCATTTTCCCCAGATTTTAGTGAATGTGGTGAAGCTCTGCGGATTTCTAACATCTAATCATTTGAAAGCAAAATTTTGTTTTTGTAATTCTCCTTGCAGCTGATTCTTTACAAAATGAAACTTCACCGCATTCACTAAGCTCTGGGGAAAATTAACGCAAATGAATTTGCAAAATGTACAGTCTATCTGCCTTTAGTAAATCAACCCCATTGTCTCTTTCTTTTTAGAGGTTTGAATCAACCTTTGTGTTGTAAACTTTATGGAGAGTGCTACAAGTGAAATGGTAGGATGGAGACCTAAAATAGAACTATAGAGAAAAAAAAATCAATTTGAATAGAGAAAGGAATGGTTATATCCCCTGTCAGATTTTTTCTCAACATATGTGTTCCATTGCGGAGGTTTCCCTTCACTACCTGTCCCATAATCAAACAGGAAGTGAGAAGAAATCCCCGCAAATTAAAGGGATTGTAAAGTCAGAAGGTTTGAATGGACAAAGGGAGCTGTGACTCGGCTCGGGTGCCCCCATTGCAAGCTTCTTGCTGTGGGGGCACTCAACAGGAGGGAGGAACCAGGATCACAGAAGAGGGACCCGAGAAGAGGAGGGTCTGGGCTGCTCTGTGCAAAACCACTGCAACAGAGCAGGTAAGTATAACATGTTTGTTATTTTTATAGGAAAAAACACAAAACTTTACAATCACTTTAAGGCAATGCCTTGGGGACCCCCAGGTAACCAGAACTAGTATCCCCATTGGAAGATTTCCTCCCTATTACTTTTCTGGGGACAACCCAAAATTTGGGTTTTTATTTTACTTTCACTTTCAATGATAATGTTAAACAGGACAAATAGAGAGGGTGAATCTCCCAAACAGGGACACAGAGAGCAATAAAAACTTACAGGTGTTCTAATCCCTCAACATTAAATAAAGTTTTGCCTTTAGTTTAAGCTTAAAACTCGCACAGCGGACTGTAGGCCTCAAAGTATGAATCTGCCAGTAAAAAGCCTTTATTGTAAATGAATAGGAAAATGTAAGCAATGGCTTGTTTGTTCACATTAGATTTACTTCTAAGCTGTAATATGATTCATACATTACATTTTTCTCAGAGGAATCAGAAGAGCCATTTGTGAATTATGAAACTCAAAATGAGGAAACTGACAGTGCAGATAATTCTCTCAACCTTGACCTTGCAAAGGTAAGATAAAGTGAACACTTCAGTAACATCTCATGAGTACAATAGGTACGTGTACACCATAAGGTGGACCTTGTACTACAGGTAAGGTCCACTTACATAATTACTGAGGGCCCTCTCCCCATTCCAAAATTTTGGACTTAAATAAAAACAAAAGCTTGTGTTTAATAAAGGTTAGTTAATATGTTAACCTAGTCCCAGCTTCTGTATTGCGGAGGGGGGACATCATCATTCTTCTGACAAGATCTCGCAGAATGCTGAGTAGGCCAAAGCTAGCAAGATTACATTTACTTCAGCCCTGGCTTCTGTTCTTCAGGGAGTGACATCACCATCCTGGAGAGGAGGTTTTTCTGAGTTGCCTCAGTCTAGTGAGATGATGCACAGTGCACAAGCATCTTTTTGTGAAATTTTGTTGAGGGCTATTCAGAATTCCTTGGGACCTATCAAGAATAATGGTAATATCACCATCTCCTAGGCACTGAATATGGAAGCTGGGGGTAACTATATAAACTTCCTTTTTTTGTTTAACCCCCCTGGCGGTATTCCCGAGTGTGGCTCGGGGTGGATTTTCAGTACCAAAAACGGTAACCCCGAGCCACATTCGGGATCACATCGCAGGATCCAGGTACATGTTACTTACCTTGTCCCCAGGATCCTGTGATGTCTCCCCGCTGTGTGAGCGAGCCGTCCTCCACTCGATCTATCACGGAGCTGAGCTCCGTTCCCTGCGAGCGTTGCGACGCACGGGGACAGAGAATGGTACCAAATTCAAAAAGTAAAACACACAATACATATACAGTACAATGTAATCTTACAGATTACATTACTGTATCAATTTATTTCACCTCCCTTTTGTCCCTAGTGGTCTGTCCAGTGCCCTGCATGCACTTTTATATTATAAATACTGTTCTTTCTGCCTGGAAACTGAAGATTGTCCATAGCAACCAAAACCGTCCCTTTATATCAAAAGTGGTTTTAGACCAGCTAGAAAGCAGTGATAATAAATTAGAATCACTTGCAGAATTGAGCGATAGTGATTTGTGGGGAAATTCTTCATTAAACACTGAAAGTAACAACAGCGACAATTCTGCAACTGAGCAAATTTCAGTGTTTTTGATTTGATTAGATTATTGAATAATTTTTATTATTATATTATTTGTTATAATTATTTATAGTTATTTATTATATTATAATTTATGATATCGTGTTTCAAACTTTATCATACCCGAGATGTCTACTAGACTCTTGTTCGGACAGATTTAAGTGAGTTATTCCTAAGAATTACAGGCCTACAATATAAAATGCCAAATTTCCATGCAAAATAATTGTACCACTTTCAGCATCAAAAATCTGAAATAATCATACCGCCAGGGAGGTTAATCCACAAGTTTTTTTATTTATTTATTTTTATTTCAGTGCAGAATTTGAGCATGAGGGAGAGGGATCTTGGTAAAACGTGAACCCTGTGTATTTAATGCAAGGTCTGCTTTAATAATCTTGGATGTAATCACAAATAGGGGATGTCAGTAAAAGTTTGCAAACCAGAAATTTTAATTTGATATTATTGGGATTAAATAATAACTCTTAAAGTAGTATGCTAACATATCTAAGTAAAAGACAAATGTAAGAAAAAAATGTAAGCACTAATTATAGATGAATCTGTTATTCCCTGTGGCAGTAACAATAGCAGGGCTTGCCATTTCATAGGGAAGCCATTACCCATAAGAGACATACTCTCAAGAAAACTCACTTTGCCATATGATTTGCAATAGAAGCATACATTCTCTTGATCCCTAAAAGTGCTATAGCACCAAAACTCTATAGCAATTTATTATGTATTCCTTTATTTAGACTGTTCTCAACTTTTTTTTTCAGCGACCCCGGCTTATGCTGTTGTGTCTCCTTTTCAAATTCAGTGTTGATTGTTGCTAGACTGTAACCAGTGTGAGCATTTGTTTACAGTAGGTCTTCCCTAAGCTCACTTGGCTGATTGCTTCTGCCTGCTACTGTGAAGGTGGTTCCAGTAATCAGTGAGGATAGGACAATTACTGAGATTTATTATTTATTTCTTTATTTAGACTGTTCTCAACTTTTTTTTTCAAGGGACCCTAGCTTATGCTGTTGTGTCCCTTTTCAAATTCAGTGTTGATTGCTGCTAGACTGTAACCATCGTGGGCATTTGTTTACAATAGGTCTTCCCTAAGCTCACTTGGCTGATTGCTTCTGCCTGCTACTGTGAAGGTGGTTCCAGTAATCAGTGAGGATAGGACAATCACTGATATATGAATATGTATTTGACCCAACCAGTCCCTGAAATTCTTGTTCAAAGGTATGGTTTGGGTGAAGATAAATATATCAGATTTCCAGAGTGTTCTCTACCTGTTGGGCTGTTGTCTTTAAAGTTTGTGTATTTAGACTGTCTCTCCACAAGGGCCTTGCCATAGCCTGGGGTATGTGCCATAGCCTGGGGTATGTGTTATAGCTCTAAGAACCTACGCTATCTAATCTTTTTTGCTGAAGAGTAATCCAGAGAAGCTGGGTAGAAGCCATTACTGCTCATTGTTAGAGGGATTCAATGCCCATTGATCAAGGTGTCTTGGCTTGCTATCAGAGGATCAAGAGATAGATTTATTAGAGAGAGATCTATAACGACTCAAGAATGACTGTGACTGCTCTTAGAGAGTCACAAATCTGTCTGTCTGCTCTCACAGGACCAGCAATTACCTAGAGGGACTTATTACTATTACTTCTACTTTAGAATAGCCGTACTATTTTTTGTTATTTTTGGGTATCCTGCACCCATAAATCCTCTGTCTTAGACTTGAGTTTATCAGTTAAAAGTAAAAATAGTAAAGTGTCTCTAGACAAAAGATATACATTTTCCAGTCAGAGGGACACAAGATCCATTGTGGGATGTTGATATTGGCTGATATTAACTTCAGCACTGATTGCATCTTGTATTCTACATTCAGTGTCTTAGGTGTGATCAATACTCAGGAACATGTCAGTATGTACTGTCACTTGTGTCCACTAGAAAGAGCTAATATTCCTCTGAAGTTTGCATGTTTTGGACTTTAATTCCAGTGTTCATAATGCATCCATTGTCAGATTGGACGGGGCAATTAGAAGTCTTTTTGGTCAGATAGTTACTGCAGTAATTTTGGGCCATGCTGCCATTATGAAAGGAGCCTGAATACTTTCTTTGTAAATGTACAAGGATATTGCACATTAAATCGTTCCAATTCACAGTTGTGAAACTTAGCTACCTGATCACACCTTGGAATGCTCAGAATCATCATCAGTTTACCTTTATGTGGATTGTTTTTTCCAGTCATTCTGTGCCGTGTGAATTTTTCCTTTAGATTAACTTGTATGTTGTGTGAATATTTTTTTCCTAAATGATCAGGCACATGCAGAGATTGGAAAAATATGTACGTTGGTAATAATCCTGGTGAGATATAGAATTATATATCCAAAACCTCAAGTTTCTGGAAATCAAACCATATCAATTAGCGGGCTGGAAACCTGTACTTAGAGGAATATGTAGGCTGTCATTGCCAACCTCTCATTCTGAAAATGCTAGTTGCCTTGTTATCATGGTAATCCATTAAATTCAGTACTTTCTGAATTTCTAAAACAGGACAAATATGAAGATGATAAGTTCTAACTTAAAGTATTTTTTTTAGCTTTGGATGGAGTAGAGATGGATTAGAACACCTGTCAGTTTGTATTGTTGTCTGTGCCCCTATTGGGGAGATCCACCCTCTCTATTTGTTCTATTTACCATTATCATTGAAAGTGAAAGAAAATCCCAAATGTGGGGTTGTCCACAGAAACTAATAGAGGGAACACTAATTCTGGTGACCTTGGGGTCCCCGAGGAATTCCCTTAATTAGCAGGGATTTCTTCCCATTTCCTGTTTGGTTATTGGACAGAAAGTAAAGGAAATCTCCCCAATGGGACACAGATGACGATAAAAAATCTGACAGGGGTTATAACCCTCCCTTGTTCTATCCAAAATACAAAAAAGGGGTTTGCCTAGTTAATACATTGTATATTTGTTCTAGGTTGGCGACTTGTGGTTCAAGCTGTCAACCAGGCAACTGGCATTTTACACTTCAGGTCAACAATGGAAGCTTACATACTTTGAACAGTTCAGGTTTCCTAAAAACCTAGTAAGCTGTGTTCTGTATTTGTATTTCAGTGTTACGTTTTCATGTTTTATCTGGGGTTTTTCTTTAATATCTTGCTGATTAAGAAAATCATTTTTAAAATCTATATTTGAAAGAAAAAAAACATTTTGATGAAGGAGCTCAAATGTTGAGGTAAGCTACTTGAAACAGATTTCTTTAGTATGACTGTCTTTGCTCAGTACCTTACAGAGAGTGAAGAAAGCATAAAATCGTCTAGAAGTTCGGAACGACACAACATTTTCTCTTTAGACCCGGATTTATGTGTAAGTAATTCTATCTGGAGCCAACTCATATACATTTTTCTATGTTTAATTAAATACATTTTTCTTCAGCTATCATTATAAGTTATTGCATATGTTTTTAAACAGAATCAGTCAAAAAATGGGCAATTAAAACCCAACTCTAGGCACAATGAGCTTGCCTCAAAACCCACTTCCTGTCATGTACACCTTCCTATACATCCCACAAAGTTGCTTGTTTACATTTTGGGATTAATACAGTATCCACTGTATATCCGGCTGCTCAGGAGCCTTTGGCTGTGGGTTTTGTGAATGATCTAAAGGAAAGGGAGACAGAGACACACTTGCAGCACAAGAGTCTATGAAACCTGCAGATTATATCTGAGTGGCTTAGAAGTAGATGTACTAATCCCATAACTAATAGCCTGACCAATGATAGATGCGTTTACTTGTGAAAAAGCCTGGTACTCTGCTTTAATTAAAACTAAAGAACTCCTTGAGCAGTAGGGCTACAATATTAGAAATTCAGATAATTACACATACAAACTGGTGCCTGCTTTTCTTTAAACAATGCTGTCAATTCAGTTAACCTACATTGAAATATCAAACAATAGGTGTTATATAAAATATAATAAAAAAACACAGTCATATTGCTATTGCTATAGGTTAGTTCATTTTGTCCTTTTAACTTATTATTAAATAAAGTCTAATGATTCCTAAATTTTGTCACAGTTACAATGCATCCATTTTAGCCAAATCTGTTACAAGCCATTGTCATTCCAAATAATCTGTGTGGGCTAATATTTTTAGATAACAAAGCTCCAGAACTCAGCAAGTGATTCTATGATCAAACCATTGGAGGAAAAGACTGCTAAGAGGATTATGGTATCTTGTAAATCTCTTACTCTGAATCTTCAGGCTTGCCTCAGGGAAAATGACACCGAACCAGTTACAAATGTAAGTTGTCCATGAACTCTCTTATATTAAAACCAAAGAGTAGGCTAGACTGAATTATTTAACTCTATATAGACCTTCATAAAATATAGTAAATAGTCAGGTTTTGTTATTTCCTAATATGTTGTCTACATGTATAATAGGAACTAAGGGCCCATTTAAACCATACTGTGCAGTTTAGCATGAGTGTAGTTAACATGTATTTTTGACGCATCAATGCCTGTTGCATTGCATGGGCCCATTATATTTTTTTTAAAAAACATACCTGACACAGCACACTGCAACATATGTATTCACTTTTATGTATTATGATGCATTGAAGGGTCAAGAGCATTGTTTATTGTGTTCACATACAGTGAGGACCAAGAAAAATTAAATGGATGCCCCCCAAGATGCATGTACAACACAGGTTACCAACATGTCACACTGCTGCACACACACTTGGTACAGTGTGACTGGGCCCTTATTTTGCATCACAGATGAATAATTTGTAGTCAGTTCAAACACGATTCCTTTTTTTGTTGTTGGAAGACTACAAGCTCTTTGGTCTGCTTTTATCCTAAATAGATAATATTTTTTGGAGGTGTTAAAATGATGATTATATATTTTGGGTCAAAAAAATTATCTCGCACACTTAAGGTTTATTATAACATTAAAGTACACAATTTTATTAATCTATGATGTAATTAAAACAATAATTATATTTATTTTTACATAGCATTTGCATAAATTCCTAAAATTGATGTTAGCTTCCTAAAATCCTCTACACAGCGACACAAGAAAGCAGTGGGGTTAGCATCTGACCAATCAGGGCATTGTTATTTTGAATGCAGTTTGAATTGCCCAGATTTGAGTTTAAGTTTACTATATTATAAATGTTCTTAGCTTCCAACAGAGAACTCAAACCACTGGTGACTCAGATTGTTACAGTTTGGATGTCAGTGGTGGGTGTGCTAATTCTTACATTTTTAGATTGCACA
The DNA here is from genome assembly GCF_042186555.1 of Aquarana catesbeiana. Taxonomy (NCBI): domain Eukaryota; kingdom Metazoa; phylum Chordata; class Amphibia; order Anura; family Ranidae; genus Aquarana; species Aquarana catesbeiana. The sequence goes on along the minus strand of NC_133327.1, from coordinate 180,976,357 downwards.
TTGTTTTCCTTATATTTCATACATAGCATACTGCTTGATGCACATTAGTTGTTTTCTGATTAGTGCGCCAGAAACAAAAACAAAAAGTTAACAGCATTTAAGCACAAGCACTTGACCTGAAAATAAACACGGTAAAAAGCAGAAAGAAAATATTGTATCATTTAAAGAACATATTTTTGTATTTTGTCTACATATTTGTATGTACACTATCCTGTCCTATGCCTATACCTTGTGCTAAACCATAACTTCCTCGTTTTGTACTATTATGTGCTGTCTCAACTTCTTTAGGGGTTTTGCTAAGACCTGCCCCGGATTGTAACTGTTTCATAATGTATAAATAGTTTGTGAAAATTGGTTTTTAATTTAGAAACCTGATCATTTATGCGCTTCTTTTATGTTTTTTTTTTTTTACAGATTGAACCATTCTTTGTAAACCTGGCTCTTTTTGACATAAAAGAAGGGAGAAAGATATCAGCAGATTTCCATGTAGACCTGAACCATGACATTGTCAGACAAATGATTTGCCCATCTACAGGAGCTATAAGGAATGGTACCATGTCACCATCCACTAGTCGGTCAAAAGAACTTGAGGAGCCTCAGATCCGTGGCTTTCCTGAAAAGTGGATGCAGTACCCTAGACAGGTAGACTTGTATTATTATGTGCAGAAAATAAAGTCACAATATCCAAAAAAGCATCCTTCATTATTATACCTTCATTGTACGCTGCACTGATTGAATCTGTATACTTTTGTTAGAGGTTGATCATATTTTTTATGTAAGTCTAGCAGTATGTCCAAGATTCAGCTGTATTACCATTTAACACTGGCTTAAAGCAAACCTTGCAGTAAAAGGTAAGGTCTGCCAAATTTATTAGAACTCCTCCCCAAAACAAGTAGATTTAAAGTAAAAAAAAAAAACCTTTATGGAAAAAATAACGTAATGTCACCCTTGCCTAGGCACTAATAACGGAAAACGGGGTAAGGTAACTATATTTAGTAACTTCTTCCCTAAAGGTCTTTTTCAATTTAAAGTGATTTTTTTTCACCTCTAAATAACAAACATTAACAATTACCTATTTAAAAAAATTGCACAGAACAGTCCCGAACCTCTTCTTTTCAGGTCCCCCGCCGGTGCTCCTGGCTCCTCTTTTCAGTGTGCCACCATACGAAGCTGCTTCTTATGGTGGCAGACTTGTGGACTTGATCCTGATCTGTGCTGCCTGTGTCAGTAGACACAGACAGTGCAACTCGGTCCACCCCACTCCTGCTGCTATCAATTGACTCTGTGAGAAAGGAGAGAGTGGAGAGAATCACTGCTCTTGGGCACAGTGCTGGGTCAAGATCATGCTCAGGAAAGAATAAGGGGGCACTGGGAGGGTCCTGCAGCACAGAAGGTTTTTTTGCCGTAATACAGAAAATTACTGCAACAGGTCCCTGATATATTAAGCAGACCTGGATTTTTACTGGAGGGTCTACTTTAATATCTTATTATTATCTTATTCTATATTTGTTCTATTGTAGACCCCATTTGAAAGCCAACTTTACTTGTTTCTTTTCTCTTTTAGGCAATTTTCTCAGTATCCAATCCACATGTTGACGTGATCTTAGTTGCCAGAATAGAAAAAGTTCTTAATGGAAACATTGCTAGTAGTGCTGAACCATACATAAAGAACTCTGATTCCAGTAAAGTATGTTGTGTGTTTTTTTGTCTTGCAATAGCATGTTATATATTTTCTCTTCATATAAGTTGTTATAATGGTACAGTAGGATTTGATGATCTTCTGTCATTTATGCTACAGTGCAGTAAATGGTCATATGAGGACAATAGAATAACTGTAATGAGTAGAAAAAAATGATGTTGTCTTTGGGCAGAGTCCAGTTTGTAGAACAAGTATCTGTGACTCTCGGGGGTAATTCCTTTCAGAAATAATTTATAACAGGGAGCTGCATATGAGGAAGAAATGCATTAGCAGGTCACGTAGTAAAGCCTTTGAGCCCTTTCCATCAGCCAAATGTCCTAAGGCTATATTTGACCCAGTAAAAATGTTTTATCATCTTATTATCATAGTGTTGAAATAAATAATTCAAAGTCATGTTTTGGATTTGATACATTGCATTGCAAATACAGTCAAGCTGCATTTTAAAGCTAAACACCCAGCTAAGAAATGAAAGGAAATTTGAGAAGCATATGTGGAGGTATTTCTGGTTTTTATACAGCACACTCACATCAAAACAATAAATGTGAGGCAGCACTGTAACTCTCTATAACAACTGTGGCGGGGGATGAGTAGCCTGGCGGAGCATTTTCTCTTATGCCCTGTACACACGATAGGATTTTCCGATGGAAAATGTGTGATAGGACCTTGTTGTCGGAAATTCCGACCGTGTGTAGGCTCCATCACACATTTTCCATAGGGATTTCCGACACACAAAGTTTGAGAGCTTGCTATAAAATTTTCCAACAACAAAATCCGTTGTCGGAAATTCTGATCGTGTGTACACAAATCCGACACACAAAGCGCCACACATGCTCAGAATAAATTAAGAGATGAAAGCTATTGGCTACTGCCCTGTTTATAGTCCAGACATACGTGTTTTTAGAACGATCGGATTTTCTGACAACTTTGTGTGACCGTGTGTATGCAAGACAAGTTTGAGCCAACATCCGTCGGAAAAAATCCATGGATTTTGTTGTCAGAATGTCCGATCAATGTCCGACCGTGTGTACAGGGCATTACTCTTATAATATGAACTGCTGAGAGACCTCTCAAAAGGAAAGTGATCGTGGAAAGCCTATGGTGTGATGAAATTAACATCTTTGTGAGCTGTATTTGCTGATCATTCACATGAGATGAAATAATAGTTGGTGAGGGAGACTGATAACTGGTGTGAGGGTAAACACTTCTACATGTGGTGTTTTGGAGCAGTGGAGTCATGGAACTTTGAAATTGCATTTGAAGTTGGAATGTAGACGGATTCATCTATACTGCTATTCGGATTTGGGACTTTTTGATTGGCCAATCATTTTGACACTTTTTCATTTATTCATATATTTTAATTTCACTGACATACAAGAAGGGAGTTGTTATGGAGAGTCATAGCGCTGTCTGACATTTTCTTTTATCTGGATGTGTTATATGAGTTCTAGATTTGGAAAAGGTAGTGGCAGTGAATTTGAAATCGCAGATATCTCCATTTTAATATATATATACAGTATATGCATTTATATACAGTCCATATATATATATATTGGGCCCAATTAGCTATTTTCCCTCCCCGGTGTCATGTGACTCCTTAGTGTTACAAGGTCTCAGGTGTGAATGGGGAGCAGATGTGTTCAATTTGGTGTTATCGCTCTCACTCTCTCATACTGGTCACTGGAAGTTCAACATGGCACCTCATGGCAAAGAACTGTCTGAGGATCTGAAAAAAAGAATTGTTGCTCTACATAAAGATGGCCTAGGCTATAAGAAGATTGACAGGACCCTGAAACTGAGCTGCAGCACGGTGGCCAAAATCATACAGCGGTTTAACAGGACAGGTTTCACTCAGAACAGACCTCGCCATGGTCCACCAAAGAAGTTGAGTGCACGTGCTCAGCGTCATATCCAGAGGTTGACTTTGGGAAATAGACGTATGAGTGCTGCCAGCATTGCTGCAGAGGTTGAAGGGGTGGGGGGTCAGCCTGCCAGTGCTCAGACCATACGCTGCACACTGCATCAAATTGGTCTGCATGGCTGTTGTCCCAGAAAGAAGCCTCTTCTATAGATGTTGCACAAGAAAGCCCGCAAACAGTTTGCTGAAGACAAGCAGACTAAGGACATGGGTTACTGAAACCATGTCCTGTGGTCTGATGAGACGAAAATAAACGTATTTGGTTCAGATTGTGTCAAGCGTGTGTGGCAGGAACCAGGTAAGGAGTACAAAGACAAGTGTGTCTTGCCTACAGTCAAGCATGGTGGTGGAAGTGTCATGGTCTGGGGCTGCATGAGTGCTTCCGGCACTGGGGAGCTACGGTTCATTGAGGGAACTGTGAATGCCAACATGTACTGTGACATACTGAAGCAGAGCATGATCGCCTCCCTTCGGAGACTGGGCTGCAGGACAGTATTCCAACATGATAACGACCCCAAACACACCTCCAAGACGACCACTGCCTTGCTAAAGAAGCTGAGGGTAAAGGTGATGGACTGGCCAAGCATGTCTCCAGACTTAAACCCTATTGAGCATCTGTGGGGCATCCTCAAATGGAAGGTGGAGGAACGCAAGGTCTATAACATTCACCAGCTCTGTGATGTCATGATAGAGGAGTGGAAGAGGACTCCAGTGGCAACCTGTGAAGCTCCAGTGAACTCCATGTCCAAGAGGGTTAAGGCAGTGCTGGAAAATAATGGTGACCACACAAAATATTGACACTTTGGGTCCAATTTGGACATTTTCACTTAGGGGGTGTACTCACTTTTGTTGCCAGCTGTTTAGACATTAATGGCTGTGTGTTGAGTTATTTTGAGGGGACAGCAAATTTACGCTGTTATACAAGCTGTACACTCACTACTTTACATTGTAGCAAAGTGTCATTTCTTCAGTGTTGTCACATGAAAAGATATAATAAAATATTTACGAAAATGGGAGGGGTGTACTGACTTCTGTGAGATACTGTATATTGGTATATATATATATATATATATATATATATATATATATATATATATATATATATATATATCTCGTTTGGGAAACACATTTATAATTTTTTGTTATAATTATTTTCTTCGGTGGTGCGGTAAGTGTTGTTACTAGTTCTGTTTTTTTTGTCACTGTTACGAGTTGTGTGCTGGATGATTACATTTATAAATACATTGAATTAAATGGTTTCTATTTGTGTACAAGTCCGGTTGCTCTAGCTTCCCATTTGTAGTTTCTAGCAGGCAGCAATGATGTTATTATATCAGTCCTGTATAGTGTGAGCATTTCCCACTGTGAGTGATAGCATTGCAAAGCCTACTGCTGCTCAAATGTGTTTACATAATATGCTCACTCCTATGGCTGGTTGCTTATGTCTGCTTACAAAATGTTCTCACTTTAATGGCATATGTAGCTTGTGTCTACCTACATCACCATTATAAGACATAAAGAAGCCTGAAGGTCCTTCCCCATTCTGACAAGTTGAAAAGAACCTCTAGTGTAATACAGATTGCATACTGTAAGAACCCCTGGGTTGCACATGTCATAAGTAATATCTATTACGTAAGTACCCCTGTTTTACACATGTCATGGGTAATACCTATTACATAAGTACCCCTGAGTTACACATCACTGAAAACCTGCTGACTTGGTAACACGATTGATTCAGTTCATTTTGTGTAGGCTGCATGAAATCATCCATCACTTCTATTTATACCTTACTAATTAAACTACTAAAATATGAATTTGTGTGCTTATTGTATTCTGTCTGTGCTGGTCTAATTCTTTACTAACCGATTTACCTTAACATCATTTCAGTCAGTCGTGAATAGAGGTCGGCCGATATATCAGCCGATATTTGGCGTTTTTTTACTTAATCGGCATCGGCCGATTGTGCTGATAAAAAAGGCCGATTATAACTTCAGCCGTGACTTGCAAATGACTTCTGTAATAGAAGTTAATGCAAGTTTCCTGAGGTTATCTGTGGAGAGGATTCTCTCCTCCTCTGGGCAGCCTGCCAAGTCTGATAAGAAGATACATTTGTATCTTTCAGGTTCTTTTTATCAATAGACTGAACTCCACGTGTAGAAGCTCTCAGTTTCACCATTTAAAGACTAAATCTTTTCTGACACTTGTTGCTTACAAGTAAAAATCCTGTATTTTCTGCTAGAAAATCACTTAGAACCCCCAAACATTATATATATTTTTTTAGCAGAGACCCTAGGGAATAAAATGGTGATTGTTGCAATATTTTATGTCACACGGTATTTGCGCAGCGGTCTTTCAAACGCAATTTTAAAAAAAAAAATACAGTAATGAATTAAAAAAAAAACCTAAGCAGTAAAGTTAGCCCATTTTTTTTCGTCCAAAAGTTTTGATTACCTGTTTTTGTGTATTTATTATTTAAGATATTTTTTTTTTTTTGTTTTTTTTTTAAATTATACATACAAGTGAACTGATTGAAGGTTTGTTTTGTTTAATGTTTAAATGAAAAAAAATTTCTGTATTACTTAAGGCTGCTTTCACACTGGAGCGGGCATGCGTTGATGGTAAAACGCTGCTAGTTCATTTTAGAGGCGCTATTCGGCTGCTAGCGGGGCACTTATAACCCAGCTAGCGGCCGAGGAAGGGGTTAAATGCGCCCCTGAAGCGCCGCTGCCGAAACGCTTTGCAGGCGCTTCGGCAGCGGTGCGCATTCATTTCAATGGGCAGGAGTAGTGGAGCAGCGGTATACACCGCTCCAAAGATGCCGTTTGCAGGACTTTTTTTTACATCCTGCCAGCGCATCGCCTCATTGTGAAAGCACTCGGGATATCACACTGAGACTGCAGGGGAGCCGTTTTACAGGCACTTTACAGGCACTATTTTTAGCCCAAAAGCGCCTGAAAAACGCCCCAGTGTGAAAGGGGTCTAACTGTTAGATTTTATGAGATGAAGGGAAAAAAGAAAGGAAAAAAAAAATCGGCCAAATATATCGGCCCAAAAAAATCGGCATCACATATCGGCCATCGGCCACCGCGATTTCTAAATATCGGCATCGGCCAGAGAAAAACCCATATCGGTCGACCTCTAGTCGTGAATGTACCTGTTGAATAAATCTATCTTACTATCCACTTCACTGATGTCACTAGCTTATGTCCATGCACACAGGCTTCTTATTACTTCAGGAGCTAACTTCAAACCTATAAGGCCCTAAGTTTAAATTGTGTTATTGGATCTGCAAACATCAAATAACCTATTCATTTCTATTCACGTGTACTTAATTATGACGCATTCCTACCATTCTGACAGACTTTATTGTTCCATTGAATGCTCAGTGTGTTCCCCTAAAACACATCTTGTTAACAAAACCTGGCATATTCTGAAGTCATCTCCTAACCTAGCCATTTCACATTCTATTTTATTGCTGTTACATCCACTCCTTTATTCTTTTTTTTTTATTGATCAAATCTCCTTACAATTTATCCTACCGTTTACTCAAGCGATGACCACAGTGTTTCATTTACTTATTCCACAGTACCCATTAATGATATTTGCTCCCTATGCTCCTCTAAGCACTTTAATTTGTGGCTCTGATTTATACAAGCTGCATGGCAGGTCCATTTTTAGCTACTGAGTACATTTTAACTTGATGTATTTTGGATCAATTTATGGCCAGATCTTTCCCCAGTGTAAGATTTTATATATGTTCTATATCATTCCCTCTTGGGTTGTGCATATTTGTGCAGGGCCCCTATATGACCTATCTCCTCTCTTGCAGTCAATGTTTGTTATGATGTCGTTATTATTATGCAAACAAGCTACTGTTGCAATTATTCAGTCACCTCAACAAATAAGTGAGGCACATGGGTTATCAGACAGAGTAGGAAAATGCATAATTAAAACATTACCTCTGTAACCTAATAGTCTATTTGACCTCTAACACTCTCTAATTATCCTTTTTTTCTATTTTGTTGCCCATAAGTCTAAAAACAGTTAGTACCTGTCTCCATTTCAAGGAGATTCCTTTCCATTCGGTTACTAGTATTAGGACATATAGCTTGCAGCAGCTATGTATTGTGGGAACTGGGTCCCCAGGGAATGGCTGTTGAGGTATTGGTTGACATCAACTAGAGCACCATTGGATTGTTTTCTTAGGTCACATAGCCTACACCAGCTACATAGCCTACACCAGCTTGTGGGCATCGCAGTCTTAGTAACTTCCTACTTCATGGCTGCTGTGGCAGTGCTTTACAATTCCTGAAACTGGAGCACTATGGAATCCCACCATTAATGTGTATAGCTAAGTATATGCATGCTTTATTACCCCTACGCATGCTCCCTGAACATTTGAAGGCTACCTAAATTTGCATTCACCTAAATTTTGAGTTTACACTCATTATAATAAATCTCTGGTTAAAATGTGCAATACTATATGCAACCCTACTAACTCCCTGACATAGGTTGAAGTAAAAAAAAAAGAAAAAAAAAATCTAGAATTTGCATTACATACAGTACACCTACAGTGACCAGCAATATTATAAATTTTTTTTCTTTTTACATTTGGTGGGTTGAATCTTCCTTCCTTTTAACACTTTGAAAAGCATAAAACAGAGCTGGGACTCATACATTAACTTTAACTTTTGTATCAGTCTGCACAGAAATTACTGAAGACAACAAAGCAACATTGTAGTAGACTGGGAAAGTATCGGATGCCTTTTGCATGGGCTGTAAGGTAAATTAGTATTGTTTCATTTTGTGCAGTACATTTTAAACAATATTGTTTTAGATCTTATTTAGTTTCTGGATGCAGTACCTTTTGCTTATATCCAGCAACACAATGTTGCTTGAAATGATATTAAAAATTGTGTGCCAAATCTTTTTAGTAGTGTGGAAGGGCTACATGCAGTGATACTTTGTTTCCAGGGGAATTACCACCTCCATGTAACAAGGATCCTCACTGACGATTTTCCCATTGCTTCTGAAAACGATAACATGTTTCCTTCCCTTCACCCTCTGGACCAGGATAGAGAGTTATGCCCCGTACACACGATCAGAAATTCCCCCAGCAAAAGTCCGATGTGAGCTTTTGGTCGGAAATTCCGACCGTGTGTATGCTCCATTAGACTTTTACTGGCCGAACTCCCGCCAGCAAAAGATTGAGAGCAGGTTCTCTATTTTTTGGTCAGAAAAAGTTCCGATCGGAAATTCTGATCGTCTGTACAAGTTCCAACACGCAAAATTCCTACGCATGCTCGGAAACAATTCGACACATGCTCGAAAGCATTGAAATTCATTTTCTCGGCTCGTCGTAGTGTTGTACGTCACCGCGTTCTTGGCGGTCGAAAGTTCAGAGAACTTTTGTGTGACTGTGTGTATGCAAGACAAGCTTGAGTGGAATTAAGTTGGAAAAACCATCCAAGTTTTTTCCGACAAAAATCCGCTCGTGTGTACGGGGCATTCGAGTGAATCTCCAAGCAGGGTCACAGGCAGCACTAATTCCTTGACAGAGGTTCTAACCATTACCACCCTATCCACAATTAGAAACATATTTTAAAGCTATACTTAAAAACTGAGATTTTACTTTGGTGTATTCTTTTTAGGAGAACTATCTACCAGCTTCTTATACTTCTTGGCAGAGCACTGTGTCTTTTCAGCATCACTGTATGCTCATGTGATTATCATGTACAGGGCATGTCCACCAATAACATATATGTGTATATACTGAGAATGGATGCCACCGGGTTGGCTCCAGCGATGAGCTTTCTCCACTGTGATCCCATCACTGCCCCCTCAATTAAGGCGTAAGAACAGCATCGCATTTGTGATACTGTATTCCCCATTTATACTAGGAATTGAAATCTGATCTGGAAAATAAAATGTTGATGTTCATTATACATTCAAGGTATCAGTTCACTTTTTAAAATATTCTTTCCTTGTTCTAGATCAGTATTTAAAGACAGCTCTGGGAACATAGATCGAGAAGCCAGGTTTTCCCCTCTTTTCAGACAAGACAGCAGCAAGATTTCAACAGAAGATCTGGTTAAACTGGTGGGAGATTACAAAAGGTTGGATTAAGAAATGTGTCTATGAAATACAAAAACTAGTAACTACTCAGCATTATTTCCGAGAAAGAAAGACTAGTTGCTAGCTAAAGCAGTTTGCAGTGTAACACAGATATCAGCTATCTTTTCTACATAAGCATAAAAACATTCACAAACTACTAAAAGTCCTTTGATCTATGACATTTTTAGAACACAATAGTTCTAGAATACTATTATGCAATCCCCTAATTATAGCTCAAGCATACCTCCCAACTTTTGAGATGGTAACGAGGGAAACTTGGACAACATAATTCTAGCCCTGGACGACGTAATTCTAGCCCTGGACAACGTAATTCTATTACAAAACTCGTAGGGTGGAGCGGCGCGTTGGTGTCACCTTGTGTCATTGTTTGTGATTCCAGATGGATGGGCTTGTCTGAGTGTGTGCCAGCCGTCGCACCAGACATACAGGCGTTTTTTCTGATTTCTAAATGTAAGTGTGATACTGTCTTTTATCATTCAATAAATCTCGAAGGTTTTACACTATTGGAGCACTTATATTTTTACATGCCATGCACATCTACCCATGGGCTGTGAATGAAATGAGGTGTTCTGAGGAGTAATGGTTCCGTTGGGTGTCTTTGGAGATCACATTATCACCACTGACGATTTGAAGGGAATTGGCTGTATCTGATATGCCCTGGAGGGTATCCATTATTACAGGCTTCCCTTGATCCTCTGTAGTGGGGGATCACGGGCTTCCGGTAAGCAGTAACTCTCTACACAACGGTGGTGGATTGTGCACAATTTCTTCATTTTAACACAGAAGATTTCATATTTATGGATGGACATTACATCCACTCAACAAGTGATATTGTTGTTTCAGTATTTTTGGACATTTGAAATTATATGTTTTCTATTTAGCCAATTGGTTCAGTTGAACAACCACCATTGGTCAGCCTTTGTCTTCTCATGTGTAATGGTGTTTTTGACATTTAAGATTCTTGTCCACAATACACATGATTGTACTTATATGGATATTTGATCACCTTTTAAAGATTGGGTTAGTGTGTTAGTTTGCACTTTCTTTATTTAAGTACTATTTTTCACATGTTTTGCGCTATTCGATATTTTTCCTATTTTGTTTACTGTATTGATGTTGTTCAGGAGAATCGCTGCTTTATTAATTTTTCACATGCAATTCCACAGATACCCTTTGGGATTGGGTATATGTGTTTAATTGCTTTTCACTATCCTAGCGCAGTTTCTTTTTTTGTTTTCCAACGAGGAACACGTGTTAAAAAAAAAGATTAGGTAAACCCACAAGTGTTTTTTTTTGTTTTTTTTTGTTTTTTCTATTTCTTTTTACTGGCTTTGTAATTTACAAATACAGCAATTTAAAATTGGATGAAAGGTTTAGCACTGGGAGACACTTTTTGAAAGATGAAAAGTGCATTTCTATACAACTATATAGATCAGACCAAAATGAGGAGGAAAGAGGGACAAAGGGACTTTGTTCTATATCAGGAACAGTTCTTCAAAATTAGGGACAGTTGGGAGCAGTGGCTCAACCATATTTCAAACTATCTTGCCACATTTTATACCTCCCAGTAGCTTTACCTGCTTGTAGACCAGAAATATTACTTAGACATCTTCTGTATACCTGTAGTTTTCTTACTATGCTGGAAGTCCTGAACAAACCAAAACCACAAATGAATTTTCTTAAGTTAATGAAAAGACACAAGATCCCATTGTAGTAAATAGTAAATGGGGCTGAATACAAATGCACGCCACACTTTTCGGATATTTATTTGTAAAACATTTTGAAAACCATTTATCATTTTCCTTCCACTTCACAATTATGTGCCACTTTGTGTTGGTCTATCACATAAAATCCCAATAAAATACATTTACGTTTTTGGTTGTAACATGACAAAATGTGGAAAATTTCAAGGGGTGTGAATACTTTTGTAAGGCACTGTAGATCAGTGGTTTCAACCTCAGTCCTCAAGTACCCCCAATGGGCCATGTTTTCAAGTTTTCCTTTACTTTGCACAGCTGCTTTAAATATCAATGACATGGTCTTGATAAGAGCTATTTTATCTAGGGGAATTTCCCAAAACATGGCCCGTTGAGGGTACTTGAGGACTGAGGTTGAGAACCACTGCTGTAGATGACTAGAAACTTCACTACTGTCTATAAACAGTTTTTTTTTGTATGTATTTATTGGGGTGTTTTACTGTATGTCACTATTATATAATATATTGTATATAGGGAATGTTAAAATAGGTACCTGCACAATCAGTATTAAACATTTGGATATAGAACTGTGCTTGTTAGAAGTGACAGAACTATGCATACATTTGCAGTACACTGTGTTTTTTTTTTTTGCTTATGTCTAGGGCAGAGAAGCTAAGCAAAATACCAATTATTCCAGGAAACTTGGAAATATCAATAGACAATGTGCTGAAGGAACATTCAAGTAAGATATCTTATATTTTCACATATAACAATTATAAAGATTAAATAAATCGCCTTTAGTCCAGGCAAAGGCGTTTTCTTTCCTCTTATTATGCACTTATATATTTTGCATAAAGTGTGTAGGTGATATATGGGACATGTTTTATTTAAACAATGTTTATCTGTCTTAAGTAATGTGATTCCTCCTGGAGCTAAGATATGTAATATCTTCAATATTTTGCTTGTATATAATCTTATCGATATGTGCTAATTCTTTATAAACCCTGTTCCTGTGCATTATTCATAATGCAGACATGTGCATTGGGAAAGCCATTGTTTCTTGTTGTTTATGAAGGCTCCACATAGTGCTACACTATGATTGTGTTTTATTTCTCTTTCTTGCAGTGCAAGTCTAAGGGGTTCATTCACTAAAAGTGGAGAGTGCAAAATCTGGTGCAGCTTTGTATGGTAGCCAAACAGCTACTAATTCAGCTTTTTCAATTGTGCATAAAGGAAAAGATAAAAAATCACTGTGGCGTCACCTCATCTGGAAATATAGAGGAGAGTATCCTATAAGGAATCAGATACCTTAAACTCTACCTCATGCACCATCGCTCCATACAAAGTCAAATCACCCCCATACAGTTAATACAGATAGTGGGTGGTAGCGTAATCCTCTAGATATATACGCATATATTTAAGGAAGACTAACGGTCCACAAAGAAATCTTCAAAGAAGATCAACCGGTCAATTATAAACAGCTTTATTAAGGTATATTAGATACAAATAAAACATGAAAAATTGCAAAAACCTTTCGACATAAAAGATTAAAATGACAATGTTGTCAAAACCAGACAAGAAAGCAGCTGCAGACACCTACACAGACCACACATCCACCACACGCTCATCCAATCCAATGGTTTAATGAGAAAGGCACTAGTGCAAATGGCTGCAGATGGAGTATAATGTGGTTTTAACCACAGCTGGGCAGTCTATGACTTCAAAGGTAGTACAGGGCCAGACGTGATGTGGGGTATACACGTGATGGATGGATGGCTGCATCTGTCGAAACAGAGTCAATCAGTGGAGCATTTGCATAGTACAGCTGTAGGTGCAGGTAAGGGCTGAATGGAGTCTGCGCACCGATGTACTGAATGGTAGCCCAACAGCTAACTTGGCTGTGTAAAGCTGGGCTGTAAGCGGGTGGACAGGTGCAGAAAGGAGCGGTGTGTGTGAAGTATCTTGTTAGAGAGCTGGTTATATGTGGGTGAGACGGTGTCCTATGGACAGTATACACAAAGTAAGTCAGTGCAATCTCACTACTGTCCAGCCACGCTGAATGCTCCTAGTGCCTCATGGACAGAATCCACAAAGAGGTAGTCCACCAAAGCACTCTTCGTTCGTGCCGCTCCGTGTGTGTAGTATCGGTCCACAGGTAGATGACGTGGGTGTGGGGGTCTGCAGGGTCTGGTTTAGGAAGGGATGTCACAAAAGTAATGATGCCATGCTTTTTCAATTAGCCTAGGTTCACACTGATGTAGTGCAGGAAACCTCATGTGATTCGAGCAGGGATCACACCACATTCCTGTCCAAATCACATTCGATTCTTTGCAGGGCGATTTCAGCACATTCATTTTGGCTCAAATCGCACCACACCCAAACAGCCGCACTGGAATCGGATCACATGGGTGTTCACACCCTTCCGATCTGACTCAGCCAATCGCAATGCGGTTTGCGAATTGTTTTTGTGGTGTCATTAACTGCGACACCCGCAGCGATTTGCATGAACATAGGGCATTTGTGTTGCGGGGGAGGAAACGCACAGGAATTGCTGCTAATCCCATACCGCATCAGTGTGAACCGGGACTTAACTATGACAAAAAAAAAACCTGAAAGCTGATTGGTTTCTATGCACAGCTGCACCAGATATTGCACTCTTCAGTTTTAGTAAATCAACCCCTATGAGTTGGAGGACTCAATAAAAAGCACTTCCTATTTGGATAATCTCTTATCTAAATTTAATTTCCCTAGGTTTAAACATGCAATTATTTAAAAAATGATGGAACTCTATTATCAACAGACCTCATCAGATTCATTATGGGGCTTATGCATAAAAATCATGCAATTGGGAATTGCCCATAGCAATGAACCAGAACATCTGCTTTAATTTCAACTTTGCACTGTAGAAACGAGAATTTAAAACTGATTGGTTTCAGTTGGCAACAATACATTTTCTTTATCATCTTTGTTTTATATATATATACCATGCAGTATAAAATGCTTATGGCGGAGTAAATATTGATTCTAAATGTACTATTTGTTTAATATGTGCATAAAGTATGTGTGTGGAATGTGTATTTCATATATTTCTGAAGACTGAGCTTTATATGTGAAACTGTAAAAAGATGGGTCTGAGAATCCAATCATTTGCAGACTTTCATTCTCCAGCTGGCATTTCTAGTACAGTCCTGAATCTGTTTCATTACTCTAGGCAAAGGTGGTTCTTATTTCAAACCCTTGATAAAAGAAGTCTTGTGTAACAGTGTTGGCAGTTGATCTGTGAGATGTTATAAAGCTGGCATATACCCCACTATGATTTACATCACTGTTTTCCAGATTGTCTTACCTCATCTTTAGTTCCAGTTAAGCCATTTAGTGAACCAGAGAAATGTCTGCCCACTGTGGAAGTTGAAGAGTTTGTACAGTCATCAACCAAGTACTGTCAGCCTTACAGATCTTACAAGAACCAAATATACATTTACCCCAAGCACCTCAAGTATGACAGCCAGAAATGCTTTAACAAGGTAGGGTGTCATATGTGGATTCATCTATACCAGGGGTCCCCAAACTATGGCCCTCCAGTTGTTCAGGAACTACAATTCCCATCATGCCTAGTCATGACTGTGAATTTTGTCAGAGTTTTACAATGCCTCATGGAACGTGAAGTTCCACAACAGCTGGTGAAACATTGTTTGGGGATCCCTGATCTAAACCATGATAAATTATAGTGATTCTTTAACCTAGTAATAAAGAGTGAAAGTCTGTTTTAAAATAAACCTCTCACAAACTGAGTAATAAATATAGACAGCTGAAGTCCTATTCTAATATGTGTGTTTCATGTAATGCGCCCTCCTGTCTCTTTATTGGTGCTTTATTGGGAGGGCTGCCCCAATGACCAATTCATATGTGTGAATTGCCCAGATTTGTGTTAAAATTACAATAAATTGAATATGGCGCTAAAAAAGGCAAAAAAAGGTAAAAAAGACAGCTTTTAAAAGTACAATCTTTATAAGTGCCAGTCCCACCTCTGATGAATAAGAATCATCGCTCTCTTGCTGAGCTGCACCCACAAGTAGAAACTCCAGCAGAATTCCCATTGTGTTGAATCCCTGCATCCCCCTGTTGCGTCACTAGTGTGTCCCTGCAGCTATAAAGGAAGAGGTTATGTAGTTGCCACCAGGTGCTCCCATAACAGGCAGCAGGGTAGCTCAGGTATCTGACACACCCAGCAATGTCAGATGCTGAAGATTCTACTGGCGGGCATAGCTCTGGAAGAGAACGATTCCTTGTTTCACGATAGAGGAATTGGTAGTATATTTATTACTTTTAAAGTATGATTTTTTTTTAGCTACAATGTCCCTTAAGACTAGGTTCACACTGCTGCGATACAGATCCCAATTTCAGTGTGATTATGTAGTGCTACTTGGATGCAACTTTGAAAAGGATTGTATATTCTATGGGGCCAAAATTGCACTGGAATCACACCAAAGCAGTACAGAACCTTTTTCCAAAATCGCTCTGAGGACACCATTGAAAACAATGTGATTTCCATTTTCATGAGATTCTAAGTGACTCATGTCGTATCTGAAATCGCACTAGTGTGAACCAGGCCTTACGTGTTTAACCACTTAACGACCACACACCACAGATATACTGCATCAGGGCAGCCGCTCTGCGCCAGATCACATGCCAAGTACCTGATCTGACACTTCTGGGTCTGAGACACGCGCCGCCGGCAACCCACTCCCACTGTGATTATACACAGCTGGAGCCCAGCAGCAGGTACCGTGGACTCGATGTTTGCCGGCACTGGCCGATTGCACAGGCAGATTGGCAATCTGACTATGTAAACAAGGCAGATTGTTATTCTGTCAGAAGGGAAGGCACCAGTCCTGTGTCTCCGCAAAGCAGGAACACACATCTTTGCCTTCCCCTAGTCAAAGCACCCCCCCACAGTGAGTAAGTACAACCAAGCACACAGTTAACCTTTTGATCGCCCCTGATGTTAACCCCTTCCCAGTCAGTGTCATTAGTACAGTGACAGCACTGGTCACTGTATTAGTGTCACTGGTCTCCAAAAAGTGTCAAAATTGTGAATTAGGTGTCCGATTTGTCCCCTGCAACATCGCAGTCCCACTATAAGGCGCTGATCATCGCCAATACCAGTAAAAAAATAATAACAAAAAAAAGAAAAACTATCCCATATTTTGTAGACGCTATAACTTTTGCGCAAACCAATCAATATATGCTTTTTGGGATTTTTTTTCCCAAAAATATGTAGCAGAATACATTTTAGCTTGAATTGATGAAGAAATTTGATTTTTTTTTTTTTTACATTGTTTGTATTGAGTATGTTTTAAAGCATAAAGTAAAAAATATTGTGTTTTTTTTCCCGAAATTGTCAGTATTTTCTTGTTTATAGTGCAAAAAATAAAAACTACAGAGGTGATCAAATATCACCAAAAGAAAGCTCTATTTGTGGGGAAAAAGAGACAAAAAATGTATTTAGGTACAGTGTCGCGCGATTGTCAGTTAAAATAACACAGTGCCATATCACAAACAATGGCCTGGTCATGGGGGGGGGGGGGGGGGTAAATCTTCTGGAGGTGAAGTGGTTCAAATTCAGTGTAGTCAGATGTCTGTTTTTCTCAGATTTTCACTGTTTATAATGAGTTTATGGTACAATGTATGTCCTTGTTTTTTCACAATTATGTTCCTTGAAATGTAGTTAAAGCAGTATTAAACCCAAAACAAAAATGTAATATATTGCAGCTTACCAATCATTAGATGTGGTGGCTGCATTCGTTTTCTTTCTTTGGGACCTTTTCTCTCTGTTTTCACCTGGTGATCTGGCCAGTAACACACCTCCTGAAAGCTGTAAAAAGAAACAAATGCAGCCATCACATCTAAGAATTGGTAAACGACAATATAATAAATGTTTGCTTTTGGGTTTAATACTGCTTCAATATTGTCAAAACTATCTGTTTAAGATGCATGTCTCCTGCCAGCAAAATCCCATTTGATGCTTTCTTACCCAGAGTTATCAGTACAAATGGTAATTACTCAGAAAAACATATTTCCTAGGAAAGACTTTTTGTCTTTAATAGATCCAAAGAACATGACCTGAAAGCTTGCCTCTTTGGACTCCATCATTTAGCGAAGTCTCTGCTGTGGCACCTCACATCGCTGATCAGAACATTCTGTTCTCTGCTGATGGTGCCCAACAGACCGAATAAGATCTATGCACAGGTGGCTACTCATGGCTAGCCAAAGTTTTCATGATGCTATAAAGGCTCATTAAATGGTTCATTTCCTCAGAAATACAGCTCCATTTGGAACAGTTGGCATTCACATTTAAAAAAAAATGCATGCTTACATATTGTTGATAGATAGTTTTTTTTTTTAATTCATTATATTTGTCATGAAGCCAAAATATAGTATGAATATTCTCAAGATTGCAAGCAGAGACTTTCCAGTTTGTTTCCATTATGCAAGTAGATGACAATTATTTCCTTTTCTATGAGAGAAGAGAAATAAGTAGTTTAGCTTAGTGACACATTCACATGTCGGCCAAGTAGAATAGAACATTCTGGCTGTCCCTAGATATTCTGAGATTACATTCAGGCAGTACTCTTCATGCCAGTCATTATTTATGAGACATCTGATCATCTATGACCATGGCCAGCCTTATAGCAGGCAATTAGGTAATATAATGTCCATGAATTACACTCTTTCTCTCTGATCACATTTTGAAATCATTGTATTCTGTCTTGTAAACTGTAAAACTGAGCCATGGATTTGGATTTGTTTCAGTTATTCCAGAGACCTGTTTCCTTTATATCTATAGCAAATTAAAGCATCCATAATTTACCTTGATCTTCTTGCAGGCAAGGAACATAATGGTGTGTATTGAGTTTAAGAGCTCTGATGAAGAAGGAAGCCAACCCTTAAAGGTGACATATTGAAAATAAAATGTTCTCTTCTTTGTTTCCTGTTAACCAAAATATATTGTATGATAAAAGTCACTTTTTTTAGTATGTGTGGGTAAACTTAAGAGGGTGAGAATCAGGCTAATTAAGGACATCCTGAGAGGTGAAAGGTAATAATAAGCACTTCTGATATTGGAGAATGTCAAAATCAATGTGCTTGCTTTGCTTTAGCCTCCAAAAAAGTCACTGGATTCCTTGAGCCTGGGGCCTTTGGCACACCCTTCCTGCAAACTTTTGGACCATTAAATTGGAGGACATCAGCTCTGAATTTTTGGTTGGATAGTCCACATTTGCATATTTAGAGGTCTTGGCTCTGGGGCATCTTGGAGACTAAAATTAAGTATGTTCGGGGTCCTCAAGGTGCCTGATTTAAGGTTCTACTTTCACTTGGATTACCCTAGCCATTGGAGAGAAGTGCTGTACCTTTAGCATATCTTAACTTCTAATAGTAGATCTATAGAGAGATGTATGCCACCCTTTTTCTATGGTTGTGTGATTCTGGATATGCAGTTGATGTTTGTGATCATGGTGTCATGTGCCTTGTTGGGAGCAATGGTTCCTTAGTAAGGGCAATGGCCAGTGAGTGTGCTTACACTGATTAAATGATCACTTTAATGCTATTTTTATAGATTTGGAGGGGGTTAGAATATTGGTCAGGTTTTTTTTTACTGTGTCTGTAGTAAGTGTTTTGCTTTTCTGCTCTCGACTTCTAAAACCTCAGATTACATGTTTTTCTGCCTG
This sequence comes from Aquarana catesbeiana, assembly GCF_042186555.1. Classification (NCBI taxonomy): domain Eukaryota; kingdom Metazoa; phylum Chordata; class Amphibia; order Anura; family Ranidae; genus Aquarana; species Aquarana catesbeiana. Next base: position 180,957,181 of record NC_133327.1, on the reverse strand, counting down.
TGGAGACCTATTAATTATTAACTTGCTTTTACATGAGATGCCTTACTATGTGGAGATTTTACGCTGTGCTTTTAGCCAAAATGATCTTACTGATCGTAATTAGATATAATGAGCTTGTATATTATTTTGTACAAGGCTACATGGAAATAAAGATTTGTAAAAAGTGAACTAATTATTTTAAGTAGTTGTATTTATATCTAATATATAAAAATATATAATCTGTACTTAGGTTTACGCCTACACTATAGCCAGATATGAGATATACAAATAATAAACTGCAAAATGTGGTGCTGTGTAGCAAATGTGCAATAATCCATATGAGTGCAATAAAAAGTACACACTTGCAAAGTAAACAAGTGAAGACAATTTAGTATTTGTTACAAACAGACAATGTGTGAAATAATATATGCCAAGCATAAATAAAGTGCTACTGTACAAAAAAAAGTGCAAACGTAAAGTCCATTCAAATCAAATTTAAATGCAAATACTTTGCAAAACAGTGCTGATAGAAATCTTGCAGTCACTCTCCCTGCTGGTGCCAGTGAAAACCAATCTTACTGACAGACAGTGTGCTGCACACCCCATAGTATGTACAAAAGGTTTGCTAGGAAGTTATGACCCTTGTACTCAGTGTGGGCATAAATGTTGTAATGGTTAAAACCTCTTCCGGGATAGAGCACAACTCAAAACTCCTCCAGCTTTCTCACATCCACAGGGCACAGAGAGCAGTGGCTTTAATATGCAAAGAGCATTCCGACTCCACACATCAGAAAGATCAATGTTACATGTAACAAATGTAAATGTAAAAAATTGCTTAAATTTATAGTTTTTTGAACTCTCCAAATGTTGTTTATGGAAGTGCATGTCTCTTATTAAAATGTCTACTGGCTACTTCTGGATTCTGCATGGAATGGCCCTGTATATCTCTAAGTGAAGAATATCTCCTGAGCACAAAGATCTCATCTAGGTTGAACATAGTACAATATTTGCTTTATGGAAAATACATACACATGCTGCCTCATAGACACACGTCACTGTCCATAACAAGATTATGGAAGCTCATTTGTTTGTTACGTTTATGTGACTGTTTCATGAATGGATCACATTTATGACATTATATCCTTTGCTATGTTTTTCTTTCTACAGTGTATTTATGGGAAGCCTGGTGGCCCATTGTTTACGACAGCAGCCTATAGCACCATTCTTCACCACTCTCAGAACCCAGACTTTTATGATGAGGTCAGTCTGTATCATATATTTAGCAGCTTTTGTTTATACAGGATTGTTAAGCATTTCCTCAAATGCTGTTGAACTATGCATAGATCAGACTTTCTGACACATCTGCATATCTCAGTCTGCAGAAAAACATCCAGAAAGCATGTGATCAATAATAGTAGACCAGTAGACATGGACTGATGCTCATGGTGTCCCATGTATGCAGATAAACCATCACTGGGCACCTTAAATCACAAGCCTGATAGATGGAGTTGTAGCATCAGGTCACAACATGGTTTATTTATGAAAAGTTGATAAAAGGAAAGTAGCTCTGTTGGCCCGAGGAATAACTGCAACATTTTGACAGGCTTCTCTCCTTGACTTGGGAAGCTGTATTTAGGGGTGGTGCATCTGAAGCGCACCATGTTGACAAGCGGGTGCTTGCTAAGAATAGAACTGTCTTAGAAGGTCAGCTTTGTAGTTTCTCAAACCAGTTGCTGAACATAACTGTGTTGCATTGCACATACATACCAGCTAAATCACCAGATACCCCTGGATTTTCTGATCGTCAACCCTACATTGTTTTAAGTCCTGAGGAAGGAAACAATTTTGGCCCCGGGTGTGGTGCCTCAATGTTCATGTCAAAGTTTTGCTTTGTAGAAAAAGACCACCTTGCATAAACTGGGATGCATTTTAGAGACAGAGAGAGAAAGAGACTGCTTTGAATTGAAAAACACAGCCTTAGAGATAGACCAGCCTTAAGAGAAAGATGTGCTGCCATGAAGAGCTCTATTGAGAACAAGAGAGACACGGACCTTTAGAAAGGGGTTGGCTTGTTTATTGACATGCAGGGCTACACAGGGGTATCTTTCTATTTCTCTCCCAGTGAACTAAAAGCTGACTTGTGTAACCTTAAAGGTCACCTCAGAGGACTTGATCTCTACCGTCAGTCCATGATGAGAAAAGAAAATCATGCTTCACTGTGTAGCTCTTCAAGCCAGTAATATTCACTTCAGCATCATCATCTGCTGATTGTGTTTTGTAAATTAGCTGACATTTTCTTATTGTCTTATGGAAGCTGATGGTTTAAGGGGATTTATAGAAATATGGTTTAAGAGTACAGATTTATTCATGTATTTACAGGGAAGCCACAACAAGCCATAAAGGGTTTGTTGTGAAACAGAATAAGGAAATCAGGTATTCATTTAAAACTCTATACCATTATTTTATTCAGGAATTTACTGATGCCTTTCTGTAATGTACTCAGAAACGGAAACTAATGAGCCAGTCACTGATACTAAACCACTGTTTGACAGCCCTGCTGTCATCAAGTGTTACAACTGCCACAGAGGGACGAGGAGAAAAAGTGGGCCCATTAGGGGGATAATAGGAGACCTTTTTTGAGTCTAAGTATTTAGAATAGGGAAGTGCCTTAAAGTGACTAGGAAGACCAGACCCCAATTAAAATACCTTACTGGTGTGGCACAATAAAAGGTCATTTGGTGCTGCTCACATCAGATCAGGGTGATGATACTATTGATGTCAGAAAAGTTGAAACAAGAGCAAATGAGAAAACGAATGGTGAAATGTAGCAGGCAACAGAGAAAATAGGTACCTATGCTTGCATAACATACTGTATGTGTCCTGAAATTTCTTGATGGAAACAGACTGATCAGTTGACACCATGACAAGAGGATATATACAGTATGTGTACATGGAACAACACTGATAAACATAAAACTGTTGCCCAGATAAGTTCTTTTAACAGGGTCCCTCTGAAATCCTGACTAGTGCTTATAAGAACTGCACGTCTGCCATTATTTACTGTATATGGAGTTTTTCATGCTCTATACAGCATGTACAGTGTTCATGATATCAGATTATATATTTCTTATCATCTGTCCCTATGTAGCTAAAGTGTACTAAGAACCATTCATCTGTGACTGCTACAAAGCAACTTACTATATAATGTCCCTGCAACAGTCATACATGCACGCACACATCAATTGAATATAAAATATATTATATACATGAACATTAATGCATATTGTATATTCATAGAGTTCATGTTTATGTATAGCTAGCAGTTTAGAGTAGTGAGACAAATGAGAGATGCTCGCTATACAGTTGCTATGGATAAATGTATTTCTTTGCTTTTTGCTCTACAGTGCTAAATAAAGCCTTGTGTGCTTTCATTTCTAATTTTACTGTCCACTCATCTGTTTTTGTGTAAAAAAAAACAGGGAGATTTTACCAGCACTGCTATAAAATGGTTTAATAACCACACAGCCTTTTTTTACAAATCAGCTGCCAGGTTAAGAGATTCCCGCCAAGACCCCTCCATAGCTCTGGCCAAGCTTTCTTGGCAGCTTTTTTCATATATAAAAGATTAGGCCAGTTTCCAGAAAAGCATTTTCCAGTATCTGCAATGGAAAGAGAGGTACATTTTCACACACCACGGAAATATGTACATATTTAAGACTGATTTTCTGCAATTTTTATAAATCATTGCACGTCGCAGTATTTTATTAACCATGTACTTTTACAGCTTTACTTTTATTTTTCTTCTGATTTTTAACAATAATAAGCCATTCAGACACTAAAAACACACTTAGAATGAATGTGTATGCACATAACACAGTAATTTCTCAAACAAAAGAGAACCTGTCATAACTATTTAGGCTGCCCTTACATGAAATAACACGGCCCTTCTGCCCACTCCACTGCCCTAAATTTAAATCTTTAAAGATGGTCCATGAAATACCTGTCTGTCTTAGAGAAAAAGCTGCCCATGCAACTGACAAGCAAGAGAAAAACAGGAAAGTGCACCCCTTGAGCAGTTAAACCTTTAATGATCAAAGTATTAAAATCAACATGCATTTGACCATTGTGGGATCCAATAGTTTCTCTAAAAACACATAAATATTTCACGGTTCTTTCCATTGAATGTAAGGCTGTGGGTAGGCAGATGTGCAGGAGGAGTTATTTTACTTAAAGTCCACATTATACTGACTAGTGTTGATGCTTAAAGCAGTCAGTCCCATCTGTAAATCCATGTAAAAGTGGGCAGTTCTAGGTATCTGAACAAGACTCCAGCTTTCTTGCTGAAAAGTCTGGGAGCTCCGAATTACAGGACAGTCTATTATACAAATACCAACTGGAACTAGAAAGTCGGTACATTTGTCCATCCACCCATTACAATGACTGATCGCTACTGATGTGCCAGGAGAGATGGGCCAAAAAGTTCTTCATTCGTTTTTTCCTATAAATCTATATATATATATATATATATATACACTACCGTTCAAAAGTTTGGGGTCACCCAAACAATTTTGTGTTTTCCATGAAAAGTCACACTTATTCACCACCATACGTTGTGAAATGAATAGAAAATAGAGTCAAGACATTGACAAGGTTAGAAATAATGATTTGTATTTGAAATAACATTGTTTTTACATCAAACTTTGCTTTCATCAAAGAATCCTCCTTTTGCAGCAATTACAGCATTGCACACCTTTGGCATCCGTCCACAACACTTTTTTCCAGTCTTCCTCTGTCTAATGTCTGTGTTCTTTTGCCCATCTTAATCTTTTTCTTTTATTGGCCAGTCTCAGATATGGCTTTTTCTTTGCCACTCTGCCCTGAAGCCCAAAATCCCACAGCCGCCTCTTCACTGTAGATGTTGACACTGGTGTTTTGCGGGTACTATTTAATGAAGATGCCAGTTGGGGACCTGTGAGGCGTCTGTTTCTCAAACTAGAGACTCTAATGTGCTTATCTTCTTGCTTAGTTGTGCAACGCGGCCTCCCACTTCTTTTTCTACTCTGGTTAGAGCCTGTTTGTGCTGTCCTCTGAAGGGAGTAGTACACACCGTTGTAGGAAATCTTCAATTTCTTTGCAATTTCTCGCATGGAATAGCCTTCATTTCTAAGAACAAGAATAGACTGTCGAGTTTCAGATGAAAGTTCTCTTTTTCTGGCCATTTTGAGCGTTTAATTGACCCCACAAATGTGATGCTCCAGAAACTCAATCTGCTCACAGGAAGGTCAGTTTTGTAGCTTCTGGAAGGAGCTAGACTGTTTTTAGATGTGTGAACATGATTGCACAAGGGTTTGCTAATCATCAATTAGCCTTCTGAGCCAATGAGCAAACACATTGTACCATTAGAACACTGGAGTGATAGTTGCTGGAAATGGGCCTCTATACACCTATGTAGATATTGCACCAAAAACTAGACATTTGCAGTTAGAATAGTCATTTACCACATTAGCAATGTATAGAGTATATTTGTTTAAAGTTAGGACTAGTTTAAAGTTAGCTTCATTTAAAAGTACAGTGCTTTTCCTTCAAAAATAAGGACATTTCAATGTGACCCCAAACTTTTGAACGGTAGTGTATATATATATATATATATACATTTATAAATATAAATATATATATATATATATATATATATATATATATATATATATATATATACAGTGGGGACGGAAAGTATTCAAACCCCCTTAAATTTTTCACACTTTGTTATATTGCAGCCATTTGCTAAAATCATTTAAGTTCATTTTTCTTCATTAATGTACACACAGCACCCCATATTGACAGAAAAACACAGAATTGTTGACATTTTTGCAGATTTATTAAAAAAGAAAAACTGAAATATCACATGGTCCTAAGTATTCAGACCCTTTGCTCAGTATTTAGTTGATCTAATACAGCCATGAGTCTTTTTGGGAAAGAGCAACAAGTTTTTCACACCTGGATTTGGGGATCCTCTGCCATTCCTCCTTGCAGATCCTCTCCAGGTCTGTCAGGTTGGATGGTAAACGTTGATGGACAGCCATTTTTAGGTCTCTCCAGAGATGCTCAATTGGGTTTAAGTCAGGGCTCTGACTGGGCCATTAAAGAACAGTCATGGAGTTGTTGTGAAGCCACTCCTTTGTTATTTTAGCTGTGTGCTTAGGGTTATTGTCTTGTTGGAAGGTAAACCTTTGGCCCAGTCTGAGGTCCTGAGCACTCCGGAGAAGGTTTTCCTCCAGGATATCCCTGTACTTGGCCGCATTCATCTTTCTCTCAATTGCAACCAGTCATCCTCTCCCTGCAGCTGAAAAACACCCCCACAGCATGATGCTGCCACCACCATGCTTCACTGTTGGGACTGTATTGGACAGGTGATGAGCAGTGCCTGGTTTTCTCCACACATACCGCTTAGAATTAAGGCCAAAAAGTTCTATCTTGGTCTCATCAGACCAGAGAATCTTATTTCTCACCATCTTGGAGTCCTTCAGGTGTTTTTTAGCAAACTCCATGCAGGCTTTCATGTGTCTTGCACTGAGGAGGGGCTTCCATCGGGCCACTCTGCCATAAAGCCCCGACTGGTGGAGGGCTGCAGTGATGGTTCACTTTCTACAACTTTCTCCCATCTCCTGACCATCTCTGGAGCTCAGCCACAGTGATCTTTGGGTTCTACTTTACCTCTCTCACCAAGGCTCTTCTCCCTTGATAGCTCAGTTTGGCCGGACGGCCAGCTCTAGAAAGGGTTCTGGTCGTCCCAAACTCCATTTAAGGATTATGGAGGCCACTGTGCTCTTAGGAACCTTAAGTGCAGCAGAAATTTTTTTGTAACCTTGGCCAGATCTGTGCCTTGCCACAATTCTGTCTCTGAGCTCTTCAGGCAGTTTCTTTGACCTCATGATTCTCATTTGCTCTGACATGCACTGTGAGCTGCAAGGTCTTATATAGACAGGTGTGTGGCTTTCCTAATCAAGTCCAATCAGTACAATCAAACACAGCTGGACTCAAATAAAGGTGTAGAACCATCTCAAGGATGATCAGAATAAATGGACAGAACCTGAGTTAAATCAATGAGTGTCACAGCAAAGGGTCTGAATACTTAGGACCATGTGATATTTCAGTTTTTCTTTTTTAATACATCTGCAAAAATGTCAACAATTCTGTGTTTTTCTGTCAATATGGGGTGCTGTGTGTACATTAATGAGGAAAAAAATGAACTTAAATAATTTTAGCAAATGGCTGCAATATAACAAAGAGTGAAAAATTTAAGGGGATCTAAATACTTTCCGTCCCTATATATATATATATATATATATATATATTTTTTTTTTAAGATGTTTTTATAGATCTAGTATATAGATATAGAAAGATTCAAAATTTATTTTTTTAAACATTGTAAAAATGCATTTATAATATTAGTATGCTACCGGTAAACAGGGATACATTTGTCCAAGCAAGCACAACACCACAGTAATTGTTTAGTATCTGTCCATTTTAACACAGAAATCCTTGTCTTCAAGACTGTAGTATGCAGTCTACTTAAAATCTTTTTAATAAAATTGAAATTATTAACTAAGTGGGTTTTAATATTTTATTTATAATTTATTTTAAAGCATATTAAATATAACTTCACTTTTGTGTAAGCAAAGGTTACAGACCCCTGATTTAGATATCTATAGTAATACAAGCAAATGTATTGAAGGTATAATTGGGTTTCTGTGCAATTATAATACTATCTTTGTACAGTTACATCACTGTATATCATTTGTACAGATTACATTTTCTTGGAACTGTGTATGTAGTGCTTCTGTGACCTCTACATAGCCCAGAGACCATAGTTCCAAAATATATATTTTTGTTGTATTGATCTTATGCATAAAAGATATCTAGGTGTCCAGTCTAACGTGTCTAAGGAGAGGTGTAATATTTTACATTTCAGGTGAAAATTGAGCTCCCCACCCAACTCCATGAGAAACATCACATTCTGTTTTCATTTCATCACGTCACCTGTGACATAAATGCAAAAGCTAATGCCAAAAAGAAAGAGGCTCTGGAAACTCCAGGTATCTTTAGAAGGATTACATTTAACTTCTGCACATTGTAACCATTTCCTACTGCTATGTGTTTCATATAGAAGTGGATACGTTGATTCACAAAGGGTTTACCATTGTCGTTCCATTGACCCTCATAAGTGAGCGTGGCCATTAAGTGTGCCGTGTATAACCTGCACAGTAATGTTTTCTGGTCTTCTTTTGCTACAGTTGGGTTTGCCTGGTTGCCTTTGTTTAAGAATGAACAGCTCACTTCACAAGATCATCTCATTCCTGTTTCTGCCTGTTTACCTGCAAGATACTTGAGTATAGAGGATACTGCCAATGGAAAGGTACAAAATAGCCTATTCATCTTATTATTATTTGAAATAAAGAAGTACTGCATATTTTATAGTGTACTGATTTGAGTTTAAACTTACAATTTTTACCTAAGCAAATTTAAACTGAAAGTTTTACAGTTGTTATTTCTTCTTAAACAATTGTACCTTATATACAGAACTGGCATTTAGAAGCCATCTGTATATAAAAGAGAGCGGTTAATTTTTGCTAATTGGAAAGAAAATTACAGCAGAGCCTCACCTGCCATGAACATAAAATTAAAAAAAATGATCGAGCTTCGAGGGTCGTAGCTCGGCGACCTGGGGTCACAGAGATCCCAAATTTTGGGGGTAGGTACCTGAAGTCCTACCCCACTGGTCAAAATTTGGGGCTCCTGCCACCTATAGTTTTGGAAATACAGGGCTTCTTGTGCAGCCTGTCAGAAGCAACAAACAGAGCGGCAAGTTTAAACACAAGCTGGTACACTCTGTTTGCAGCAGACTGAGAGGATGAGCTCACAGTGTCTCTCACTTCTTGTCAGAAGCACTGAGCTTAATGGACGGTTTAGAGCCTTGGACCAATGGTAAAGCACCATTGGAACAAGCTGTCCAATAAAAATGCTGAATAACAACAAAAAGTGCAGCGCTAAGTGCAGCGCTGCACTTTTTGTTGTTATTTCTCATTGGACTTGGTTTGTTTGTGTGTCAGCTGCTTTTGTTTTCTTTTTTTTACACTTTGGGTTTAGCGCAGCATTTTCACTCTTTACACAATAAAAATGCTGTCCTCTTGCTGCAGTGTCATAGAAGGGGGCATGTGTCTAAAAGACACATGCTCCCTTCCAGCCCAACCCTCTTAACTAGAAGGAAAAAGCATTGGTTTATGGGTATAAGATTTACCCATAATCCCATGTTTTTCTCACACAGTTAAGAGGGAGAGTGAGAATCTGCTGACTGCTGAAAAGGTACTGTTTTAATCAAGCTAAATCATATATTAATATGCTATATGTTATAACATAATAATGTATTATTTATCTATATACTGTGAAATTACTAGTTGGAAGTTATAACTTCAAACTTCAGTAAATTGTCTGTTAAGCCACCTGCTTGAGTACAGTTTTTGAAAATATAGTAAATTACCTTAAAAACAGTATATAATAATTATTCGTATATTACTTACTTATGATAATTAACCATTTGCCACCCAGGCCAATTCTGACACTTCTCTTTTACATGTAAAAATCATCATTTTTTTGCTGGAATATTACTCAGAACCCCCAAACATTTTATATATATATATATATATATATATATATATATATATATATATATATTTTAAAAGACACCCTAGGGAATAAAATGGTTGTTGTTGCAAATTTTTATGTTACTCTATTTGCGTAGCAATTTTTCAAACGTTCTTTTTTTGGGAAAAAAAACTTTCATGAATATATCAAAAAAAAAAAAAAAAAAACTAAAGTTAGCCCGATTTTTTTGTATGATGTGAAAGATGATGTTATGCCAAGTAAATAGATACCTAACATGTCATGCTTTAAATTTGCGCACATTCGTGGAATGGCGCCAAACTTCAGTACCTAAAAATCTCCATAGGCGATGCTTTAAAATTTGTTACAGATTACATGTTTAGAGTTACAGAGGACGTCACGTCTAATTTTAGAATTGTTGCTCTCGCTCTAACGTTTGCGGCGTATGTAACCTGTGTGTATCTGACTCTGATAGTAGTCAGTGCCTCACCAGCCACTGACCTCACCGCAGGTCCCTGAATTACAGACCAAGCCATCTATAAAGTATATTGTTTTCTGTTAATGATTTGTGTACATAGCTGTCCATAAATTGCAGTGAGTTAAGTAAAAAACATAAAACATAATGGCTACAGTGATTCAATAAACAGAAAGCACACATTTAAAGTGAAAAATCTGACTGCCTTCAAGTGCATATTGTATGTTATCAAAAATAACAGACAACAAGCTGGGGTATTATAGTCTTAGTAGTCAGGATTGTGAATAGCCTGACTCTTAAGGAACCTCAGTAATGTTTCCAGCTTTCCTAATACCCCCTCCACCTTGGGCTCCTAGAGGAGAAGAAAGAGGTGGAACAGTGGATGCTGCACAAATTGCACACAGTGGAAGGGGCTTAAACTTGAGCTTACATACACAGTGCAGGGGTTGAAAGCAGTAGGTAATGCACGTGTCAGCAATAAATAATGCACAGATTGAAGGGTTTAGGTGCGTGTGATTTACATGTGCAGGGGTTTGGAGTATGTATACATAGTGCAGAAATTAGAAGTATGTAATGTACAGAGTCCAGAGGTCAAAAGTGTGTAATGTACATAGTGCAGGGGTCAGCAGTATGTAAAGTAGTGTGAGGGTGTTAGAAGTATAACGTAGACAGTGAAGGGGTCAGAAGGATATACAGTCCAATGTACAACACACACTTATGCTGTGAAACAATGGTAAATGGGTGGAGAGGGTGAATAGTCTCCTCTCTACCCCATGCCCCAACAGTTCAGCAAGGGGCTTGGGGTCAAAGAGGGGACTGCTTACTAATCTTCTGCTGCAGGTAGAGAAATGCTGCCTACCGTGATTCCCAACATTTAATTTTAAAGTTCCGGCTTTCCATGGAAAATTGATAAAAAGGAAAAGGCCATACCTTTCCTTTAATTGTCAAGAGCCATGGCACTGAGGATTACTGAGCTACAGGATTATTCTACAAAATATATAGTGCAGCGCCACTAGCAACAATATATCAAACATTAAAGTGGATACATAGAAATGACTGTGCATCAATATGTTCTAAAGGCAAACTTGCTACAATCAAATAAAGCAGTGAAGATCAGTCTAAAGGAAAAGGCACTTCTAGTAACTCAACAGTTCGCTGTGCTGTTAAATGGAACAAGATACTGTGATCTCCCACCTCCGTGTTAGAAAACAAATGTGCTCATCGATAATCCTCCACCAGTGAATGGATGGCCGCTCACCTTATACTTAGACCCCTGTTTCACCAATGGGTCTAAGCAAGCAGTCCCCTAATGGGGGTAAATTCAGGTGAAAGCTCCCACTTCGCTCCTTACTCTCCAACACCTCCTGTCAGTGCTACATGCTCTCGATCAGCAATATATAAAATCAAACAAAGACAAATCTAGTGCTCTCTGTCAGAATATTTAACGTCAGATAAAAAAATAGAGGTAGCACACTCACATAAAAGGCACTCAACCGCGTTGGTGTGTCAAACAGGTGTCAAACTCCTAATGTGCTTCAGCATATGTAGAGATTACCACGGGGTGAAAAGCCGAGGGTCTGGCTCCTATTCCCAGATTCGTGTCATCCTGGGTGTGGACCCACTGATGAAGGACGTCCTGGCGAAGCATACGTGGGTGTATGCGAAATGCATTGACATAGGCAGCGCAGCAGAGCCCTGCATCTCATCATGCATTCCATCGGACTGGCGATGTTTGATCCGCTGTCCCTGCAGACCTATTGAGCTACATGCTGAGGCAAGCAAGAGAGCACACACACTGCACAGCGTGTACCACGCAGTTAACAGCCAGACTGGAACTCTCCTTCTTATGCCACAATCATCACGGCTTATTGAATCCACACCCCATCAGCATGTGAATGGAGGAATAGACAGATGAAATGTGCAAGTGCCGCGGAGTGGTGGGAACCTCTGGGCAGCCGTGTTTTTTCATGTAATCCCTTGTGAAAAAGCAATTCATGCTGACAAACTTGATGCAAGCTCATGTTACCAGAATGTGAACTTTGGTGCAAGTGGCTGGTGTGTTCATGACTAAGTGGCTGGTTAAGCCAGGAATGAGAAGCGGTCTGGAGCTGTACCCCTGGTACTAGCTCGTCATTGCAAAACAGAGAATTTTCATTATTTTTCCCATGTATCACATAGACTGCCTATACGCTTGGAGCAATTAGAGGAACATTCTCAGTAGTAATGTTATATTGACTGGCTGCAGACTGACATACACACACTATTTTCATCCTTGTATCCAACGGCAGATTCATATATGCTCTTTATCTAAGGATGTTATAAAACTACCAATTCAGTGTATGGGTGTGCGACTCCACCATATCCAGCTTCCCGTGCTGCACGCTCTCTCCAATTACACAGCCTGAAGATAGGCTATTTGTTAAGCATGTTGCTCTATCCTAATCATGTCTCCCTGAAAGTTATCAGGGCTACTTCCAAGGACATTAGGGAAATCCCAGGGCAGGTTGTGGAATCAGGGCTGTCCCCATCACACAACAGCCTCATGCTAGGCATGTTATTGAACGGGACCCTAGACCCCCTGCCTAGTCCTTTAGCCTGATATCAGGAGGTGTCTGATTGAGGAGTATCTGTAGTAGGCATGAATGTGAGTGTGTGGGCCCTGTCTCTGTTGCGTGTGCGTGACAATGTTGTCCACTCCTTTTGAATAATTTTACATTGCTGCTGTTTGGAGGTGTTGGTCATTCTGGCCTGTAATTTTTGATATTTGCATATTTTCAAAAAAGTTAATTTTTTCTAGATTATTTAATGACATGGTTGGTTCTACTTTTGCAACTCTTGTTTTGGGGTAATCAGTCTGGTTCCCCCTAGTGTTTTTTTTTTTTTGTGGATTGTCTTTTGAGGTACCCGTCCAAAATGGACAAATTAGTCTCTATATAACAAAGCAGATTTCCAGGATCTAGGTAAAGGCCCCATTTCAGTTTTTATGTTGTTTTACTCTTGTTCTGTAACCTCATAGCTATATATCTGCAGTGTGAGATCATGTAAAGCACTGTGCCTATGACTGCTAATCTCATGAGATTTGGAGATGTCACTACTGTGCTGTTCACTGTTCTTTCTGGAGAGAAAGCTGTACTTGGATAAAAGATCAGTTACACGGAGATGGTAGGCATTGATGGTGGTTAGCACCTTACCCTCAAAAACTGCTATACTGGCATAGGGTAGGGTTTCATTGGCATGTGTGCCTACTGTTTCCTGTGGGTCTCGCTATGCAATAACAGCTGTGATAACGACAGCTGTCAGCACTTAACTAACATGCCCATGTTGCTAAGATCGATATAGAGTCAGAAAAACCACAAACAGTAATTACTGATCTTGACCACTAACAAACTGTATGTCTTCATAGCCTAATTTTTAGGATATAAGACTTGACTTTAACTTCAGCACAAACTGGGAATGGGGGACTTCCCATGTTCTCAGAAACACGATGGCAAAAAGTTAGGGGAATGGGCATCACCAGAGCAGGAAGTCACAGATAACAGAAAAAGAAAATTGGCAGATGTTCTAACAGATCCTTACGCTACTAAAAAAAATTTTTGTTGGTCTATTTGTCCCTATCGGGGAGATTTCCCACTTCCAGGGCTTGTCATACTACATCAATAGGATAATGACAATGAAAAACCTAACCCTTCACCAATCTCTCTAAAGCAAATAAAAAAATGATTGCCTACACTTGAGTTTTAATTAAATGCCTTGATTATAACAGATAACCTTAGGGCAAAACTTTCGGAAAATTCTGTAATAACAATATCTATAGGAATATTTTGTGCTTTGGCTGCAGAAGGGATGGGACTCTGTAAAAATGGGCACTGTTTTTTTTTAATATTTTTTTTATGAACAGTCCCGAAATATACTAACAACAAGAACTATTACCTGCCAGTATATTTATTTGCCTTCAAATACCCATTCCACTAGGTGAAGGGTCTCTATCTGATGTATTTAAGGTGACAATGATTATAAGACGCTGACTCACATGACTATTTCATTGCACTTGGCATTCACAAAGGAAACAGTGGGTGGAAATTCTACAATAAATGATCTCACCTCCCATATCAGCTTTCTTAGAGAAGACAAATGATAAACAGGTGTAACCAAGGTCACCAAGGTTCACAGGTCACTAAATAGAAACATAAAAGGTTGCTGTACATTAGGCAGTATTTTTCTGAAAAGTATATATTTAATATCAACATATTCATGCCGGTGATCTTAATATCTGTTATGTTTTTGCAGCTTATAAACAGGATAATGTATTATATAATTTGGTCAGGAGCATATTTTGGACATAAAGCACTAGCATACGCATTAATTTATGATTTGGCTGCTGTTATAGATGACTTTGGCTGACTGTATTAGGATGTTCCCTTCAACAAACTGAAAATAACACCCTATTAGTCAAGTATATTTTCCTATTGCTAAGTATGTGATTTTAAGAAATGTAGTGACAAGCTAGAGTTGTTTTGATAGTATTTCTTCATAGCTTCGAACTTTCCCTCATTTTTAGGTCCCTCTTTTGCAGTCAAGCCTCTGTCCCCATTTCCTTCTCAGTTGTCACTCTTTTATGATGAATGGACCTCTTTGAAAATGTACTCTTTACCTACAAAATGTCTTACACTACACAAAATTTTTCCTCCAACGTCAAATTTGTTGCATTGTTGCAAGTAAAGGAAAAGTTCTTAATCTATATAATTTGTGCTAAAAGACTGCCTTTTTTCTCGTCTCATAAATTTGGAAGGTATGTGTTTTATTGAAGCTCCTTTATAGGAGAACAATTGCTGAAGAATATATTAAAATATAAGGGGTCCAGCTATAATTGTAGCTTGAAGGCTGCTTGTATGGTCAAGTTTTGAGACCAGGAACTGTGTTTAGGGTCTGGCCTTTTGAATAGTGAATGCAGGCTTTATAAAGGTACATCATTGTAAATTGTGCATCATTGGGCCCTAATAATGCTATGAAGTATCTCTATTAAGTATTAAAGTAAAGTGTTCAATGCTATTGTAGCACAGACCCCACACCTGGCTGTCTGTGTGGTTCCAGGTTCCATTCCCTGATAGTCACATGGCAGCCAGGCACACAGTAGTTCACAGTCACTCAAGTCAGAAAATAGGCTGCGTGTGTGTTTTTGCAGTTTATTTGCTGGTTTACCTTTGATGGGGTGAGGGTGAGCTTTGGGATACTCCAAAAAGACTTAGCATAATTGCACCAGAGGACACTAAAGCTGATCTGCTCCTTCACGGTGTAACTACCCTCTTGAATGTTAAATGAACTTCAATGCAAAAACCCCTTAAAGGGAGTATAGTCCTGAGTTAAACTGTAATGAGCTCTTCCAAAGGTGGCAAGAAAAGTCTAGGATTCTAATACTGTATCCTGGATATTGTAATGCCTCCTGTAGCACCAGTCAGTCTCTGTATTTGGTGCCTGCTGCCTGGACCCCTCCGAAGAGCTTCCCACACTACTTCATGATAGTCTGGAGGAAGGTCCCTGAGCTCCAACAGGGGCTGGGACCCAAAAGGGATTCTTCAATGTTGTAGTTGGCAACCAAGGGGTGCCTCAGTCATCAGGCTGGTTCATACTCCCCCAGGAACAAGACATTGCTGTTCTAGGCCCCAGCCTATCTATACCCCTCTCTGCCCCCTGATGATCACTCACTTTTCTCACCAGGGATTGGCTGAAAGTGCATGAATATGCAGGCCAAGGTCAGATTCTCCCGCCCACTATATGCCAGAATTCAGTTGGATGAAGGGGAAAGTAGTTGAACCTGTACCAGCAGAACACAGAAGAGCCAAAAGAAAATGATCACTGCTTCCCTGCTAAAGGGAAGCCAAAAACCCAATGTATCTAAAACACTAGCAGACTAATTAGGAGGGCGCTACACTATGCAGATAACTTTTGAACTTATCCAAAGTAAAAATGTGTGCTTAATTTACCTTCAGTCTGAGATTTACATAATCCACTTTAAAAGCTTTAGTAGGCTTTACCCAGTGCCTTTTGGTCTACCTGCTGTAAACATTGACCTTTATTTGACAATGTTTTGACAAAAGCCTAGTACACATGGGCCAAATGTCGGCCGGTTCAATAGAAATTGTCCGAAATTCGACTTTGGCTGAGAGTGCTGACCGGAGTGTTCTGGCGGGGGGGGGGGAGGGGGGGGCGTCACCCTGTCAGAGCACAATAGCTCATCAGGGGAGATCCGACCTGAGCTGTCAGGTTTTTTTTCGTTCAACCTGCGGGGTTGAATAAAAAAAAAACTAGTAGTGTGTACGAGGCTTAAGATTCAGAAAAGAAGACTACCAGAAGGCTGATGGCTTTAGTAGGAAATTGATTTGGTGTTTATACCCAGTGTCAGGACAAGGTCATCCGGTGCCCAGGGCGAATATGGCAAACTGCCATATTGGGAGTCAGTTGGCTGCTGGTTTTCCAGCATGCTCATCCAACAGAAGCTGGCCAAATGGCTGGCTTCTGTCGGACAGACCGACATACACACAGGCCGCAAGTTAGCCAGTTTTTTTTTAACTGTCAGTTGTCTCCCGACATTTGGCCCATGTGTACCTGGCTTAACTGACACTTTGTGGGAACTGACTAACTGCCACATCACCAGTGACACTAATACAGTGGTCAGTGCTAATATTATGCACTGTCACTGTACTAATGACACTGGCTGGGAAGGGGGTCAACATCTAAGGGCAATCAAGGGGTTAATCGTGTGCCTAACAATGTGTAATGTGTGCTGACTTTTACTACAGGTCGATTTGTTTATTTTCCCTGCTTTGCAGGGAAAAGAAAAAAAAAGATCATTCCCTCTGTACAGAGCCCTGTATTGATTGTCAACACAGGGCTGTGGGCTGTGATTTGACATAGCCAATCAGCAGGTCCCAGCCATGAACCTTTGGCTGGGATATGCTGACAGTCTCCTGCTGTGTCACAGGGGAGTAGGTGGGTGAGGGCATGCACCCAAAACCCTGAAGCAGCGATGTACACCTGTAGCTGCCAACCCGTCGCAGTATATGTACTGAGACAGGTTGGCAAGTGGTTAATTACCCATTGTATTTGTAATATGCAGCATGGGGGGGGGGGGTGTTAATGCATTGCCACTGATGCATTAGTGACCAACCAGTGGCAGTTAATTAACCCCTTTGTGCTGCATTAGTGGCACCAGTGTCAGTGTTAATGAACACTGACACTGGTGCTACTGATGCAGCACAAAAGAGTTAATTAACTGCCATCGGTCAGTCACTAATGGATCAGTGATCACTGGCAATGCATTAACACCCCCCCCCTCCCATGCTGCATATTACAAATACAATGAGTAATTAACCTCCATTCAGCCCCCACCCCCCCCCCTCCCACACACACTATCCAAGGAGTTAATACCATATGCTTATTTCCTCCTCGGCTCGGAGGCTCCTCTAGTTCACAGCTCTGGTACTATGAAGCTCCTGTCAGGCGTGGTATTTCCACTGACAGGGAAGTGAAGGGCTGGGCTATGCTAGTGTTGTATCGGGTGCAGGAGCACACTCAGCACATCGTTACAGATATTAGCAGCCAGACGGCCGCCCAGTGTGTTAGTCTCACACTCACAGATCTTAGAAGCACTTCGTCTGCGCTGTGCCCCCCCCTTTCTCTAGTAAATTGTGCCCCTCAGGGCATCCACCCCTTCCACTCCCCCCCTTGTACCAGCCCTGATTATACCACACTTGTTTTTAGCCAAAGTGCAATATTTTTGTCAAACTGTGCTCCTTTTACAATCATATTAGTGAAGACCACACCAGTTATAGCAAGTACATAACAATGTAAAGGAATATTATTTATTTAAAATGTTTTTGTTTTGTTTTTGAATTTCCCCCATCATGTCTATGCCCTGGACATCTGTTCCTGCTGTCCTTTCCAGAGATCACCTCGGACTCTCAGACTATTAACCCTGAGCCTCTTTTACTCATGAGGCCTGTTCACAATACTCAGACCTTGATTTATATCAGTTACTGTGTGTGATCCACATTTCCTACATCATTCTTAAATAACCTTTTGTACTTGTTAATTTTTCATCTTCATTCTAAGCTCTGTTGTGAAATTTACAAGAAATGTTTAATTTGTTTTCTTAGAAGTCTTGTACTGTCTGGACTCTGACCAATGATAACCTCATTCACTGCTAACAGATGTGGGGTTTCTTCATAAACAAGTCACTGTTTCTATTATAAACACACCAGGACTCAGACACAGCTCTCATTGATGGACTTGAGTGCACATGTAAAAGAGTAGTATTATATAAACCAAATGATAGCAAATGTAATGCTTACATAATACAGAGGTCATGTTTCCATGCACATCTATTGTAAAAAAAAAAAATGCGTAACATAATTTACCATTAAGGTATTTGAGTTAAATTATGTATTTAATTATGAAATAGCAGACAATGAAGCTGATTTACAAAAGTCAAGAGTCATAACTCAATAAATTGTGACTGTGTTCACACTGAATACCCCATACTGTACAGATAAATACCATATTTATCAACGTATAACACGCGCTGGCGTATAACACACACCCTATTTTTAACAGGGAAGTTTCAGGAAAAAAAACATATTTTTAAAATAAACAACTTTGAAGCAAATTAAGGGTCGGTCCATCAATGTCCATCTGCAGCCTGATTAATGTCCTCAATGCAGCCCAAATAAAGTCCTCAATGCAGCCTGATCAATGCAGCCTGATTATTGTCCTCAATGCAGCCCAAATAAAGTCCTCAATGCAGCCTGATCAATGCATCAATGCAGCCTGATTATTGTCCTCAATGCAGCCTAAATAAAGGCCTCAATGCAGCTTGATCAATGCATCAATGCAGCCTGATTATTGTCCTCAATGCAGCCTGAATAATGCCTTTTTTAAACTACCCTCATTTGCAGCCTCAACATCTCCCCCACCAGCAGCCTGAATCAGGAAATCACTGAGCCGTCATCCTCTCCACTCGGCTCTCACGTTATAGCATCGACATGCTATACATTGGTCCAGCTTGGACCACATTTTACATAGCAGTCACTTCTTGCAGCTTTCCCAAACCTCCCCTCCCTTCCCCTTCCTGATGTCGCCTGCACCTGCACACACTCTGTAACAGCAATGAGTACAGACTTTCTGTGGCAGGACTGTTGATGTGAGAGCACTTTAAGAGCTTGTGCTCATTGACTACATATATAGAACAATAGCCCCCTAATTAAAAATATATATGTGCTGCAGCACTTAATTAATTAATTAATTATAAGTTCATCTGCATTTCCAGTTTTGTCTTTGTCCCCATGCAAAGTTCCACAAATAAATCAAAATAAATCAAAAAAGTGTAGCACCCAAAATGTTATGCAAACCAGAACAGCAATATGTATAAACATAAATCAGCTGAAGACAAATGCATAAAAAAAGGAATAAACACAATCAGTGCAGCCATTAAGGCGTATTTGCTGCTGCAACGGCAGCCATTCATTCTGGACATTTCAGTTGATGGTGGAGACTTTATCACCTCCTTTTCTTCACTGGAGTGAAGGCTATTCATCCATATTCCCCACCTACTTACTCACCTGGACTATATTTCAGTACTATTTGTACCTATGTTGGGACTATCTGCATATATGAATGCCACTTTTATTTAGTCAATGCACTAATTGTGTTTATTCCTTTTTATATGCATTTGTCTTCAGCTGATTTATGTTTATACATATTGCTATTCTGGTTTGCATAACATTTTGGGCTCTACACTTTTTTGATTTATATGCTTTTGGGGTTTTTATACTGCCTTTTTGTGTTATCTGCCTTCATTGCTATTATTTCTAACACAGTGCAGCAATCTGCACTTTATAAAGTCCCACAAATATCCGTTAAGCCTGCCAGGGAAGTCCACCTAATGCAGCTTCCTGTAATGGTGTGGAAACAATGCTGTACAGGCACAGCTCTTGAATTCAGAGCTGAGTTGACACTCCCATGTAGGCTGTGCTTGCTTGCATTAAAGCGGGATAAAAAAAAATGTAGCAGGGAGCCTGACTATCAGCACTGTCACTTTTATTCACAAGTCTTGTCAATCATGACTTGGCCACACCTAGTCCTGCCCACTGATTTCTGGTTTGACAGTACTGTGTCTGTTGCTGAGCCCCTTCCACTGTGAACTGGGGAAGGGAGGGTTGTGAGACACAAGTGCATCGCATATTAATTGGATTTGGTACTTGTTTAGACTGACTTACAGGAGCTTTTATTTAACTTGTATTTATGTGCTGTGCATGCTATTCTATATTGTTGAGACAGGGTCACTTTTATAGAATTAGATTAGATCTGTCACCTGCATAACGAAAAACACGTGAAGTGAATTAAGGGTGTAACAAGAGTTGTAAAATTACTCTTCCGTGCCCTACAACATATATTGCATATACAAACTTTAACATTTTTTTATTTTTATTTATGCATATAAGCAAAAGAAATAAAGAGTAAGTGAGGATAAAATGAAAAGTGTTTTACTCCACAAAGTAAATAAAGTTAATAAAATTTATTTTGAAGACGGACAATGATGTAGTTTGGCACAGTAAGCGGCCTCTTTGTAGCAGAGAGTGGATACCCCTCTCCATAAGATACCACAGTGTTTACTCCACCCTGTAGCCTGTGTTTATATATATATATATATATATATATATATATATATATATATATATATATATATATATATATATATATAAAATGTGTGTGTCAGTTCAAAGAAGTCATGCCTTATTTCTCTTATTTCAGTAATCTAAAATCTGATTGGTTGCAATGGGTTTCATCCTATAATCCTACAATCATCATTATAACTGCTTTTTGTATTGCCTTATTGAAGAAGCCAACATATGTCCATTGTACACAGATAGCTATCGAGTAGTTACTGACATTGTAAGCAAGGCTACTAGCTATCAAATTGAAATATAAATAATCCACCATTTGAATCACATCAGGGTGTCCCAATTTGAAAAGTTAAAAATATATTGAAATTTAGGTACATATACATAACAGCTACATTTATAAGTTAAAGTGGTTCTAAACGCTAAACTCGAAATCCTTTTATTGATATATAGGCCCTAAAGGCCCTAAAAAAAACAAGGAAACGGCTGAATGGAAAATCCACCAATTGTTTATTGGAATATTTTTGCACTAGCTATTATACTTTATTTCATTAATAGAAGTTTATACTAAAGAGAAGCATGGGGGGACTGAAGACCCTAACTATAATCTATAATGCAACAGCCTAATAATAAGTTACACAAACACACATACAGAGCAGATTCAGTACATGTTAATGCGCAATGAAAGTAGCTCAGAAGCCCTCCTAAATTTTCTTATCTATGTAACGAAGAGATTTCATGATCAACAAATACAGTGGCAGATGGAGTTGTATTGTTTCAATATTAATTATCATTATTAATTTGTATGTTACTACCACCTTCTGTAGCACAGTACAAAGTAACTGATATAACACAGATGTACTGTATAGTACAGATAATACAATACAATTTGCAAACACAAATACATACAATTTTATGGGAAAATATAGCACTTACAAGAAACCAATTCAATTTAAACAGCCCTTAGACAACAAAGTGGCAGCTATAAGTAGTGTACATACATTCCAGTTAGATCAAAAACAAATGTGTGCTACATCTGACATTGACCCCCCCATCATTTTATGAAAAAATCTGCCTTAATACCCCTAGAGGGAAAGGCCTGATCTCAGATACATATATATATAACAACATGGTGAATATTTACACACAAGAAAAGCTACCATATATGGAGAAATGGGAATTGGAATGTAACCTATCCTTCTCTATACAATATTGGAAAGATTGCATCATACATCTTCATAAATGTTCACTCACAGTAAGGGAAACAGCTACCAAGCTTTTTACAAGATGGTATTTCACACCCACTAAACTCCATGCCATTTTTCCATCAGTACCCCAATGATGCTTTAGAGGATACACATTCCCAGCCTCTTTTTCTCACATCTTTTGGGAATGCGAAAAAATATCTCAAATATGGAGGCAAATAACTGTGCATGCTTTGTATGGGCAAATGAGGGGTGTGTCCCCCCCCCCCTTTTTTTTCTCTCTCTCTTGTTTAAGTTTTGATGTAGGCTGGTACTGCTCTTATTGTGACTGGTCTGTTTGCTTCCACGATGTGCGGTTTTCTGTTGTATACACCTGTTCTAAAATCTCAATAAAAAGTAATTTACAAAAAAAATAAAGAGATATGGAGGCTAATAGAAAATTTTGCTTCTACTATCTCAGGTAACCATACACACCACCCCCTTTCTAATTTCCTATTATTCACGCCTATTTTAGGAGTTTCTATCCCGCACATGAGACTTATTCAGACTGTTAGGCTTCATGCACACTGGACGTTTTTGGATGTTTTTACAGCTGCTGTTTTTGGCTTCAGATGTTTTTTTTCTACAGTCAATAAAC
Organism: Aquarana catesbeiana; assembly: GCF_042186555.1. Lineage (NCBI taxonomy): Eukaryota > Metazoa > Chordata > Amphibia > Anura > Ranidae > Aquarana > Aquarana catesbeiana. The sequence continues at coordinate 180,934,552 of NC_133327.1, read as the reverse complement.
TCTCCAGCATGTTATCCTATTTGTTCATGCACACATAAGCTGTTATCAACTGTTTTTGGCTGGGGTGTTTTTTGGGCTGTAAAAAAAAAAAACACCAAAACTAGTAGGTTCTAAGAGGAGTTTTTCAGCTGTAAAAATGCGCTAAAGTCAAAAAACGACAGTAAACGTGCAAAAACGCCGTTCACCAGTGTTCCTTTAACGTTTTTGATCCCATTGGGGAAAAAAAAGCTTAAAAACGCTAACGCTAAAAAATGCTGAAAACCTAAAAAAACGCTATTGCAAAAACATTGAAAAACTTTTAAAAACTCACTGCAAAGCTACTGGCGTTTTTATCTAACTTTGTACCTTCTACTCCCATTTACAATGCATTTTTCTTAATGTGCTGTATTTACTTGTACCACCATTTTATACCAAATAAAAAGTTTGTAAACGAAAAAAAAAAATCTTACAATGTGTTTTTTTTAGAAAGCAGTTACAGCCTAAAGCCTAGTATACATAAATTTTTTTTTTTTTTTTTTTTCCAACCTAACGGGAAAAGCACACAACAGCTCAGGTCAGAGCCACTGTAATAACAATCCAATGTTAGTACAGCGATTTCCCCCACTGAACTATTGTGTTCTGACAGGGGGGCGGCCCTGCTGCCAGAGCACTCCGGTCAGTGCTCTCAGCCATTGGTGAAAGTGCTGAACGGAAGCTGGTCAGCTGCAGCTTCCAGCATGCTTGTCCGACAGAAGCTGGCACCGGCTGCCATACACACGGGCCACATATCAGCCAGTTTTCATTGAACCGGCCAATGTCGTCCGCCATTCGGCCCCTGTATACTAGGCTTAAGTAGAAAATCATGTCCCTTGCCAGCATGCTGCAGAGAAGCACCCTTGCCCTGTGCAGGAAATCAGTGGTCCGACATGACCCCTGCTGAGTCTGAACTACAGCTCTACTATCAGGTTATGGCCCATGCTGATTGCAGATTTTAGCTAGGCAAGGGTTTTTTTATGCAAAATGCTAGCAGAGGACAGGCATTTTAACTCATACTGTGGCTACTTCCTAAAGATAATAAATAGTAAACCTCTGCACATCTTTTCTTTTTATGCACCTGGAATGTATTTAGCTCAGTTATACTAAAAGTTGGGTGGGATTTAAAGTGTATTTCCACTTTTGCAGTCAGATTTGAGAAACCAAATTTGAGTTCACAATTACACAACATATCTAAAAGTATTTTTTTTTCTTGTTACTATATTCTATACTGTAAATGTCCTTTCTTTTGCATAGTACCCTAGTAAGCAAGGTTTTTAAGGACAACCATTACACCAAGAGAATTTAGTACTAAACATCACAAATATGTCTTTGTATTTCTGTGGCAGCAAACTGGGTGTGACCTGAAATGGGTAGATGGAGGAAAACAACTTTTTAAAGTATCTACATTTGTCGTATCAACAGTATATACTCAGGTAAGTATTATTAACTGTAAAATATACTGGGTTTTCTGAAAGTCCTGGCATTTAGATGGTGCATTTTTTTCTTTTAGGATCCATACTTGAATACCTTTTTCCAGCAATGCCAAAAACGGGAAGCTGAACTGTTAAAGCCTCCATCTCCGCATTTTCTGGCTTCTTGTAGGGTAAAGATATATTTCTAAATTACTAAGTCTTCTTTTTGTTAATAAATAATGGACAATATTTTACTAACCATGATCTGCATCAACATTGTTTTGGGTGGGCATCAAGCTGTACCTTGTTTCTCTATTAGCATGTCATTATGATGTAAGTTTAAAAATTAGTAACATTTCTCTTTTGGGTATACTGTATGTGCTATAGACTCAATGTGTACTGGAGGTTTACTGTATGTACTATAGACTCCATGGGTACTAGAGCTACAAGATTTTTGTCATAGCAAAGACTTTATACAATCAAAGGAGTGTTGATTTAACATGTATATATATTTTTGCAAACTATCTGCAAAAAGGTAAATGTCAGAAAGAGCAGTAGATCCAAAGGTAGCTCAAATTATGCATTTCAGTATCCCACTTGATACATCAGCACTGTTACAGCATTGGCACATCAGGCATTATCTAGCTGTGATTGAAACAGATGTTTAAAAAAAACTGACAGGGGTTCTACTTCACCTAAAAAATGTTTGGCTTTACATACATTTTGATGTGATTGAATAAAATTTACACTATATTACCAAAAATATTTAGACGCCTGCCTTTACACAGACATGAACTTTAATGGCATTCCAGTCTTAGTCCATAGGGCTCAATATCGAGTTAGCACACCCCTTGTAGCTATAACAGCTTCAACTCTCCTGGGAAGGCTGTCCACAAGGTTTACGAGGTTTACGACGAGAAGGCCTGGCTTGCAGTCTCCACTCAATTCAATTCTCCACTAATTCATCCCAAAGGTGTTACAAGGGGGTTGAGGTCAGGACTCCACCCCAAACTTACTCATCCATGTCTTTAATGGACTTGGTGCACTGGTGCGCAGTCATTTTGGAACAGGAAGGAGCCATCCCCAAACTGTTCCCACAAACTTGGGAGCACAAAATTGTCCAAAATGTCTTGGTATGCTGACGCCTTAAGAGTTCCCTTCACTGGAACTAAGGGGCCAAGCCTAACCCCTGAAAAACAACCCCACACCATAACACCCTTCACCAAATGCTTTGGACCAGTGCACAAAGCAAGGTCCATAAAGACATGGATGAGCAAGTTTAAGGTGGAGGAATTTGACTGGCCTGAACAAAGTCCTGACCTCAACCCGACAGAAACTTTTGGGATGAATTAGAGCTGAGACTGTGAGCCAGGCCTTCTCATCCACATCAGTGCCTGACCCCACAAGGGTGCTTCTGGAAGAATGGTTAAATATTCCTATAGACATACCCCTAAACCCTATGGACAGCCTTCCCAGAAGAGTTGAAGCTCTTATAGCTGCAAAGGGTGGGCCAACTCAATATTGAACCTGTAGACTAAGACTGGGATGCCATTAAAGTTCATGTGGGTGTAAAGACAGGCGTCCCAATACTTTTGGTAATATAGTGTCGTTTTTTGTTACCGTCTTTCATGAAGCATTTCACAGGAGATCTATGGTCAAAGCATAGACTTTTACTTTGTAAAACACTACAAACAATAGTTAGAAATTGAAAGTAAACAGCAGATTGGAAGCTGCAAAGCATGCAGGGAATCCAAGAACTCATGTCCAGCAGTCAGGCAGCACTCACGGCATGAAAGGAGATTTTTTAAGTAAGCTTATATTGGTTTTTCAAATTATAATGATTACATATCCCACTGTACATTGCTGCCTACAAGCAGTAATTCCTGTGCTGAGTCTGCCTCCTGAAACCATTCATCTCAGCACCTCTGTAGTTCAGAAGGCAGGTTCTGTGAATTCTGTAACACAGCAGTGCCTTCTTACAGGGCACAGTGAATACATGTCACAGAATTCAAGGAAGTAAATGTAGAGATCTTCACAATGTAAGTTTACATATTTCAAGATTTTTCAGAGTGAAAGGAGTAGGCTAGAAATAATTGAAAACAATGTGGAAATGGATATGATTTTACATTTTGACCATAGACACACTTTAAAAATTAAAATCTCTTAAATTTCAGCAATGTGCAACTTCAAACAGTTTATATCATTTTTCGGATCATAAGGTATCTTAAGAATAAAAATAGAAGATTATTTTAGGAAATGAAACAGTCTTATAATTAGGGATTGTCTATGGAAATTTGAGATTTTGTTTGCAATATACACAGATGTGGCTAAATAGGTATTTGAACTGTCAAGTAAGCTGTACCTTGCCATTCAGTCAAGACAGGTACTCAATCTAAACAGAAGAAAGTTCCATTCATATTTAGTCAAAGTTTATAGGATATCTGTGTTCTCTTCCTAGAACCTAGTGAATATTGAGAAGATCCAAATGATCATAAGCTTTCTCCCAGTTTTGTTCAATCAACTTTTTAATGTTCTGACAAAAAACAATGATGACGATGTTATTACTATAACTACCAGGTAAGATTGTTTCATTATTGGAGTATATAAATGGTTTGAGATTTTAACTATTAGATTCCTTATTCCAGTTTAGTAAAACATTGCTTGTCTTATCAACTAACATTTTTTCTCTGCATATGATGGCTGAAATGAGGTTATGGTAAGTCACTGTCATTTCTATTAAAAGTTTGAGGTATAGAAATTAAGTAGTACAAATATGAAGGCATAGAGAAGGCCATGGTAGGCCTTTAGTGCCGGTTCACACGGGGGCGACTTGTCAGGCGACCTAGTCGCCTGACAAGTCGTCTCCCGTTCTGTACAATGGAACCGTTCTAATCGGAGCGACGCAAGTCGCTCCGACTTAGAAAAAGGTTCCTGTACTTCTTTTGGGGCGACTTGAGGCGACTTGCATAGACTTCTATATAGAAGTCGTTTTGGAAGTCGCCGCCCCTGTCGTGTGCAGGTCGCCTCGGTGAGGCGACCTGCAAGTCGTGCCGCCCCTAGTGTGAACCGAGCCTGAACAGTACTCTTGTTGAATAGGTTAGTCCACATTGTTGAAAGGACAGTGTTTACCTTCTCTAACCTTTTTTTCACAGCATTATGTTTACTGCCATGTTACAGGTACACTTTAAAATGGAAGTAAACTCTCCTATCGTTTTCAGCCAAGGAAGCTGCCATCTTGGCCTCTGTTTAATCCTCAACTGCCATGATGCTTCACGTTTGATCAGTTATGACACCAGCCATTGGATGGTTTGACAGTTTGGTTGAGAGCACATCCAACTGTGACAGTTACGCTACCGGCATGTGTCGGAAATGTAACAGTTTTTTTACACTGTTAAATCTATAGGTTTACTGCTGCTTTAGGCAAGTACATGCTTATCTTGTTAAATGACAGTTGAATTCTTTTGTTTACAAAAGTTGAAATCTATGTATATTGAACACTTCCTGTTGGTTTAGAAACCTTTCTGTGCACTAAAGCCTCATACACATGATTGGATTTTCCAACGGGAATTGTATGATGACAGGCTGTTGGCGGAAATTTCGCCGGTTTGTATGCTCCATCTGACAATTATTGTCAGATTTTCCACGGACAAATGTTGGATAGCAGGTTTTAAAATTTTCCACGGACAAATGTCTGTTGTCGGATTTTCCAAGCGTGTGTACACAAGTCCGTCGCATGCTCAGAAGCAAGGATGAGCCAGAAGCGGTCGGTCTTGTAAACCGGCGCTCGTAATGGAGGTTTAACATTCATGACATGGCAAATTATGAAATCTCCAAATGCAGCGCACATTCTCTTCTTCTTTAATGGGATAATAATGAAGCTGCTTTGCTGGTGATACTGATGGAGTTATTGCAAACAAGTTTTCAAAGGCTTTTTTTGGGGAGGGGGAAAGTTTCCACAACACCGTTATCCCGTAGTTTTTAAGTTCAAAGATACAACTATGTTGGTGTTAATTTTACATTGTATTTTTTAAAATGTAACTGCCTACTCCCAAACTGTCATTTGAAGTAAAACACATAGCCAAGTATTGTAAGAAATGTAAATGATTCCGCGCGAAAGGAATAAGTACTAGTAAAGAAAGGACTAATTAAAAGAACTGCTGCCTCTACTGGTTACTGCCACTAGGTGGAGTACAAAAATGAAAGAGAAGCAAAGTAGATGTGGCGCTGTTCTACTGTGCATCTATCCTTAATAAACAAAAGAACTACTGATCTATACAAAATGAATTCAATTAAATAAATAAAATTGTGAATGTGCACTAATATGTGAATGTGCACTAATACTTGAATGTGCATAAAGGTGCATTAACATATTTACTACATGTCTTCAGATATGTGCTGGTAAGCAAAGAAAAAAGGACTAAATTCCAAACCAAAAAACAAAGAACAAAAACCAGGTGAGTATATAATATCCGTGCAAAATATACATTCCAAAGTAATAAACAGATAATGGGACTAAATTAGTGCCAAAACTTCCTTTGAATTATATGCAAAAACATATATATATATATATATTCACATTGATAAATAAAGAAAGTGTTTTGGTGAAAACCTTATTTAAATATATGCATTTAAAATTAAATAAATAAATAAATAAATAATCCCAACAATAAAGTGCTTCTGTACTTCTGTGCTGGTGAAACCAATTTTTGATACTTTCTTGGATAAGACACACATGCTATGATCACCTTTGAAAAGTGGAAAGTATCAAAAATTGGTTTCACCAATGGATTACTTATTTATTTAATTTTAAATGCATATATTTAAAGGTTTTCACCAAAGCACTTTATTTATCAATGTGAATATATATATATATATATATATATATATATATATATATATATATATATATATATATATATTTTTTTTTTTTTTTTTGCATATAATTCAAAGGAAGTTTTGGCACTAATTTAGTCCCATTATCTGTTTATTACTTGGGAGTGTATATTTTGCATGGATATTATATACTCACCTGTTTTTTTGTTAAATAACAAACATCATACTTACCTCCACTGTGCAGCTCGTTTTGCACAGAGTATTCTGGGGTCCCTTCTCTGAAATATCTCCAAGCACATCCCTTCTGAAGGCTGGAGACTAGAACTGAACGGCATAATCATAGCTTTATATACAGTGGGGACGGAAAGTATTCAGCCCCCCTAAATTTTTCACTCTTTGTTATATTGCAGCCATTTTCTAAAATCATTTAAGTTCATTTTTTTTCCTCATTAATGTACACACAGCACCCCATATTGACAGAAAAACATAGAATTGTTGACATTTTTGCAGATTTATTAAAAAAGAAAAACTGAAAAATCACATGGTCCTAAGTATTCAGACCCTTTGCTTAGTATTTAGTAGAAGCACCCTTTTGATCTAATAGCCATGAGTCTTTTTGGTAAAGATGCAACAAGTTTTTCACACCTAGATTTGGGGATCCTCTGCCATTCCTCCTTGCAGATCCTCTCCAGTTCTGTCAGGTTGGATGGTAAACGTTGGTGGACAGCCATTTTTAGGTCTCTCCAGAGATGCTCAATTGGGTTTAAGTCAGGGCTCTGGCTGGGCTATTCAAGAACAGTCACGGAGTTGTTGTGAAGCCACTTCTGTGTGCTTAGGGTCATTGTCTTGTTGGAAGATAAACCTTCGGCCCAGTCTGAGGTCCTGAGCACTCTGGAGAAGGTTTTCGTCCAGGATATCCCTGTACTTGGCCGCATTCATCTTTCCCTCTATTGCAACCAGTCGTCCTGTCCCTGCAGCTAAAAAACACCCCCACAGCATGATGCTGCCACCACCATGCTTCACTGTTGGGACTGTATTGGACAGGTGATGAGCAGTGCCTGGTTTTCTCCACACATACCGCTTAGTATTAAGGCTAAAAAGTTCTATCTTGGTCTCATCAGACCAAAGAGTCTTATTTTTCACCATCTTGGAGTCCTTCAGGTGTTTTTTTAACTCCATACGGACTTTCATGTGTCTTGCACTGAGGAGAGGCTTCCGTCGGGCCACTCTGCCATAAAGCCCCGACTGGTGGAGGGCTGTAGTGATGGTTGACTTTCTACAACTTTCTCCCGACTGCATCTCTGGAGCTCAGCCACAGTGATCTTTGGGTTCTTCTTTACCTCTCTCACCAAGGCTCTTCTCCCCTGATAGCTCATTTTGGCCGGACAGCCAGCCCTAGGAAGGGTTCTGGTCATCACAAACGTCTTCCATTTAAGGATTATGGAAGCCACTGTGCTCTTAGGTACCTTCAGTGCAGCGGAAATGTTTTTGTAACCTTGGCCAGATCTGTGCCTTGCCACAATTCTGTCTCTGAGCTCTTCAGGCAGTTCCTTTTGACCTCATGATTCTCATTTGCTCTGATATGCACAGTGAGCTGTAAGGTCTTATATAGACAGGTGTGTGGCTTTCCTAATCAAGTCCAATCAGTATAATCAAACACAGTGGGACTCAATATTAGTTAAATATATGAGTGTCACAGCAAAGGGTCTGAATACTTAGGACCATGTGATATTTCAGTTTTTCTTTTTTAATAAATCTGCAAAAATGTCAACAATTCTGTGTTTTTCTGTCAATATGGGGTGCTGTGTGTACATTAATCAGAAAAAAAATGAACTTAAATGATTTTAGCATATGGCTGCAATATAACAAAGGGTGAAACATTTAATGGGGTCTGAATACTTTCCACCCCCACTGTATATACTACACCTGGCTATCTTGGTTTACTGCACACAATACTCTGACATAATGCTTTTTCGTTATAACTGTTTATTGTTATTTTACTTTTCTCTTTTTTTTTTTTTTTTTTTTACATGACCAGCTCATTGATATTATACAGTCCTGTATACTTTTACCACAACAACCATTTCACTAAACATTCACCTTGTTTTGTTATGATAAGTGCTCCGTATATGTGTACCTCTTTTATCCTGCATTTTATGTTTGTTATGATGTGCAACTCATCAATAAACCTGCTTTTATTAAAAAAAAACAAAAAAAAAAACAAAAAAAAAAAAAAAAAAAATATATATATATATATATATATATACAGGGGGTCCCCGGGTTACAAACAAGATAGGGACTTTAGGTTTGTTCTTAAGTTGAATCTGTTTGTAAGTCGGAACAGGTACATTTTTTAAGTGTAGCTCCAGCCAAAAAATCTTTTTTTAAGTTTTGTAGATAGCATAGGGAAGGGTTATCACCCCTGTAACATTTGTTTTGCTGTCTGTGCCCCTGTTCAGAAGATTTCACCTCACTTTCTGTCCCAATGACAATTGGATTTTGAAAATTTGGGGTTATTAGGGAAATAAGGATAGGTGATAAAGCATCAGTGGAGACACCTTTTTCCAATATTAACTCTTACAGGAGTGAATTTCCTTTCCTAGGGGTAGATTTCCTCTCACTTCCTGTTGTCTCCCTCCGTTTGTAAGTAGGAGTCGTTTGTAAGTCGGATGTTTGTAAGTAGGGGACCCCCTGTATATATATATATATATATATGCAACACACTAATCAATTTTGATTTGATAACCCTAAATTATCAACCATACATCTATATCTTTCACTAGAGTCCTTACGGACATCGTAGCCAAATGCCAAGAGGAACAGCTGGAACACTATGTCCAGTCTTATGTAAAGGTAAGCACTTTGGATCCTGTTTCTAAACATTGAAGAAAAAAAATTTGGAATGCTGTTGGTGTGGTTTCAAACATGTCTGCTCCAGTGCCTACCTGTATAAACATAACGCATGCTGCAATTAGACAGGCCATTTTTTTTTAATGAGATTCCAACTCACCAGAGGAGACACAAAAATATAGCGGCATCTTTTTTTTTTAATAATGCAATACATCACAACACACTGTGTTGATTTACTATGTGTTGGGGTGCACTGCATTTAAAATGATTGGCACTGCAACACACCAAGATGTGCAATGCAGTGGTGTGAAGGGAGCCTAAAACATTAAAGTGGTTCTAAGCGCAAACATTTTTTTACCTTAATGCATTCTTTGCATTAAGGTAAAAAATGTTTAGGCATCAGCATCCCCCCCCCCAACACCCCCCCCATCTTTTACTTACCTAAGCCCTCATTCGATCTAGCGCTGTGCACGCCTGCAGCTTATGTCTCCCCTCACTTCTGGGTCTCACTGGCCATTGGCTCCCGCTGCTGTCAATCAAAGCCAGTGATGAGGGGGCGGGGTCTGAGTCCCGCTCTCTTTGTCAATGGATGCAGCAGTGGGACTCGGGAGTGAGCATGCACAAGTGTCCCCATGGGATCCCATGGGGGCACTGGACAGAGAGGAAGTGCCAGGAGTGCCGCCGAGGGACCCAAGAATAGGAAAGTACATAGGAAAGCAGGTAAGTATAGACATGTTTGTTATTTTTTTATTATTGGTTATTTTACCTTTACAATCTATTTAAAGTGGCAATAAGCAGAAACGTAGTATGGTTAAATTATAAAAAGAATGGAGAATGTGCACTTTGTTTTCTCTTATTTTTTTTTGTATGCCCCGCTACTCAGTTGCTATTCTCACCTAGGTGAGAATGATGTCTCCACTGCCCTGAAGTCTCCTAGGATGTGTACATCACATATCCCAGGATGCTTCGCTTTCTGTTCACAGCAGTGGGAGGAGAGTGGCCTAGCGCACATCATCAGGGGGCGGCTGTCTGAACCATAGAAGGCAACCAGCACCCGATGATATCAGGTACAAAGATGATGACACGGAACAAGGTGTGTGGCAGCGGTGCAGCAGATCACAGAAGAACAACGCCAAATCCAATTGGTAGGCGAGTATTTGAATTGAGGACAACTCTGAATAACAGGTAAGGGGGGAGGGGACCGCATGAAAGGGAGTACGTCTTTAAGCAGGACTGAACACTTTTAGGGATTTCAGTGCAACAGAGGCAGTGTTGTCAGCTCACTACAGAACACCAGCATCAGAAGCACGCTAGATTTCTGGCAGGACCAAAGGCTATTTTTCTATACTTGCAGCATTTAAAAAAAAAAAAAAGGGCATGATGTACTGAAGATGTACTATATATGTTTTTTTTTGCCGAGACATACGCTTAAAACATTTCATCTACTGTATTTTATATATACTGTAAATACATGTTACAAAAATGATGCTACACACATGTGCTAAACATCCATCATTTTTTCTTGTTTAGTATGTGTTTAAAACTCAGTCATATGAAGATCGGACCGTTCATGAGGAACTTTCCAAAGGAATTACAAGCCTTTTAAAATGCAATGATCTAAATACAATTAAGCTTGTGCTGAAGGTAAGCATTTTGCATTGGAGCAGTCTCTGCACAGCTTGTGTGTTCATGTCAGGGAATACAGTGTGATGATCAGACTTAGTGGCAATCAGAGCAAAGTGAAAAAAATCAAAAATGTGTCCAATAAGATAAATTGGAAACTCTTGCCTTTCACTTTGCAGGATAGTGTCTGGAGGTTATTTAATATTTACGATTTGCTTCCAGATTAAAAAAAAAAAAATTGTATTATGGGTTGCAGCTTCCTTCCTGTGATCCTGAGATCAATGTGTGCTAATCTTGTTATGAAAACAGGCAGCATTTTTTTGTATTACCAGTTAATGCAGTGAAGATGTGCCATAGGGCTTTTAAAGTGTCCTAAAAAGACCTTTATCATCTTTATGAATTAAGGATTATATTCAACACTTTCTACTTTTTACTGTATGTGATTTTTTTCCATTACAGTCAAGAAGTTAAAACCACTTTTAAAAATGCATTAAAATAATTTTACAGTTCAACGTTAGCAGTTGGAATGTTAATCCTGCCATATTTATTGTCAACATGTGTTGGTATACAGCAGTCTATATGCAATTTGCTGGAAGCATTATTTCTGAAATGAAGAATGATTGTGCCAGGAATAACAACTGCTTTGTATTCCTCTGACAGCATTCCCAGTTTTTATTTGACATAATTATCAAATCCATGGCACAGCACCTTCACGATAAAGACATGATGCAGGTAAATACAGGGTGGAAATGTGTTTTTTTTCCTTTTTTTTCTCTTTTCCTTCACAACCTTAATTTTTGGTACAGATTTGCTGATCATTTTCTTTTCTGTTTTACTTTCCTTTCGTTACACCTTTTCACAATCCTTTACTTTTCTGCATTCGTTGGACTCTGCATCATTTTTATTCAGAATGTACTGCATACAGTAGTAATCTATACAGAACAGAACCCACTGGACTAGAGAATACAATGGCCTAACCTAATTTGAACCGCCACTCTTTTATAATGCAGCTCACAAAAGTTTCAAAAGACAGGCAGTACACACAAGGGAATCTGAAAATGATCTGTTTAATGTGTATATTACATCACACTGGAATCAGAGAGCATATAGAAAAAAAAATGATAAACACCCAAGGTAATTTAAGAATGAGGTACATATCTAAATAAAGTATTTGAACGCATGGAAGCCCCTATTTGTCATCTTCTGGGATGTAAACTAAACTTCCGGGCCTAAATTTAGCCAGACTAATTTTAGGTAAGCATATTTATCTGTGGTTAATATCAACTGGTGGCAATGATATGTGAGTGGGTGATAAAAATGCCGATAGAATCCCAAAGTTCTTTTATTCTGTTTTAAAGACACTCTCTGTTCTTATATCTAGTTCTGGATAGAAAAGAGTTGGATCCTCCCTCCGTTTTTTCTTTTTTCAGTGCATAAACTGCTGTCAGACAGGGGGAAACAGATATTTTGCCTATCCTTCTTTTTTTTTTTTTTTTTTTGTAATCAAATAGGTTTTTATTAAACATGTTGTAGGTTTACAAAAAACTTAGAAACCTACGAACAAAGGGAAAAAATAAAATGATACCCTAAAGAGACAGTAGCCATACTTTACAGCCACAATCTAGCCAAGAGCAGAGTCCACTAACAGTATGATGTTGTACAGTAAATGCAGTTACTTCAGAAATGGGAATATACATATACATATCATAACATGCTGTTAATCCTGGAAATTTCCATAACACTACTCACATCCCGTTTCTCACAAGAGAGAAGGAGTAAGGCCATTGTTGGGAATTTTAGAACAGGAATTGGTGCTAGATGCCTACAGCTATATGAATACATTTGGCATTTCACATTCTTTCTATTGAATAGTAAACAGTCAGGAAAGTAACAGATGTACAGCAGACTGAGGACAGTTGTCACTGAAGTTTTAAAAAAAAGACTGCATTGTTATATGCTATTCCTCATCACAATACAAGTTATAATCAGTGTTTACATTGGTCCTAGTTATTAGAGCAACTGCTCAGCTTAGATATACCGTATATACTCGAGTATAAGCCGACCCAAATATAAGTCGAGGCACCTAATTTTACCACAAAAACTGGGAAAACTTATTGACTCGAGTAGAAGCCTAGGGTGAGAAATGTGCAGCTACTGTAAGTGGAAAAGAGGGTCAACAATGCCCATTTGCAGCCTAACTGTGCCCATTTGCAGCCATAAGTCCCCTGAACTTCAAACTCGGTAGTTAAGGGTTCCTAGGTGCCACCTAGCTGCAGCCAACATTTGGGGTCCACTGGTGCAAACCCAGTGGAACTAGCACTACTAGCACTACAACATATCCAAAGCTGGAGTTCTTAGCCCCAAAGTCGGTTCGGAAAATGTCAAGCACTTTTCTGCAGCAGAGAATGACATTTTCCGAACCGACTTTGGGGCCCCGTATCTGGGGACCACTTGGAGCTAAGAGTCCCCTTGGATATGTTGTAGTGCTAGTTCCATTGGGTTTGCACACCAAATTTGGGGTTCCTAGCACCAAGTGGCCCCCGAGATACACGGCCCCAAAGTCGGTTCGGAAAATTTAATTCTCTGCTCCAGAAAAGTGCTTGACTTCAGTATAAGCCGAGGGGGGCATTTTCAGCACAAAAAATGTGCCGAAAAACTCGGCTTATACTCGAGTATATACAGTACATTAAAGTACACGTAATGCTAACAATTCTTTTTTTTATCTATTACCATTGGAAGCGTTTTGATATATCTGTTTGATGAGTACAAAATAAAAATGTTGATCCTTTCATAAATTCAGAGCTGGCTTGTGCACTCTTCCTGTGTTATCACAAAGAATCCATTTAGCCTTTACAGTTCTAATTTTGAACTACAAAATCATTGGTGTCAGTGTTGTAAAGATCTGAGAGTGGGAGTCATTGAGTAGTTTAATATAATACACTGGCAGGGCTGACTACATTCAGTCCACAAAAAGCTGTGCGTTTTCATCCTACAATAGGACTCCAAAGCTGAGTTCATTTCTGCCAGATCAACAAATATTTTTCTGCACTTGCAGGGTCTTTAAAGGTAAAAAAACCTGGGGAAATATGCTTGTTTTGCAGAAAAGTATGGCATATATATTGTTTTTTTTTTTGCCCTGACATATGCTGAAGTCCCACCCATAAGGGTTAATCTACTAAATGCACATAGACTGTTTATTTAATCAAGCTTGGTGAATAAAATGGACCCAATCATATGATAGCAAAAATATTTAAAGTGACCAACACTTTGAAAACATTAGTGAACAGTCACTTTACAACGTGAACAGTTTCCACTCTTTTAGTAAGTCAATCCCTTTGATCCACAAGCAGCAGGTTCCTCAATCAAACTGCCAGTTGAAAATGTCAACCATTTGTAAACTCTTATAGGGCGTACACACGGTCGGACGTTGTTCGGACATTCCGACAACAAAATCCTAGGATTTTTTCCGACGGATGTTGGCTCAAACTTGTCTTGCATACACACGGTCACACAAAGTTGTCGGAAAATCCGATCGTTCTGAACGCAGTGACGTAAAACATGTACGTCGGGACTATAAACTGGGCAGTGGCCAATAGCTTTCATCTCTTTATTTATTCTGAGCATGCGTGGCACTTTGTCCGTCGGATTTGTGTACACACGATCGGAATTTCCGACAACGGATTTTGTTGTCGGAAAATTTTATCTCCTGCTCTCCAACTTTGTGTGTCGGAAAATCCAATGGAAAATGTCCGATGGAGCCCACACACGGTCGGAATTTCCGACAACACGCTCCGATCGGACATTTTCCATTGGAAAATCTGACCGTGTGTATGGGGCATTAATGTCTTCCAGTTTGCATGTTAGTTTTGGTCTCTTATATACAGTGCCTTGAAAAAGTTTCACACCCCTTGAAATTTTCCACAATTTGTCATGTTACAACCAAAAACGTAAATGTATTTTATTGGGATTTTATGTGATAGACCAACACAAAGTGGCACATAATTGTGAAGTCAAAAGAAAATGATAAATGGTTTTACAAATTTTTTACAAATAAATACGTGTAAAGTGTGGCGTGCATTTGTATTCATCCCCCTGGGTCAATAGTTTGTAGAACCACCTTTCGCTGCAATTACAGCTGCAAGTCTTTTTGGGCATGTCTCTATCAGCTTTGCACATCTAGAGAGTGAAAATTTTGCACATTCTTCTGTGCAAAATAGCTCAAGCTCTGTCAAATTGGATGGAGAGTGTCTGTGAACAGTAATTTTCAAGTCTTGCCACGTCCCAATTGAATTTGAGTCTGGACTTAGACTGGGCCATTCTAACACATGAATATGATTTGATCTAAACCATTCTATTGTAGCTCTGGCTGTATGTTTAGGGTCATTGTCTTGCAGGAAAGTGAACCTCCGCCCAAGTCTTTTGCAGACTCTAAAAGGTTTTCTTCTAAGATTGCCCTGTATTTGGCTCCATCCATCTTCCCATCAACTCTGACCAGCTTCCCTGTCCCTGCTGAAGAAAATCATCCCCGCAACATGATGCTGCCACCACCATGTTTCACGGTGGGGATGGTGTGTTCAGGGTGATGTACAGTGTTAGTTTTCTGCCACACATAGCGTTTTGCTTTTAGGCCAAAAAGCTCAATTTTCAGAGCACTTTCTTCCATATGTTTACTGTGTCCCCCACATGGCTTCTCGCAAACTACAAACTGGACTTCTTATGGTTTTCTTTTAACAATGGCTTTCTTCTTGCCACTCTTCTGGTCGCTCAGGACAGATTCTCCCACCTGAGCTGTGGATCTCTGCAGCTCCTCCATAGTTACCATGAGCCTCTTGGCTGCTTCTCTGATTAATGCTCTCCTTGCCTGGCCTGTCAGTTTAGGCGGACAGCCATGTCTTGGTAGGTTTGCAGTTGTGCCATACTCTTTCCATTTTCAGATGATGGATTGAACAGTGCTCTGTGAGATGGTCAAGGGTTGGGATATTTTTTTTATAACCTAACCCTGCTTTAAACTTCTCCACAACTTTATTCCTGACCTGTCTGTTGTGTTCCTTGCCCTTCAGAATGCTGTTTGTTCACTAAGGTTCTCTAACAAACCTCTGAGGGGTTCACAGAACAGCTGTATTTATACTGAGATTAAATTACACACAGGTAGACTCTATTTACTAATTAGGTGACTTCTAAAGGCATTTGGTTCCACTTGATTTTAGTTAGGGGTATCAGAATAAATGCATGCCACACTTTTCAGATATTTATTTGTAAAAAAAAATTGAAAACCATTTATCATTTTCCTTCCACTTCACAATTATTTGCCACTTTGTGTTGGTCTATCAGAAAAAAAACATAAAATACATTTACGTTTTTGGTTGTAACATGACAAAATGTGGAAAATTTCAGGGGGTATGAATACCTTTTCAAGGCACTGTATAACAGTGCATGCCAAACAGTGTGTGCTCTTCATCATGGTCATTATTAACTTTAAGCCAAGCAAGATTGCCTACCCCCTTTTGTGCTGTGTTCTCCATGCACAGCTGTACTGCAGCTGGGTGCTAAGCCATAGTACTTGGTTTACTAGCAGAGAATGTTAACTTTAGAGAGATGACAGTCACTTGGTGCCTGTCTCTTCCAAATGTTGGCCTTTGATTGTCTTTCAATAAGCCTCTCATAGCCACATGACCTCTTAGAGGAGAGTGGACCAGGTGGTACAGACAAGTGAACAGGCTTAAGCTAGACCAGACTTTGTTCTTTTCAGATAATATTTCCTGTTGCACCATCATTTATGGGCATCGTTATAAAGATTCAAAACAACCATGCACACTGGCCCTACTAGATGTGTTGCACATTCAAGTAAAGTAAGGACAATTTTCAGTGTTTTGGTGGTAAATCTTTTTTGCATTTATTTTTCTCAACATTAAAGGTTTTTTTTAATGAAAAATGTTTGAATTAAAAGAAAACATGCACCTCTGGCTGAGAAGTTTAGGGGATCTGAGCTGTGGAATGACTGAAAGCATGCAGGCTGAATGTTGTATATATTATATAACTTACTATATTTTGTATTATACCTGCAGCGCTACCCCCACAGGGGCCTCTGGCTTTAACTGGTTCTCTCCCAAACAGCACACAGGCTACCAGCCACCCAAGCAACAGTCCATTCACTTCAGCTCCAATGAACAGTCTAGGGGTTGTATTTTTTGTGATTTATTGCAGATAAAACTTGTAACAGGAGATGGGTTGAGGACATGGGACACTCCAAAAATGGTTAGCAATTGGCTGTGAGAGGACAATCTTTTCCTTAAGCAACTGTGAATATTGGACAGTCTAGGGCCTAACAGCTGGGTACCATGAAGCAAGTCTCTTTGGTATATGGGTACCTTGCACCACTGCACAGCTATTGGTACCCAGTGTGATCTCAAGAACACTGAACAGTACAGGAGGGCACTCTTTAAGCTCACAGTCCACAAGACTGCTAAAGACAGGGAATGGTCTATGAGAGTGGTCTCAGTCCAAGTAACCTCTGGCACTTATATCCCAAAAGCACACAGTCAGCAGAAATCAATTTAGGGCAAGGGTGTTCAACCTGTGGCCCTCCAGCTGTTGTGGAACTACAAGTCCCATGAGGCATTGCAAGCCTGACAGTTATAAGCATAATTACCAAAGGCAGAGGCATGATGGGACTTGTAGTTCTGCAACAGGTGGAGGGCCACAGGTTGAGCGCCCATGATTTAGGGTTATTATTCACATATCCCCAGGACGACTGCTACCTTCCAACCTCTTCTGGACACAACCCAGTGAGTAAGATAGTGCTTCTCTACACCACATCCCTTTGGTAAAGTCCTGAAGACGGTTCCATGTCCCAGCTCCCCTTTCACTGAGACATTGTAGAACAGCAACACAGGCCTTAGGCCTGCAAACAGTATCCTAGTTTTCGGTGCTGAGACCCCGATGGTTGCATCTGAACCTCATGATACCTCTGATTCCTCAGGATTATAATGGATATATATGGCCACGATGATGGTACAAGATTCCTCATAGAATCAAAACAGATATGCCCACATAATGCACAGACTTCACACATCAGAAGCAGGGCATAGAAAAAGAGGGAAATTGTGCCAGGTGAAATTCTTAATTTTTTATGGTCGCCCTTCCCCCCTATACCCTAACATGCATGTGCTGCAAAATTCACTAGAAATTCAGGAATAAATGTCAGAAGGTTTGATGAACCTATTGGGAAGTTTGCCAACACTGAATTTAGGGCTGAACCCCAGTGAAGTCTATGGGAGACAAATTTTTTTTTGGGTAATTTTCAAGGCCAGTAGGCAAGCTATTGCTGAAAAAGGGGCATGGAGAGCAGGACACTGCCATCGGCAACATGTATCAATGTAAAGACTTTTTTTTAAACACCATACAGTGAGGAGAGATGCTTTACTTGAGGCTTAGAGGGCAATATTGAAAACACACACGTTCTTTAAATAACATGCTTTGGAAAACCTTAAAGCTGTATACGGTATTAAGGAACAGCACAATTTTCACAGACAGTAGTATTTTAGCCCCTATTATTGGTCTTTCGAAAACCAGCTGACCAGAGTTTAAAGGTCCATGGAGTGCATAATGAGCACAGTACATTTTTGGTGGGAAAATTGCTGCATTAGTTCACAAATACCTACAGTTCATCTTGAACCCAGCATTTTGATGAGATTCTCATGCAATACTTATTAAAATGTGACCAAGACATTTAATAGCATTGAGCATGCTTACTGTGCTAACATTTGCTATACAAAAAAAATGTGGGTGGATTCTAAATGGTCACAAGTAATTTACTAAAACATTTCATACATTTAAAAATATATATACCTATTAAAACTCAATTTAAATTGGTGACTTACATTTTGTTAGCAGACTATAAGACTATCAGAACAGACTATTGCCAAAGCCTGGAAGAAACAACTTGATTCCTTCAAGGAAGTTCATCAGCAGATCAACAGTTTCTGACCAGTATCCTGCTGGACACGCAAAACAAATACCCCGTGGATACAATATGCCCATCCATCACTGTCCATGGAGAGCTATACTTCATTATAATAGACCAGCTTTGGGATGCTGGTCTTGGGCATCCCTAATGCTCACTCCCCTCTAGTGGCGTCACTAGTGTTGGTGTCACCTGTGCGGTAAAACATGGTGTCACTCCCCTCCTGTCTAGGCTGCCCAGTGCCCTGCAGGCAGCACACGGTTGAGGTGGTATAGGACAGTTTGGGTTGGTATAGGGCAGGCTGGGGTGGTAAAGGGCAGGTTCAGGTGGTATAGGGCAGGTTAAGGTGATATAGGGCAGGTTGGGGTGGTATATGGCAGTTTGGGTGGTATAGGACAGTTTGGGGTGGTATATTGGCAGTGTGGGAGGTATAGGGCAGGCCGGGGTGGTATAGGGTAGGTTGGGGTGGTATAGGGCAGGCTGGGGTTGTATAGGGAAGGTTAGGATGGTATAGGGCAGTTTGGGGTGGTATATTGGCAGCTTGGGGTGGTTTAGCTCAGGCCAGGGTGGTACAGGGCAGGTTGGAGTGGTATAGGGCAGTTTGGGTTGGTATAGGGCAGTTTGAAGTGGTATGTTGGCAGTTTGGGGTGGTATATTGGCAGCTTGGGGTGGTTTAGGGCAGGCCAGGGTGGTATAGGGCAGGTTGGGGTGATATAGGGCAGGCTGGGGTGGTATATTGGCAGTTTGGGATGGTATAGGGCAATTTGAGGTGGTATAGGGCAGGCTGGGGTGGTAAAGGGCAGGTTGGGATGGTATAGGGCAGTTTGAGTGATATAGGGCAATTTGGGATGGTATATTGGCAGTTTGGGGTAGTATATTGGCAGCTTGGGGTGGTATAGGGCAGGCCGGGGTGGTATAGGGCAGGTTGGGTGGTATATTGGCAGTTTGGGATGGTATAGGGCAGGCTGGGGTGGTATATGGCAGGTTGGGGTGGTATATTGGCAGTTTGGGACTCAGAGCTTACACAGCAACTTAGAGCATGCCTGCAGATGAAGACACCCGGGCGGGGCTGCTGTGTCCTCGCCTCTTTCTCCTTCAGATGCAGGATGAGCCATAGTGAAAGAGCCTGTAGGAGGAGTAGAGGAGGCAGCCACACCCCCAGCTCCGCTCACCAACTCCGGCTGCCTTGAGAGATATTGGAGGTCTCCAAGTGACAGCTTAGCCTGATTGGAGAGTGATACAAGCAGCCTCCCCCGCATGGCTGGGTGCCCTGCTCGAACCACTCCGCTGCAAGCAATATAGCGAACTGTGTAGCGGCGGGCCCGGTGTCACCCCTCTGGAGGGTGTCACCC
Organism: Aquarana catesbeiana; assembly: GCF_042186555.1. Classification (NCBI taxonomy): domain Eukaryota; kingdom Metazoa; phylum Chordata; class Amphibia; order Anura; family Ranidae; genus Aquarana; species Aquarana catesbeiana. Next base: position 180,914,504 of record NC_133327.1, on the reverse strand, counting down.
GCCCCCCCATACCGACGCAACTGCTCCTCTCCCCTTCACCCCACCTCTCTCTCCCACCTTCCTACTGTGGACATCCTTCTTTCCTCTTTTTTTCTTTCTTATTTAATTGTTGCAGATCATGCTGTTTATTCAGACTTGATGTTTTGATCTGCTTAATGATTCACAGCCTGCGACAAAGTTAGCTGGCCCATTTACTATAACTTGCAGGCTACAAGTTTTGTTTATTAATATGCTACTTCTACTGTTGGATGTTATCACATCCTCGGCAGCTACTTTCCAACTGTCTAACACCTTCTCAGCAATTACAAACAGTTCTTTTACGCAATGTTTTGTATTAAAAATCTATTGAAAGTGAAAAATGCATTCTTTTGTGACAGTTATGTAAAACGATAAAATGCAATTTTAGTATTACCCAATGGATGTACTGTAACATAGTCCCTATAGAAATTGAAGTTGTTCAAGTTTCCTTTTTCTAAGCAGAAAAAAACATCTGTCACTATTTTGAAAGCTTTCCTATTATTATTACCTTGTCCTTTTCATTCTGACATGTAATTGGTTTTAGAGTCACTTCAGACACCAGTTCTGGCGTTTTGTGTTTGTGTGTTGGTATGTTCATTGACTGAGCAACAATTTAATGCTGATTGAAACTTTCTACTTATTTTAGGTTCATCGCACTAAAAGGTTCCCCACAACCTTCCATGCTGAGCTGGAAGCACTTGTGATGAGCTTTTCAGACCATATAATTTGGAAGTACAAGGATGCTCTGGAGGAGACAAAGAAGGCCAACCTGAGCATTGCCTGTTTTCTGAAGGTGACTATGTGAAGTTTCCTGCATTTATGTACATTTTTAAGCAACCTCAAAGTTTTTTTTTTACAATTGAGACATATAATATGGTGATTAGTGGAGTTTATAGGAATAGATTAATCAAGCAAACTGCTTTCCAAATTTCCCACACTGTTGTGTTACAGTATATCTAGAGCCAATCCATTTTTTCCACTTTGGATGGAGTAGGATAATTGTTAGGACCCGTTAGGTTATTTTTTTTTTTTTTGCCTACTGTGTCCCATTATTGAGATTTGAAAAGACTATGATACATGGGCAATTTTTAAGAAATTACTTACTTGTATATTGAAAATGAGGTCATTGTAAGAAGTAGTTAAAGTGGAACTCAAGGTGCCAAGGCACCACATTGACCTGCCTGCTGCTTCAATGCTTTGATGAAGCCCAGGATGGGTGTGGTTGCATAAACTCTAGTTGATGTTGTGTATGGTAGTCATATGACACTGGGAGGAGATCTACTAGGCAAAGCACATTGAGGGGAATTCATGAGAACTTGAGACTCCAGAATATGGAGCCACTGTGCATGAAAACCAATCATCTTCTACCTTTAATTTTCAGTGCTTACCCGAACAAGCTGAAGATAGTAGCTGATTGGTTGCCATGCACAGCTGCTCCAGATTCTGGCTGCTCCCATCTTGGTAAACTCCCTCCTTAGTACATAAGACAGAGAAAGCTTCTATGACTTGAAGGAGAGGTACTAATGTGACTGGATAGAGAGTCATAATGATACCAGATGTGACAAGCACACTATCATTTTAGTGCTGTTACCAATTCTTTAGTCCATAGGGGCTGTTATTTTTTGTAATTTTAATTTTTTTTCCATCAGACATTGCATATTTATTTTAATACAACTTTGGTACAACTGATTCTATTTTTGGTGGGTATGGGGATTTCCATTCCTTAGCAATCATCAAGCGTGCAGCAACCAGTACTTGTGCTACCACAGTTCTGGAATTGGGGGAAAAGGATTCCATTCCTATGTTAAGTAGTGCTAATGCTGGCATAATAGATACCTGCACTCCTATAAAGTGTGAGATAAGGATGGAAACTTCTGCTCAGTAATTCTGGAGAATATCACAACTCCATAGAATATGCGGTAGGTTGCCTACCTTATTACACTTCCTCCAACAGAGCAGAGAATTAAGTAAAAATGAATTAAGTCTTGGGGGGGTCATGTGAAAGATTTTTTGGAAGTTATCCCAATGCTCTGTGCATTCTGAAGATCTACTATTCACCTTAATTGCCTGAAACCGCTGTGTTAGTGAAAATATTTGATTTAATTCCTTTTCCCATCTCAGCATGGAGTTGGACTTTTTTTCTAAAAGACTCTGGTTGCACTGTTTATAAATAAAAGAGATGTCTTTAGGCACCTTAGGAAGGTTGCTCAGTAGGAAGTTCAATATATATTGCGGTACCAATATGTGGCATACATTGTTCTTTTTGTGGAAGTGCCTTATTTGATCTGTTTTATATGTGTCAGCAGCATCTTTATTCCCTAAGTTCACTCCTCTCTCTACCCATTTCTGGACAGACAGGGACGGGATTAGGTATTCGTATGCTCTCACTGGAACTCCGACTTTACACGGGTTATCATTATAAATTTTGAGTCTGGTCAGCCAAGACCATGTAGAAATAGTTGCCAGAATGGACTGATTTTATTGTGAACTATGTTAAAATTTCCATGGTCTGATATTTTCTGGATGACAAATTATCTGAATGTCTTATCTCATAAATGCTGAAATTAAAGATATTGTTATCTACCACAAAAAGTATGACAGCATTGTATGTAAAATCTGTTTTAAAGCAAATGATTTATAAATGTATCTGATATAAAAATAACCTTTGTCTTCCAGTGCTGTTTTACATTTATGGATCGTGGCTTTGTATTCAAGATGGTCAGTAGTTGTATTAGTATGTTCAGCCCCGGAGATGGTAAGGTAGGAATAACTCTAATATAACATTTTGGAATGTGATATATATATATATATATATATATATATATATATATATATATATATATATATATAGAATTAGAATGCCAGAATAAGTGTGAACAATTACACAGTATCACAGTGCTTAACCACTTCAGCCCCGGAAGAATTTACCCCCTTCCTGACCAGTGCGTTTTTTGCGATTCAGCAATGCGTCGCTTTAACTGACAATTGCACGGTCGTGCAACGTGGCTCCCAAACAAAATTGACGTCCTTTTTTTCCCACAAATAGAGCTTTCTTTTGGTGGTATTTGATCACCTCTGCGGTTTTTATTTTTTGTGCTATAAACAAAAAAATAGCGACAATTTTGAAAAAAACGCAATATTTTTTACTTTTTGCTTTAATAAATATCCCCCAAAAATATATATTTTTAAAAAATTCTTTATTTGTGAAATGATAGGATAATAACACTACACATACAATAGTACAGATGCAAAAAAAAACATTGGACACATCATTTTGTTTGTGCTAATTATACAGCTTGATTTGTCATATTATCCCAATCAAACCTTAAGAGATATCTGTGTATATGGACCCAAACCAACTTTGTTTGAATAGCCAATCCCAAGGTTAGGGAGCTCCCTGTGTCCCGTGTATGATAAAATTTCTTTTTGTATGTAACTAATAAAGTAAAAAGTACGACCTGGAGGTTGTCCGTCTTATTTATAGGTCATTAGAACCTATTAGGCCTAGTGCGAATAAGAAAGTTAAAGAAAGTCAGAAAGAAGGATAAGGAGATACAGAGAAAAAAAAAAGGGTGGGGGAAGTGGGGGAAGGAGGGGGGAAGGGGGGAGGGAGGGGGGAAGCGGGGAGGGGGGGGAGTAGGGGGGGAAGGGGGAGGGGAAGGGGGGGAAGATTGAGGAGCAAGGAGGGAAAGGCGGGAATTAGGAGAGAGATGAGAGATCCCTCCTCCAAGCCCTCCAGCGACTTTACGTTGTCCATTACGAATTTTGAAATCACTAAATAATTACCAAATATTTATATCAGCAGCCTTGCATACTCCTCCGAGTAGAAAAATTCAAGCCAATAGTACCACTTCTTGAGAAATTGTTCTCTAGTTCCCTTTTCTGTTGCTATCAAGTCCTCCATTTTATGTATGTCAGCTACCTTCTATAGCCACAACGCCACCTTTAGGGGCTCCGTTCGTTTCCAAAGTAGGGGGATACAGCTTTTTGCTGCTGTGACCAACAAGGGCAGGATTGACTTCCTATATGCCTTGCTCGGTATTTCATGGTGGTGTATTAGGAAGAATTCAGGACTCTTGGGCAGCTCCCGATCCGTGAACTTTTGTGTGATTCGATGGACCTCGGACCAAAAGGATGTCAAGAGCCTACAGGACCAGAAGATATGGAGAAGGGTGCCCACCTCCTCTCCACACCTCCAACAAAGATCCGAGCTCTGAGGAAACATCTGGTGCAACCTCACTGGAGTATAATACCATTGGGACAACACTTTGAACCCTGCCTCCTGCTGGTTAGCACAAATCGATGTTTTATATGTGAAGAGAATTATTCTCTCCACTTGTCTCTCAGTTAGCTGTATTCCCAAATCTCGTTCCCATTTAGCTATATAAGGAGGTCTATACCCCTTGGGAGGTGAGAGCGGGAGTTGGTATGTTAATGAGATGGTGTGGCACATTGGTTCTTGCTCTAGGCATAGTAGCTCAAACGATGTCAAGGGTCTTAAGTAGGGCGCTGGTGGGGGTTGCGCTTTAATAAAGTGCGCTAATTGTAGCTTCTGCCAGAAGGAGAGGCAAACCAAGAGAGGGTCATCTATGACTGTTTTCCTGGTCATCCACACTCCATTCTGTATGAAATGACGGAGTTGACATCTGTCGCTTCCTTTCAGCTCCTGGACACTGGGGTCACTCAGTCTCGGACTAAAATCCGGATTCCCGGTGTAAGTGGTGAGGGGGGTAGGTGCGATCGAGTGTTCTCTTATGGTTTTCTGGATTATTCGCCACGTCTCTCCTACCGTAGGGTGTTTTAATACCTGATCTGGTAGGTTCTTTTGACACCATGGTAGTCCTTTTAAATCTATCCCCGAAAGAAGCCGCTCTATTTGGATCCATTGTTTTAGTTTGTCATGGCGGCACCAATCTAAGGTTCTTGCCAAATGGCATGCGGCGTGGTACAGAGTCACATCTGGGAGAGCCATGCCTCCCGATGTTTTAGGTAGCCGTAGAGTGGCCTGAGCCAGCCGCGGAGGTTTCTGGGCCCAGATGAACCTACTCAAAGTTTGGTTCGCTGCTCTGAGGAAGGCAATCGGGACCTTGACGGGGAGGGTCTGAAGGTGGTACAATATACGTAGCATGATGTTCATTTTTATTATGCTACGCCATCCAAACCAAGAGAACAGGCCTTTCTGCCATTTCAGTAAATCGTTTTTGATATCCGATAAAAGAGGGGGAAAGTTAATCGAGAAAATCTCCTCCACTCTACTCGGTAGACGAATGCCCAAATACTTAATTTAGGAACTCGCCCATTTAAAAGGGAAATCTGCTCGTAGAAGGTTGTTCAAGGAAGTTGGCATGGATATATTTAAAGCTTCCAATTTCTGGAAATTGATTTTGAAGAAAGACAATGTTCCATATGTCTGCAACTCCGACATTAGATTTGGTATGGAAACCAGGGGGTTTGTTATGAAAAAGAGTAAGTCGTCGGCGAACGCTGCTATTTTAGGAGATAGAGAGTCACTAAGATGAACTCCCGTTATGTTAGGGTTATCTCTCACCGTACAGAGGAAGGGTTCCAGGGACAGGATAAATATTAGTGGGGATAGGGGGCACCCCTGCCTCGTCCCATTGGTAATACCAAAGGAGGAAGAGAGCTGGCCATTGACTTTCACTAGTGCTGTGGGCCTGGAATAAATGCCTTGTATCCAGTTCATCATCCGATCACCCAAGCCTAGATGGTGTAGGGTCTCAACTAAAAAGGGCCAGTTCACTCTATCGAACGTCTTTTCGGCCTCGGTAGAGAGAAGTAACATCGGGGTTCCTCGTGTTTTAGCAGCGTGAATAAGGTTGATTGCCTTTGTGGTGTTGTCCCTCGCCTCTCTTGAGGGCACAAAGCCAACCTGGTCTAAATGGACAAGCGAGGGAATCCACTCTGACAACCTCATGGAAAGGACCTTAGTGAAGATCTTTAGGTCAATGTTGAGGAGTGATATTGGTCTATAGTTTTGACAAAGTAATGGATCTCTGCCCTCCTTGGAAATCACTGAAACAAAGGCTCGTAATGAATCTTCTGGGGGGATTGCCCCCTCTCCGGCGTCATTATAGGCCGCTAAGAAGTGAGGTAACAGAAGGTCACCGAAAGTCTTATAGTATTTCAGCGAGTACCCATCGGGGCCCGGGGCTTTGCCATTTTGCATACGCGCCATGGCCAGCGCTACCTCCTCCCCCGATAACGGCTTTTCCAAGGCCTTCAAGGCCTCTTCAGGTAGCCGAGGAAGGCGTTTAAGATTATATAATGACATTTAAGATTATATAATGAGGTGTAGTATTTGCGGAACTGTTCCGCGATTACCTCTAAGATGGACCTTAGATCCACCTTCTCCCATTAACTCGGGAATAAAGGCTTGTGCCCGCTGGGCCCTCAAGGCCCTTGCTAACACTTTACCACACTTGTTACTATGTTCGTAAAAAGTGCATTTGCATTTTGCAATGACTGCCTTAGCCCTGTCCAATGCCATGGATCTCAATTGACCCCTCAGGGTGGTAAGTTCCGGCAATGTCTGGATGGCTAGAGATTGTTTATGAGTGGATTCCAAGATCCTGATTTTTCCTAAGAGGTCGAGAATTTGCTGAGCTCTTGCCTTCTTGAGTCAGGTACCAATTTTTATCAAGATGCCTCTAATAGTACACTTGTGGGCTTCCCATACCATCAGTGGGGCACTCCTCCCCTCTGCGTTAATTGAGAAAAAGTTCCTCAATTCTCTAGAGACCTCCTCTACTACCTCTGGGGTTTGGATCAGTGTATCATTAAGCTTCCACTGCCATTGCTTAGGCCTGGGAGGCAGAATATCTATGTCGATGAAGACCGGGGCATGGTCTGAAAAGGTGATGGAACCTATTGAAGCAGCCCGTACCCTAGAGAGTAAAGATTGGGGCAACATAAAGAGGTCGATTCTAGTATACGAATCATGAGGATGTGAATAAAAGGTATAGTCTCTCTGGGTCGGGTGCATGATCCTCCAGACGTCTACCAGGTGGAAAGCATAGAAATTCTTTTTTAAGCGTTTGAGTGCCGCATATGGGATCTGGGAAGTTTGTCTCGATGTGTCCAAGGAAGGGTCCATGGTAAAGTTAAGATCCCCTCCTAAGATCACCCTGCTCTGCTCCTAATCATTGGGAGCAGAGATCAGTGACGCTGTTACTAGGCAGAACGGGGAGATGCTTGTTTACATTAGCATCTCCCTGTTTGTCCTCTCCATGAGGCGATCGCAGGTATACCCGCGGCTATTGAGTCTGCAGGACCCGCGACCCGAGTCACTGAGCTCCCAGCCGGGGGCGCATGCACGCAATGGCACTGCAGCAAATACAAAGGGAGGTACGGGTATGCCCATTTGCCCAGCCGTGCCATTCTGCCGGCGTACATCAGCGTGCGCCGGTCGGGAACCGGTTAAAATATGCCTTTGAGCTTTGTTCAATAATTTATTGCTGTGACAGATAGATCACCTGTTACAGCTATATGCATTACTAAATCACACTGCTCTGTTAAATAAATACATACACCTTTAAGTCACTATTATTTCATATGATATTCTGAGTCCTACTACTGCTATTAGGCCTACCAGTATAAAGTGATTGTACCAGAGTTTTTAAAGCCCAAGGAGTACTTTTTCTTTTAATGAAACTGAACCCGGGACAATCAAGCTCCTTTCACTTTTGTATGATGCAGCACCTCAGAGATCAGTAAAATCCCAGTCATTATACAGTAGGATGGTGATTGGGGCCTAGACAGGAGGTGTGGCTCATCCACAGTATTAAAGTCAAGAAAAATAACCATAGAAGGATTTCCAGGTTAAAAAAGGTTATAACAGGTTACTTGTTTTGCCTGGTTTTAGGCAAGACTTGTAGCTTGAAACAACTGTTTCATGTTGCCACACCAATCAGATTAGGGTTTGCACTGGAAAGTTACAGTCATAGAACAAAAGCAGGACAAATAGTAAATAAGGCAAATAGAACTACACCAGGCATGTCAAATCAGTTATTAAGCCATTATTATCCAGTATGATCCAGTGTTATTGCATTGCAGATTTTGCATCAGTACAAGTTTGAATTTCTCCAGGAGGTCTGCAGCCATGAGCACTTTGTTCCACTCTGTTTACCTCTAAGATCATCAGACATCCCAGGTAACATAGTCAACATATACAGATAATAAGTACACCATTACAATTGTGTGTGTTAAACAATAAATTGTTTTTAAATGAACACTGATTATATTGTTTCCTTTTTTTCATTCAAATGAAGATCCACTTACACCTTCTGATTCTACTAAAGTTTACCATGCTTTAGGTAAGTACCTTTTTTATAAAAGCTTAGAACCTTACTTTTTGCTTATTTATTTTGAAAGCCTACAGATGTTTACTTTTATGTCAATTGCCTGGGATGTTCAGTGTGGTCATATGATGGCAGTATATGCACGTATGCTCCTGCCGTCCTCTGCACACTCCAAAGCTAAAGTGGACCTTCACGCCATAAAAGCACTTTTCATCCCTACAACCCCCCCGTCTACAATCTAAAAAGCTGAATTTACTTTTTTAAACATTCCAGCCTTCTCCCTGCCACCTAGGCCACATTGCCGTCTCCTCCACTCCTGAAGCGCACTGGGATATGCATGTCACATATCCCAGGAGGCATCAGTTTCAACACAATGACTGTCATCAGGTAGCCAGCTGCCTGAACCATAAAGAGACAACCAGTTCCCAATGGAGTCAGTAAGTAAGATGGCGGCACAGGACTTGATTTGCAGTAGCAAAACAGCAGGTCATGGCAGGACAACGCTGGATTCGCTGAGTATGTGAGTATGTTTATTAAGGCTAAACCCAATGAAAAAGGTAAGTGGGGAGATTAAAAAGAAAACGCGTAGGGGGTAAAGTTCCTCTTTAAGCTTAGTGGCAGGTATTATATTGGTGTAATAGTACCAGTCAGCATAAAGCACCTTGCTCCTTTTATTATCCTCATAGATATAAGCAATTAAACAAGTATTCTTTGTACTTTTTGATAAAGACATGCCAGAGTACACCTTGACGGATGACTTCTGCCGTAAGCACTTCCTGATTGGCATACTTCTCAGAGAGGTTGGTCTGGCATTACAAGAAGACCAGGATATCCGCCACCTCGCCCTCACAGCACTAAAGAACATTATGGCTAAACACTCCTTTGACAATAGATACTCTGATAAGGTAATTATTTCTTGATGTTGTCTGTGAATATGTGATCCTTCCTTGTCACAGACCATTACAATGACATATGCATAAACCCCTATTCTGTTTTATCATTCATTGTAAAAATGTAAAACAACATAATATTAAATAGAACGCATTTAGTAATACCATTTTTCTTCTTCTTTTTTTTTGTTAGGAAAAGCAGGCCCAAATAGCTGTTTTATTCTTGCCCCTCTATGGCATCCTTTTGGATAATATGCCTCGAATATTTATGAAAGATTTTTTCCCATTTACAGTCAATACATCCAACCAGGTAAGTTAGGAAAGTAAATATGCTAGCTGATGAGGAATTTGGATGTTTGTAAATGGGCTTTTATCGTTATAAACAAACTGATTATATGTATGCATTACATTTTAGCGGTCTCTAAAGGGTTTCCTTTCACTTATGCAGCCACAGCTTTAAACACAGTCAGATATATGTTTGAAGGACTACATGATCTTTTCATATTCATTGGGTCATGAATGCAGAGTATAAATGTGTCCTGTCTTACTTATAAAGTGGTCTGCATTCTTAAACATATGATTGAGTACAAACCATGTAATTCCCTTTAACAAATAATTACACACCACACAAGCATGTCGTGTCTGTTTACTTCAAGGAGTTTTCTAGTTTAAATTTATTTAACTTCTTGTTAATTAAAAGAGATAATAACTTAGTTGTGTAGGTTTTCATGCTATCACACATTGTGACTTTACTCCCAGAAATAATGTTTTTCATGCATGTTTGAGTGTTGGCAGTATAGTATAATTTTTGGCCAATATTGACTTTACTAGCTTTAAAACATCTAGAGGTGTAATTCTTTATATCTCCTTACAGTATAATTTGCAGGAAACTTAAAAGGGTATGCAAAGAGCAACATTTTCTTAGCTTTGGACAGAGTTGTCAGGGGGTTAGACCCTCTGTCAGGTTTGCAATTTGCCTGTGGTCCCAGTTAGATGCAGAGCGGAAAAAATAACCAGAGTTTTATCCTGTTTCTATTCAATACAAAAAAAAATATGACTTTACATATACTTTAAACTGTTTCACAGTTCAGTTAACCTTTTTATTTATTTATGAGTTGCTATTATAAATGTTTTAAGCATCTAGTGAGATATGTGATGAGAGCGCATCTCCCCTGCTTTGAAAGTCAACAGTGATGCCCACAGTGACATCCAGTTTAGAGTGATTTAACTTCAGGCATTAGTTTTTGTTTGAGATACTCTAAAGTTTAGGTTCATTTTTGAGAACTACTGATACATTATAGAAGGGTATGGGGGTCTCAAAGTGTCATTTGCATAGCCTGCTGGGGACTAGTTCCGGATCATGTGTTCCAAAGCTGCCGTGGCTATACAATGGTATATTGTCATCAGCAGGGTGAATGTAAATGAATGCTCTATTGAAATCAGCACCCACAATGCATCTATAGGTTTTATGACTTAGAGCTGAGGTTCATTTTAACAACATACTCTACTGTATAAATTAAAAAGTTGTAGCTGTGGATAACTGTAGTAAAGCCAGTAGTTTTCATAAATGTAATAAAGTTGGAATTGCTACTTAAAGAATATGAATGGCCAAAGCTTTTTTGGTCCTACGTCTCCTGTGGAGCACCACCAGTCTAGACTCTGGAGGGATCCTAGCTTTAATGTCAGGATCTACCCAGATGCCTGACCAGAATCTGACTTGGCACAGCCTAAACCAGCTGCTCTCACCTCCCTCCACAGCCCCTTGCTCCAGTAAGCGCTGGAGGGGCAAAGCAGAGAGCCGAAGACTGACAGTCGCTGGCTCTCTGCTCACTGAAGACTGAGAACTGAGCAATCAGCAATCTTTGATTGCTCAGTTCTCAGTCTTAGAGCAGCGGGGGTGTTAGAAATTCTGGATATAGCACTACAGAACAGTCCACGTGGGCTTTGTTGCTTAACTGCAGACAGGAAACAGAAAACTTTATTCAGGGAAAAGACATAGAGCATACCATAGATGCAGCTACAAACTTATAAACACTGTCATCTACTGGTTGAAGAATATATCTCCACTAAATACTGATGTACAGTAGCTGTTGCTCATCATACAATTCTGTATTACAACACCCCCACTAAACAACTACTGCTTATATTAGTCCCATTTTGGACCTCAGTTCTATAAATCAGTTTCTTGTAAATGGTTTTGTCAAAGCATCTGATCAACTTTTGTTTTTCATGAGTTAGAAGTCTTTGCATCTCATCCAATGAATCTGGCTCTGGTTTTAATGCCGCGTGAGCAACATAGGACAGATGTTTGGCTGGGGTGCCTTTATTGCTTCTGGTGGATTTCCTGATTGAAGCCTCTTGTGGCCTGGTTTCTTCTTTTACAGCATTTGGATTGTCTGCGTTAATTTCTATTTCTGTGTCACTTTCTTTGTTGCTTATCTTCACGTGACACTGATGTAGAATTTCCCTCAGTTTGAAGTGTTTGTGTTAGTTCATGAAATTTTGAACACACTGAAGTTTAATCGACAATTACATTTCTAATGATGGTTACCTTGTTTGTGTCTTGTTTCGAGGTTCACTGTACCCCACCCGTACACCTTCCTTTGCGCAAGCATCCCATTTTGTAAATTTTTCTTTTGAGATGTGCAGATAGGCTTTGCTTTCACAAATGTTTAGATGGTTCAAACTTTCTGTTTCTCTGTTGATTTTCCTGGTAGTCGAGTTTGTAGATAGCATGCAGTATGTGGTTGGCATAGCTGCATCAAACAGCATGGTTCTTCCACTCTCACATAGAGTATGATTCCTTTTTTTCTGCAACTTCGATTTGTTCTGGGTTGTATGGTACAGTAGTTTAAAATATTATGCCATGCTTTCTGAAAATTGCCTGTGAGACGTTACCTGTATATTCAGTTCCATTGTCTGTGCGTAATATGCTCAGCATTTTAATACATTTGTTGCTTACTTGAGCCAAATACTGTTCACGTTTCTCTGGTACTTCACTTTTGTTGTCAGACAGATAAAGTGAGAAAATACCTCTTCTTTCCTGGAGATAATTTTCCATTGGATTACAAAGATCTGAATAAATTAAGTGTAGAGGTTTCTTAGCTCTGCTGTTACTCTGCTTTGGAAAGGCTTTAATTGTATTTTGTTTGTTTTTTTATACAGCTGGTGCATTTCATTGTTTGATCACATGAACAAATTTTAATTCCACTTGCATAGTCATTCTCAGTCTTTGACACTATATTACCAAAAGTATTGGGGCGCCTACCTTTACACGCACATGAACTTTAATGGCATCCCAGTCTTAGGGTTCAATATTGAGTTGGCCCACCCTTTGCAGCTACAACAGCTTCAACTCTTTTGGGAAGGCTGTCCACAAGGTTTAGGAGTGTGTCTAGGGGAATTTTTGACCAATCTTCCAGAAGCGTATTTGTGAGGTCAGGCATTGATGTGGATGAGAAGACCTGGCTTGCAGTCTCCACTATAATTCATCCCAAAGGTGTTCTATTGGGTTGAGTTTAGAACTCTGTGCAGGCCAGTCAAGATCCTCCACCCCAAACAGGCTCATCCATGTCTTACCTTGTTTGTGCACCGGTACGCAGTCATGTTGGAACAGGAAGGGGCCATCCCCAAACTGTTCCCACAAAGTTGGGAGCATGAAATTGTCCAAAATGTCTTGGTATACTGACACCTTAAGAGTTCCCTTTACTGGAAATAAGAGGCCAAGCCCAACCCCTGAAAAACAACCCCACACCATAACCCCTTCCACCCAATGATTTGGACCAGTGCACAAAGCAAGGTCCATAAAGACATGTATGAGCCAGTTTTGGGTGGTCGAACGTGACTGACCTGCACAGAGTCTTGGTCTCAACCCGATAGAACACTTTTGAGATGAATTGGAGTGGACACTGTGATCCAGGCCTTCTCATCCACATCAGTGCCTGACCTAACAAATACACTTCTGGAAGAATGATCAAACATTCCCATAGGCACACTCCTAAACCTTGTGGACAGCCTTCCCAGAAGAGTTGAAGCTGTTATAGCTGCAAAGGGTGGGCCAACTCAATATTGAACCCTACAGACTACGACTGGGATGTCATTCAAGTTCATGTGTGTGTAAAGGCAGGCGTCCTAATACTTTTGGTAATATAGTGTATGTCAGGACTTCTGTGCCCAAGTCGTCTGTGCAATGTGTCACAGCGCCTCTAAGTGCAGTATTGGTTAACCATTTAATGATAAGTCAAAAGTGAAACTACTCATAAAGGGAGCATAAACACAAGCATGATAGTAATACTGCAGCATAATCCAGGGGTGGTTTTCTCCTAAACTTCTGTGTCTCTGAAGTGCAGCTAACAGCTCGTGCCGGTGGATTCCAGCTGGGAACAGCAGGGAACACAGGGGCGATCGGAGATGACATCACTTCCGGGTGCAGGGTGAGAGAAGGCTGTCAGCTGCACTTCAGAGACATGGACGTTTAGGAGAAAACCACCCCCGGATTTTGCTGCAGTATTACTATCATGCTTGTGTTTATGCTCCCTTTGTGAGTAGTTTCACTTTTGACTTATTAAATGGTTTACCAATACTGCAGTTAGAGGCGCTGTTTTTCTTTTCCCTTGTTGCATTGCAGAGAATGCTTCTAGCTCTTTACACTGTCTGCCCTTAGTGCTAGTACATGGATTCCTCTCCCTCTTCATCTTAGAGACTGTTGCTACGGACTTTATCCCTCTTATTGAGAGACTTTTTTAATCACATTTATTTGATCTGTGTACACCTCCAGGGTCTCTCCTCAAACGAGAGCTGAGTTCATTTTTTGTCTGTCTGTGCAATGTGTAAATGCAGTTTGAATGTTTTTGGCAGTATTCACTACCTTATTGCAGTTCAGCTGATACAGTTCACCTGCAATTTTAGCCTTTGCATGTAAGATATCCCCTTTTGTAATGGCACAACTGTCATCTTGGAAGGTCTCTACATTGCCTTGTTTTGTGAGCTTCTTCACTGAAAAAAGATTTGTTACAAGAGCAAGGACATAAAGGACATTTTTCACAGTTATCTTTCTGGTGACACTCTGGGAAATAAGACTGTAAAGAAAAACGTCTCCTATTCTTTCTAATTCCATGTGATTTTTTTCTGTTTTTCTCTGTTCAAGGTGAATAAAGAAATTTCTGTCATTTTTCATGTGACTTATAGCTCCTGAATCAACACACTCTGCCTGCAAAGATGAGGTGCAAGTTTTGGATTCAAAAACATATTAATTATCTGAAGCAAAATCAGCTTCTTCCTTCACACTTTTGGCCTTTTGTAGTTTAGTTTATTTTTGCATTCTATCTTCCCAGATTCTGCAATCTGCTTTTAAATGACATTGTTTCTTGTACACAACATTCACGTGTTTCTTGTTGCACGTTACTGTTTTTATTCCTATTTTTCGTCTTTAAAGCAGACTCTGCGACAGAAGCACCATCACTATTAATGCTTTCTGCTTTATGCTTATATTCATCCACAAGCTTGCCCTTTACATATTACTATGTCAGTTCATCATCTGGATGTGCATCAAGTGCTGTGACAAGTGTTTAAGTGGTAAGCCACTTAGTAATAGTGCTGCAACATGAAAAATATTTATTTCTTGTCCTATAGCTCTCAGGCGTTCAATCATTTCCAAGGTGTGCCTTATATAATCCTGCATATCCTGGCATTTCATCAGCATTGTTTTCTATAGCTTTCTAATCAAATACAATTTTTTGCTGATTAGCACTTTCATGCACCTTTTGTAATCCTTCCCACATTTTTTTAGCAGTTTCACATTTACATATATGTATGATTTAATCATCTTCTATGCTAAGAGGGATTGTACTCTGAGCTTTTTGATCATTCTATATCCACTCATCTGAAGGGTGTTCTGGCCTTACTTAATGTATACATTTCCACGTACCTTTTCTTATTAGCAGCATTTTCATCTTGAATTTCCAAGACTGGTAGTTCTGGTTTGTCAGATTTGCAAATTACAGTATAGCTTTGTTGCAGCTGTGTTACTGACCATTTTCTTTTATTCTGTTGCAGTCATCTTTCTGTTGCTGTATCTTGCACGTATTTACTGTAGCTGGCTATGTCTGGGCTATGAATGGGTTCTCAGCTTTTCTCTGGGTGGGTGTCTGTTAGAAATTCTGTATATAGCCCTACAGAACAGACAGGAAACAAGAAACTTTATAAAACAGGAAACTTTATAAAGGTGTACCGTCACATATGGTGACCCATCACATTTGGCTACCCGCTGGACTGAGCATGCGCGACGCCGCCATATGCCTTCCAACACTGTGGCAATCTGCGCCTGCGCAGAATTTTGTGGCCACACCCCTGAGTCCAGGTTCAAGCCCCACCATCCAAGTGGACATAGAGTTAGATTATAATTATGCAGAGCAAAGCGAGGCCGTGCCCGAAGCGTGGCGAGCGAAGCGTGGTGAGCGAAGCGAGCCCGCAAGGGGCCCTGTGGCAAAGTGGTCTTATAACAGTGTTGGAACGCATATGGTGGCGTCACGCATGTGCACTCCAGCGGGTAGTAAAATGTGATAGGTAGCCGAATGTGACGTGACAAAGGGAAATGACATAGAGCATACCATTGATGCAGCTACAAACTTGTAAACACTGTCATCTACTTTGTTGAAGAATATATCTCTACTAAGTACTGATGTACAGTAGTTGTTGCACAAAATACAATTCTGTATTCCAACAGGGGGTGGGTACAGCATCACACCGATGCTGAATCTATCTAGGTGAGAATGTATGTTTATTATTTTGAAATCATGCCCTTATCTTTTAAATAAGGAAGAACAAAAATTTAGAAATACTCTTTTTTATATATGAGTGTAAAAAGCACCAAATAACAAAAAAAGAAATTCAATAATATGTTATGTGCCTGGCTTTTGTTTTTAAATGCACTGTTTCAAATAAGAAATATTCCACTGCACATTTCAATATGAAACAGCTTTACATTACAACCTGAAATACAATGCACCGAAAAATGCTGCAGATGATTTTATAAATTTGTCATAGACAACATTTTTGTAAATATATAATACATGTAGAATACATCTATTTTTAATTGAGTGTGGTGCCTGTTTTCTCTTAAGAATTTAAATAATCCAACATATGCTGTATAGAAATCTGCTTTAACACACACTACAATCAAGAGAATGCTGACACTATGTATTTTTTATTGCATTGCTAAACTTTTAGATTAGACTCCTGGCTTGCCCCTTATGTTTAATACATATAGAAACTGCAGTGTTAATAATCAATGACTTGGAACTAGGTAAGCAGTATAGAAGAGCTATTGGGCAGATGAGTTTATATTTTACCTTCTGTTACAGCTGGGTGCACAAGGTTGTGACTTTTACTTACTTGCAAGTCTGGCATTTTAATGTATTTTAAATAAAACTCCGTTTACTACATTTTATTTTTGATTATTGCCTTTTGCCCAAAATCTTATATTTTAGGGATCAAAGCTATTTGATTTTCAGGTACAGCAAAAGGCACTGGGTTTTATTTAAAAAGTAATTGGCGGCACCCTCTAGGGATTTCTTCACTTTTAACAGTACCCTACTAGGGATGACCTGTTTGCAAACTAAAATGTCTAAATGTTTCACATCCATAATGCACTGCAAGGCCTTTGAACTTTGCACTTAGCTGGCTTAGAAGGGCAAATAATGGGGGCTTTGTTATGACCATCCCCCTCACAACATAAAGGTGGACACAGAGCAACCATAGGGGTTGAATTATAAAAACTGGAGAGTGCAAAATCTGGTACAGCTCTGCATAGAAACCAATCAGCTTCCAGTTTTTTTTTTTTTTTAATCAAAGCTTAATTGAACAAGCTGAAGTTAGAAGCTGATTGGCTGCCATACACTGCTGCACCAGATAGTGTCAGTGTATTGGAAACTGTTGCAGGAAAGGATAAGAAGAGAATTTTTTTTTGTGTGGTTACCTGAGGCTGGGTTCACACTTTTGCGAATTGGATGTGGGTTTCCCTGCATCCAATTCGTATGTCAGGATATTGTGACCGGCTCTCTATGGAGCCGGTTCACACATCTCTGAAGCGGCTCTGGTGCAAATTGCACAGAGGTCCTGTGCGTCTTCTGGTCAGTTTCAGGTCCAAATTCAGCCAAAAATATGGACCGAAATCGGACCTGAAACGGTGAACAGGGACGCACTGGACCCCTGCTGTGAGCCGCTCCGCACGGCAGTGTGAACCCAGCCTTCAGGTCAGATGTCGCTTTTAGCTGCTGTCCTATCTTTTTTTTGCCACAAGATCTCCCTTTATAGAAAATAGGCTTTTATTTCAGGGGGTAGTATTTGAAGGTTGTTATTTATTTTATATTCATAAAGAGTTAGCTGGCAGCAGTAATGCATCTGTTTTTACTCTTATGCCCCGTACACACGGTTGGATTATCCGACGGAAAATGTGTGATAGAACCTTGTTGTCGGAAATTCCGACCGTGTGTAGGCTCCATCACACATTTTCCATCGGATTTTCCGACACACAAAGTTTGAGAGCTTGCTATAAAATTTTCCGACAACAAAATCCGTTGTCGGAATTTCCGATCGTGTGTACACAAATCCGAAGCACAAAGTGCCACGCATGCTCAGAATAAATAAAGAGATGAAAGCTATTGGCTACTGCCCCGTTTATAGTCCAGACATACGTGTTTTACGTCACCGCATTCAGAATGATCGGATTTTCCGACAACTTTGTGTGACCGTGTGTATGCAAGACAAGTCTGAGCCAACATCCGTCGGAAAAAATCCTAGGATTTTGTTGTCGGAATGTCCGATCAATGTCCGACCGTGTGTACGGGGTATTATTGTCTAGGACATTTTGGCAGGCTCTCCCTGATTAAAAATGTCCTGTGCTGCCCAGTTTTACACTGCTGCGACATCTGCAGTCTTATTATTCTTGTAGTAAAACATCACCCTGTACTCTTTTTCTCCAGTACATTTTGGCCAATTCTTCCTCTTTAAAAATGTCCTGCTGCCAATTTTACAGTACTATATTTGTGGTTTCTAAATCCTTAATTAGAGTTTTATAGAACTTGGCCAGCTGGAGGACAGTTTTGCATCAGAGAGAACAGGGACAGCCTCACAGAACTACTTGCCAATTTTTAGCATTAGGTAGAAAGAGAAAAAATATGAACTTAAACATATGGGTGGAGCTGAGAAGAAGTTTTCTGCTAGAGTTTTGTAAAATGATATTAAAGGTTAAATTTTTTGCCTTAAAAAAAAAGATGTTATACTTACCTGCTCTGTGTAATATCATATCATATTATCAGTACCTTACATCCTCTCTGGTAGTCCCCAGCCAGCCCTGTCCTATCAATTTTTCTCTGAGTGCCCCCTTAGCACGCCAGATGCTAAGGGGCACCTGCGTGTGGGCGCTCCTGATGCAGGCTGTGTGCATCCATAGACACACAGCATCAGTAAGCCACACCCCTGCTGACTCTTCAGTTTGACTTTCAGCTATGGCTCCCACTGCCCTCAGTTTCTCCTGTGAAAGCAGGAAGTGAAGAGAGCAGTGCTGCAGCAGGAACAGCACTGGACCAGTGAGAGGAGTCAGGTAAGTGTTTAATAATGTGTTGGAGAGGGTGAAGGAAAAAACAGTTTGCGTTTAGAACCACTTTAAAGCCAAATGAAACCCCTGAAAGTGTACACAAATGCTGACAGGCAAAAAGAAGGGTTTACAACATATGAGGCCAATAGGGTCATGAAAATCCTGCTTGTCAGCCTTTTTTTAGTTTTTTTAGGTGCAATTCAGCTTTAGAATGGACCTGGTGACAAAATCATTCTCAGATCTCATCTCTGCAACCAAAATGAGGTGTATTACTTACATAGCCTCACCATGTGTGAATGTTCTAGCTTGTGGAACTGTTACATACCTGGTGGAGAAGTTTGATGCAATGAGCAAGGCCTCTCTTACACTTCCGTCTTGTAGTCCCTGGTAAAGTGACAAGAGGCATAAGGGCACAGAGTGGCACAACTGCCTGATCATTCTTCCCGCTGCTGATGCGGGTAGATTGTCTGTGTATCCACAGGATCAGACCAGACAGAAGATAGGAGAACAGCAGGAACAACTGATGGCAGGTTGGTTCTTGACAGGAACTGGCTGGGCAGCAGGCAGTAGGTCAGAAGGCGCTGTCTGGCAGCAGGTTGTCGATCATAAGGCATTTAGCTGGCAACAGGTAGAATTTGGCAAGCACTGGACAGGCAGCCGATAGTTGGGCAGCAGGTTGATGATCAACAGGCACTGGCCAGGCGTGGGGGAAAGTTGATCAGCAAGTACTGGGTAGCTGGTAGATGATAAACAGATTCAGGCAAGCTGGGGTCGGTAGCTGGCAGTCAAATCAGGTATAGGCATATGACAGATTATTAGTCAGGATTCAGGTCGTAGTTGACAACAATAATGCAAATCAGCAATAAAGAGTAGGCAGAGACGCTTTCCAAGGACAAACTGGGGTGGGCAGGTGGAGTTCAGGAGTAGTCAAAGGCAGACTTGGTCAATAGTAGGATATCAGACACAGGAACAGATTGCAGGTTGTACAAGGAACGCTGTAGACCAAGCAACATTGATCCTGTGCAGCAGCTCGGTTTAAATAGTCCCTCTGGTGCCAGCATTGGTGACAGGTGTGCGCATGCATGCAAAAGTGAACCTCTGCATGTACATGTATGGCTAAGTGCCAGCCTGTACCTATGCATACATATGCACACCAATGCACTCTTTCATGCTTTTCTTGACAGGAAGGTTAACTGAGTGGTTAAGCTTTTTACACATACCCAGGGTAGTGACAACAACATGTATTAACATGAACATGTACCCTTTACAGCAGGGGTCTCAAACTGGTGGCCCTCCAGCTGTTGTGAAACTACAGGTCCCATCATGCCCCTGCCTGTGGGAGTCATGCTTGTAACTGTCAGCCTTGCAGTGCCTCATGGGGTTTGTAGTTTTACAACAGCTGGAGGGCCGCCAGTTTGAGACCCCTGCTTTACAGCAACTGCTTGCAATTCTGATCTTTAAAGGAAATGTCTATATCACTTGCTGCCACGCTGAGACAGAAATGTAACAGAGCTGCTTACAGAGGCAAACTTCTTTAATTTTAGTTAGAGCATTTGGAGGTTCAGCTTAACGAGTTTTAAAATTAGTTTTAAAGGAAAATCAGTGCTGATCACTTAGATACCAAATATGATATGGATCCTATATATATATATATATATATATATATATATATATATATATATATATATATATATATATATATATATATATATTTCTCTTAGGAGGTCAAATGTTTTTTATTAGCCTCCAGACTTTTTAATTTAGGTAGGTTTGTTGTCTAACTGATTGGTATCTTCTTATACATTAGTGCATTCTTTCTTAGCTGGCCTGTGTTATGTTAAATGTTACTTAGGCTGAACTATTTTCTTCTGTCTAATATGTCACATTATATAGAGGCCTAGCACAGAGATACGATTTAAATCTAACTGTTTTGTCTTACTGTTTTGAGAATTCTGGGGAAAATGATAGTGGCATGATGCTCAATATGAGTCCCCCATTCTCTCCACACAGTTTTGGGTTCTTTAGACCTCACTATCATCACAGACCTAGCTTCAGACAACCTCATCCTTCAGACAATGGGCTTCATTCACAAAGCGGTATCTACCACTTTAAGAAATGTGATACAATACCGCTTAGCATTTTTCAAAAAGATTTTTGGCATTCAGAAAAAAAATGCTTTTAAAATAATTTGTATTGTGGTATTTTCCCGAAATATGGGGTATTTATCTCATGAAACCGTGCGCTATTTTATCTCATGCAATATCCAGTGGGATGGATACAGTGGAAAAGAATTAGAACCCCTATCAGTTTTTATTGCTAATAAAGAGGTAAAATGGTTTAAACCGTAGAATTATGCCAACTCACTAAGTGTAGTCCCTGCAATATAAGTATTAATACAAAAGAAAAAAGGTGACTAGTATACTGGCCAAAGAGAAGCTGCTTTCACAGGGCACACGTGGTATATCAAAAACAACCAAATTAAATTAAGTAAATACAATATATCTTTATAAATGTCAAATATTAAATTAAATTTGTATTGAAAATCACACACATATATAAATATGGTTCTTCTACACTACAAAATGGTGGAAGAAGAGTATTTATATATGTATGTGATGTTTGATGCTATTTTCATTCATTATTTGATATTTATCAATATATTTTTTGTATTTACTTAAAGTATAACTAAAGAAAAAACTTTTTATTTAAGTTCTGGATAGAGTGGAGAGGTATCGGGACACCTACTAGGTTTGTATTGCTGTTTGTCCCCATTAGGGAGACATCTCTGTTTGTCCTGTTTACCATTAGCATCGAAATTAAAAGAAAATCCCAACTTTTGGGTTGTTCCCAGAAAAGTAATAGAGTGAAAATTTTCCAATGGGGACACTAGTTCTGGTGACCTGGAAGACCCCAAGGCATTCCCTTAATTTGCTGGGATTTCCTTTCACCTCCTATTTTGGCAATGGAACAGGAAGTAAAGGTAAATCTCCCCAACGGAACACAGATGGAAAAAAAAAAAGCGACGGAGGTTATAACCCTCCCTTACTCTATCCAAAAAAAAAGTAAAAAAAGTTTTGCTTATAGTTCTACTTTAGAGCAAATAGACTGTGCACTTTACAGGTTGCTCCAGAGCTTAGTAAATGAGGTAAAGTTTCACTTTACAAAGAATACCCAATCATAGCCTTTTCTGTTCCTAATCCCTATTTATGAAGACACCACAAATGCAATCCAGTAATTTATAGCAGGAGGGAGTAGGATATGCATTTCAAACTCCTGATAGACTTCTGTGAGGCTAGAAGAATAGAGTGTGCCTAGGTACTGTCACACACATGGATATGTTCTGCTGAATATAAAAAGTAATAATAAGTTAAAGTTTTTTGTTTGTTTTTTACTAAACTGCTTGATAAAGTATATAGACTCTTATTAATGATTCAACGTGGTTTAAAGCCCAACTCCAGGGAAGATAAAAATCCTCCCTTGCAAGGATGAAATGCTCCTATAGTTGTAGGGGACTGGACCTATACTGCAGTGGTGGACTGTTCCTAGGCATCCTCACATCCAGTCCAGGACTAGGGACCACATCTTGATGATGTCAGTGGGCATCTGACTGCTGGGGCATAGGGGAGAAGAGACTGGATGGAATGGTCTTACATCATATAGAAGCCTGTGGGAGTGGGGGATTGGGTAAATAAAACCGATTTGCTTGTTCCCCTAGACTTAAATGAATATTTAACCCTTGCAGTGTGGGAGCAGTCTCACTATAAGGGAGGATTTGTAGTTTCCCTGAAGTTCACCTTGAAATATCAATTAACCTGTGATGCCCAGATTTGTATCCAAAATTAATGAGAGCTTTCAAGGTGCTGAATAAATGATGTATGTTCTTTCCCATAAACAGGGCTCACGTGATGACCTAAGCACTGCAACTGCCTCACAAAGTCAATCTGCCATTAAACTTGCCACTTCTGCAGATACCTCGTTTTCTAAAGATGTATTAAATTCCATAGCAGGTAATGTAGGAGCTTTAGTAACTAAAAAGAACTTCCTGAAAAGTATGCAGTTAATGCTTCAGAAAGTTATTTATGGCAAACTCGACTTATTTCATTCAGATGAGACATACACCTTTCTACGACTTAACTAGCAAATTAAATTACATTACAGATTAAGTATTGGGATACTGCAGTACAATTCTTTTCCTTACACAGCTAAATGAAAGTGATGAAACTATGGTGCTTCTAGTAATAGCAGAGTTCTGAGTCCCAGATGTAAAGTGAATGTTAATAACATTTGAAGGTATTAGTTCCACTTTACAGATCTTAGCTAGACTTTCCTTAGAGTGTATTTTGTAAAGGGGTCTTAAATTTGAATAGCCTATGTTCTGTTACAATAAATTTGAAATTTAGATTAGCCTAAATTTGATAGTTGGCTTTAGGCACCACATTCCTTATATCAAAAACGTAATCAATTAAGCCGTTATACTCAGTCTTGGTGGCAAGAGAAGCTTTCCAATACATGGTGCAAAGCCATCAGAATAATTCATACTAGGACAATCTTATAGATGAACAAATATGAAATATGACTGAAGCCTCTACATTTGTGAATGCTTTAATAAGGTGACAAGGTGCTGCACCCTAAACAGATTAGTCCTTAGGAATCTTTTGTAACAATATTTGTATTATTCACTTGGGGTAATGACTATAGCAACTAATATAACTAATAACTAATAACTAATATAGCATACAGATACTGCTGCACACTGTATTTAATTCCAATGTAAGGTGAATGAAAAACTGGCCAGTTTTTCATTCACTGTATTTTTGAGTTGAATACAGTGTGGGGCAGTATCCGCAGGCTATATTACATTTTGGAGTGAGATGTGCTCTATTTCTGCCAGCACCTGAATAGAATGTAAACCTGGGAGACTGACACTGCAGGCTTGGAGCGGTGCCGATCTGTTATGGTGTTAATGGCAAAAACTAGTCATGCTAACTGTGTCAGGGATGGAAGAAATATGCATGCCGACATTGTGATAATCAGTTAGAGGGGTTCAAGTCCACGCCACCCCGTTAAGAAAAGAGAAGACGTTTTTGGTTGGTTATGCGGGAAAAAAATTGTGATCATTTACTTAAAGTCATTCTGTAGTAAATGCTTGGGGTCAACAACCAACAACAAATGTTAAAATACCTTGAATAAACACAAATCTTTTCTAATGCAAAGTTAAAATTGGCAGGCAGATTGTTTTCATCTGCTGTCATTTGTAGTGTGTGCATTGACCTGTATCTGGTGACTTACTTATTCCATATGCAAATCAAATGTATCACTGTACAATATTATTCACCTGCATATGTGTGTTGATTTTACCATCTGTACTCCTGTGACTTTCTCATTTGTGCAGTTTCTGTGTCTGTGCTGTCCTCTCATCTCATCACTTTGCTCCTGCAGCCTTCTCATCCATTGCCATCACTGCAGGAAACAATGCAGACTCCCGGGCATCATTGGCCAGTTTGGAATCTATCCCAAGTACCAATGAGAAAAGTGAGAAAACTGACAACTGTGAAAAGGTATGAATGGGGGCTCAGAGTGCATTGACCTATGTATATAAGTTTGTAATACTTTTCAGATTTTACACCCACCCATTATTAACCACGGAACTATAAAAGATAATGCTTTAGAAATGTGCTTTCCATGTTCCCTTGTGTTTAAGGGTCCATGCACACTGGCTTAAAAATTGCTGCTTCTACAGGAGTTTTGTGTTTTGTGTAGAAGCAGCTCAATTTTATCCTATGTGTCCATGCACATTAGGACGAATAGAGATATATTTTAAGTTCAGCGTTTAGAGGCAGGAAAAAAACACTTCTGGGTTTGTGTTTTTGATTGGAGCTTTCTGGCAGAAAAAAATGCTAAACACTTCTAAACACGCCTAAACATGTATACAATAACGCTCCATATGAGGGAACTGGCTTTTTTTAAGCCCAATGTGCATGGAGCCTTAACTAGTTTTAACAGGTACTAATATTTCTTAAAAAAAATAAAAAAAATTGGGAGTCAGGAAGGGCTTTTTTCATACTGGCGCAAATTGGATCATACTTTATTAGTATTTTTACCTTTCATCTGGACCAGTTGCATGTTTAAAACACAACTCCCCCTAAAACATTTTGTTTTAATTTTGACCTAGTAGGGAAGAAATAGAACTGTTACCTCTTGTGTGATCACCATTATAGGAAGTGAGCAAAATCTCTCCAACAGGTGAGAGATGCATTCCTTTGATTTGTACCACACCGTATTGACATATTTAATATACGTTATTGCAACAAAACATTGTAAACAGGCCCTAAAAATATTAGTGAGTGGGGAAGTTAGAAAGGCTGTCTGATGTTTTTATGGCCATCTTTGTCCTTTCTGCGCTGTCACCAAAAGGAAAAAAGTACACTTTATCTGGACTTGAGCTTTATGTTCTTGTGGAATCAAGAGGGTTTTCCCTTTGGGTTGAAATTAATGGATATGTGTTTTTTCCAGTCTAACTATATAACTGTGCAATCTGATTTCATACAAAATATATTATGACGTGATTTATTAAAGGAGGAATTTTAAGATAGGTGTGCAAACCTGTTAATCAAATTAGCTCAGGTAAATTAAGTTGTATAACCATGACCTTACCTTGTAACTGCTTTCAATATAACATGTTGAATAACCACATAATTAATATACATGCATGCTTTTAGAAGGTCAAACACATCACAATGCTTGCATATATGTATCCTGTATGCAAACTATTATGATAGAGATTTATTAAATGCAGCTATTGGACTTAAGCTAAAATGACAAGTGATTTAAGGCCAGTGTTTTGATGCCTTCTACAGCATATTATACTGTAGCCAGATGACGTAGGAGCAAAATGTCATACCTAATAATCTAATACTGAACCATAACCTTGCAAAATTACAAAAAGCAGTAGAAAAGCAGAACAATTTGTAAATTTAGTACAGCAATATATGATACTTCTCTTTTTATTATGCTTATGCCTCTAAAACAATATATAGGTCTTGTGCTATCAGGCTAAAGTACTAGAACCCAGACACATGTATTTATTTGCACTGGGCATATGTCAGTTAAAATGTGGTTTGTTGTTATTGGCATGTCAACTTAAACTCTGACTTTTAGAAGAAATCTATGCACTAAGATGTATAAAGGCTTCAGATTGCCCAGCGAATTAAATTCAAAATACTAACAACAACATACAAATAATTCACAACTCTGTCATGAGCTACATCAGCAATCTTGTCTGCAAATATCACCCAAACTGTCCTCTCCGCTTCTCCCAAGACCTCCTGCTTTTTAGCTCTTTTGTCTCCTCCTCCCATGCTCATCTCCAAGACTTTTCCAGTGCCTCTCTCATCCTCTGGAACGTTCTACCTCAATTTGTCCAGCTATCTCCTACTCTGGCCACCTTTAGGCAATCCCTGAAAACTAAAGTCTTCAGGGAAGCCTATGACGCCTCCAACTACATAACAACTGAACTTTTAACTCTTCCATCAGCTCATCTCCCACAGTTATTACCTTTTGTACCACTTGTTCCACCCTATTTAGATTGTAAGCTCTTGTGAGCAGGGCCCTCTTAACCTCCTTGTATTTTATTGTATGTTATTGTAACTGTACTGTCTCTCTTTAGAGTGTAAAGTGCTACGCAAGTTGATGCCACTATATAAATCCTGTATAATAATAATAATAAGACTGAACAATCAGATTGTAACAGGTGGCAAGTCTTACACGTGGTAATCTTGCTAGCACTATTCAGAGCTGGCCGATTTCCGGCCCAGGGCTGTTAATGCCATTTTACTGTGTGTTGACCATGCTAATTGCTTTGCTGAGGAAATTACAAAGTATTATTATTATATAAATAAATTAATGTTCCCTGCTTTTTTTTCCCTATCCTGTAAAAAACTGACGGCAGAATTAACACAAATATTGGTAAAGTGAAGTCTCTTTCTAATTTGCACAGATTGCAAGACCATTGTCTCTAATCGGATCATCACTTCGATTTGACAAGCTTGACCACTCTGAAACCAAATGTCTGTTGATGTGTTTCCTACATATTATGAAAATGATATCAGAAGGTAATTAATAAAGTCTGTTGTCAGCAGCTGGCAATGCAATGTCATGTGTTCTGGTTGAGTGTTTAGCTGTACTTTCTGTTTTCAGACACATTGGTCTCGTACTGGCAGCGGGCCCCAAACACTGAGATCTATGACTTTTTTAGTATTCTGGAGTAAGTATAAAGTATAATAAATCTATAAAGTATAATAAATCTTATTCTTTTTACAATATGTTTTATGAAAGAACATGAAAAAGAACATGATTGATGTATGAGCATTTAATACTACATGGTAGATTTTACTGTCCAATGACATCATTTATAAATATGAAGATTTGTTTGGCATGTTACCATAGAATTAAATTACCACCCACTGGATGTTTTTGAAGGATGATTTAATATAATATTCCATTTCGAATTCCTTCTGATCATAATCATTAAAAATGTTCGTTCTGCTCATAGGGAGCTTAACCTGTATTGGCTGTCAAGATAAACACACAAATCAGCACAATTTCTGGTAGTGATATGACTGATATTCCAAGTGGGGAAACCACAATTTTATTTTTATTTTTTTTTCAGAGTATGCCTCCAAAACTTCAAATACTTGGGAAAAAGAAATATAATAAGGTAGGAATTCTAGTATTTAGCACCAACCAGCACAATGCATAGTCCAGTGTCACCAATCAGCACAATGTTTAGTCCAATGTCACCAACCAGCACAATGTGTAGTCACAATGTTTCAGATGTGTACGGTTCTAGTTTTGTCCTGTTTTGGCTCCAATATGCGCAAACTAAACTAGTTAGTAAATTTGATTGTGTTTATAGGGGAGTAATTAATATTATTCCCTACCTGCGCATGTGAGTGTTGAAATAAAACAAAATGTTCTAATGGAGCTGCTCGTTATAAAGTTTTAAGAAACCAGTGAATAGAATATAATGTGATAAACCGCGCTCCCCATATCAGTTCCTTAGTTAAAGTGCATACAGTGCAATAGCGCAATTAAGTTTGTACTCGGAGACTCTTGTGGATAACTAGGGAAAGGAAATAGAAGGAGAGCTGGAAAGTGACCTGGGGTGTGCCGTGGTCACGAGGTCAGTATGCCTAAAAGGGGGCATACCTAAGTAGTAATATGAAAATAAAGGAGTGGTGAAATGAAGGGAAAGGATGGGTGGGATAATCCGGAAAAGAAAGCCAACAGAAGGGAGGACCAGGGGCCACCCTTTTAAAGGCGAGGCTCCTCCCACAAATACAGGCAGGCCTGCGCCCTGCCTTCCTACTTGTACTCGGAGACTCTTGTGGATAACTAGGGAAAGGAAATAGAAGGAGAGCTGGAAAGTGACCTGGGGTGTGCCGTGGTCACGAGGTCAGTATGCCTAAAAGGGGGCAAAAACAAAACAGTAGGGTGAGTATGCAAAAGTGGTTTATTGAAACAAATACATTCCAGGTTAATCAGTCAAGTGTATGAATGCCTGAGACATCTCAACGAGTGGCTCCGGAATATACCTGGCGTAGCATGATGGCCTCCACCTGCCTAACCTTTTAATGACATGGACAGGAACCCCCTGACAAGAGGCCGCAGAAGCGGCCCCTATTCTGAAAGAATGACCTGAGTAAGACTTGGGATCCAACCCCAGATTACCTAAGAGGGTGCGGCAATATTTGATGAAGAGTGCTGAGGTAAGAGGGGCCCCGTGAAATGGCAAAAGTGGACTATCCCTGAGTACATCTGCCAACTGGGCCATGAGCAAATCCAAGACCGAAACCGGGCACCAACCAGTTCCGATCTTGAAGTATCTAATATCAGTACCAGCTCCTGTTTGCTGCGTTTTACACGCATCCAGGTGTAATTGGTATTGGTCGGGGTACCTGACTAACTGGCTGATTGAAAGCGTACGGGACTTAGCTCCAGTACGAGTAAATTCACCTGGTCTCAGAAAACCAATAAAGGCCAAATATATAGCTGCCTTGAGCACAAGACTAGGCAGCTGCCAAAAGGAGGCCTAGACAACATATCTGACATGCCCCGGAAAATGTGCCCAGTGACTGGAAGCCTGTTAGAAGGTCTGGGAGAATTGCATTTCTGAATACACTTAAGGATGGCTTTAATGGAATGGGCTTGATAGTATTGTAAGACAGTTTCAGTCGGGAATGACAGTAAGCCACAAAATCCAAAAGGTATTGACTATTGAAGCAATCTGGCCTAGGGTACAGCGTTTGAAAAACCTGAAATGTTTTCCAGGCTGTGCTGTAAGCCTTTCTCGTGTTGGCGGACAGTGACCTGTCCATCAATCCTAGAACGCCTGCCCAGTGTGCCTCTAATCCATCCTCAAGAGCAAGGAATGTGGGGATGGAGTGGCACAGCTGTCTGCGTCTGGAACCTGCTGAAAAAATTATGGAAAATTAAACCGGGAAAGAGCGTCTGCTGCTGTATTCTGTACACCACTGACAAACCTGCAATGAATGTGAAAACTAAACTGAAGAGATAACCAAACGAGCCTGTGTATGAAAGACATGATGTGCAGAGAACCCGACCCAACCTTGTTAATGATCTCGGAAATTGCTTGATTGTCAGTGCAAAACACCACGGTGTTGCCTGTCCACAAGTGACCCCACACCTGAGCCACAGTCACTATGGGGTAGACCTCGAATAAGGCAGACGTCTGTGTGAACCTGGGAATTGCCCAACATTTATCCAGCCATGGTCCCGCCACCCAATGTGTGCCAAAAATAGCCGCATGGCCTCTAGTTGCTGCAGCATCAGTAACAACCTGGAAAGAAGACACTGAAGTTTCGGGAATAAACATGGAAATGCCGTTCCAGTGCTGAAGGAACTCATCCCACATGCGCAGGTCAGACAAAGCCGCTGCATCTAACTTGACCCTGGAATCAGAGTCAGGGGCTGAGGGTAACAATGCCAGCAACCGGGAAATGAAAGACCTGCCCTGAAGAATGATCCTCATGGCAAAGTTTAACATGCCCGGAAGTGACTGCAAGTCTTTCCTGGAACCGGCTTGCGAAACTGTAAAACCATGGATCCGATCCCTGATCCCGGCCAACTTATTTCCCGGCAGACTCGCCTGCATGGACAGAGAATCTAACACGATCCCCAAAAAATGGCCTTCCATTTTCTTATTTGCCAATGGCACGTCAAGTGCAGAAAACACAGCCACAAGCTTCAGCAGACCAGTAGGCAGTCATCCAAAAAGTGGATAACTTCCTGACAGAGTTCCCTATGCATGAGAATCCAACTGAGTGCTTCAGCAAAAACATCAAAAAGCCAAGGGCTGCTTTTGGACCCAAAAGTGAGTTTGGTGGCGAAATAACAAACCCCCCTCCACTTAATGCCATGCCAAGCCAGAGAGAAGGCAAAATATGAAGAAGCCTGAAAGCATCTGAAATGTCTGCTTTGGATAACCAAGCATTCCTACCTATGCTGATGATGCGTTGGATCACCTGGTCCACCGAAGCATATTTGAGTGAAAACTCCTCTGCTGGGATTAAAGAATTCACACACAGCAAAAGAATGCGGATATAGAAATGTAGAAATGAAACTATGGAACAGAAAGGAACGTGAACATACCAAAGTTACCCCCTGACCAAATGCTAGAAAATGAAACAATGCAGGTTTAAGAAATGAAACACAACATGACTGAGAAAAAAACGGACTCGTGCAGTAGTGGACACTGTGAGGCCTCCCGGTGAAAGCAGTCCAGTGCATTGTGTGTGAGACTAACCCAGCTGACCGTGGGGTGCCTAGGTGCCATCTGATAGGTACCCTTGACAGCCCCCCCCCCCCCCCCCAGTAATGCAGTGAAGCGCACGCTGGCTAGTAGTAGACTCAAAGGGTGGAGAGAGGTGCTGTCCCCTAACTGCTGTAACCAAGAATGAGGCCCAAGCAGCTGAAACCGCTACTGACCACAACCCATGCCAAACCCCCCATCCCAAATGGCCCTGGACTCTTATAAGACCCCCAACATGACTCACAAGGCACACACCCCTACAACCCATGATCACCACTGCAGCGCCCTGCCCCATGTCCCAACTCCCCCAGCCTGCCCAGGTGCTTTTTTTTTTCTCACGTTTCCCAGTGAAACTATGGCATGTGGAACCTAGCCTCTGGACCGTGGCTACCACATGTGAGTGACATCATATCAGCGTTTGAAAAGAAAGTGCAGGCACTTACTGTGTTTACTCATAATTGAAAAATAGAAATGGTTCATCACACATACACACTTCCACCAGCTCCTAAGGGTAAAGAAAATATGCGAGAAATGCGATATGTCACTAAGACAGAAAACACGTATACCTAAAGCCACGTTGTGTTATAGAAAATTGACAGGTTATGCGAAATTGAGGAAAAGTGGCTGTCCCTGACAATCGTCAAGGCTCAGTATTTTACCAAGTTTCAATTTTACCCTAGAATTTTCCCCCTCTTTTTTTTTTTTTTTTTTTTTTCAGGATAGTATGCTGTACATAGCACTCTGAGCTTAACTGTCCCAAGGAAGAAAATAAAGCAGCAAGTCATATCTTAATTTATAATTGCAGCGGTAACGGCATTATGTATTTTCCTTGCTAGGCTTCACTTGGGGAGGGATTTTGTACTTACCGCCCAGGAAATTGAATGGCATGTCAAGGCATTTACATCCTCATGCATTTTTAAATGACAGGCTGTGATGAATCGGGCAGATTCAGCCCATCGTTTCTCCAAATAAAACAAGTGTATAGGGTTTGTAATCAATACTTAAAGTGCTGTCACCACATATTAGTTAGAAGTGCAGCGTTTAGGAAATGTTTAATGTGAAAAAAAAAAACGCACAACATGGCTCATGATATGAGATTTGGGTTGTGTATGATGTGAGCGTGTGCATGTCCTATGCATTACATGAGCCTGACATAGGTATATCTACATTAGTACATAACAGAGCAGCGTTCAACAAATTTGATCTCTGGAAATGAAATTATCTTCCACCAGAAGTGATTTCAGATGTTTTGTAATTATAGTAAAGGCTTGTTAACACCACATGCATTGAACTGGGCAGCATGTGGGTTCACAGGAGCAAAACGTCAGGTGAGATGCAGGGAATGAGGATCAAGATGACAGGTGAAAAGCAGGGTATGAGGAGCAAGATGTCAGGTGAAATGTTGGGTATGAGGCTCCTAACTGCTGTAACCAAATGCCTGGTAGTATGCGCAAAGTACGGCATACAGGGTTTCCCTTTAGTACAGTCTACCATAAAAACAACAATAGAGCAGCGCCCGCGCACCCCTTTCCGCTACCAATACTTGAGCCTGGGGGGGCGTGGCCAACGACCGGGATGTGAGGACGTGCAAAGCCTGAGCTCCGTCCGTCCCGCTTAGATCCTCCAACCATCCTGCTAGCCCGGCCGCCATCCGCAACCATCCTCGAGCTCAGTAACATCCCAGGACTCCAGAGCACCCCTGGCAATGGTCAAATACGGTCCGGCCGTGGAGGAAGCCCCGGGATTCGGTCCGCCATCGCCGCCATGCCCACAGCAACAAAATGGCGCCGGCCGGCTCCACGCTCAGAAACAAGGCCAGCCATCCACCTCCCTGACAATCCAGAAGCATCGAGGGAAGGGTGAGTCACAACATGCCCCTGGCAGTAGCCCTGAAGACCCCCTTCTGTCCTCCTCCCCAGATGACATTGACTCAGTATCTTATCCTAGTGCTGCTGTGGCTGCAGGCCCTGCAGAGCCCTCTCTCTCACAAATCATGGAGGCTATACAGCACAGCCAGATGGACTCAATTAAAACTGATCTATCATTCCTGAAGCATGATGTGCAAAATCTACAACATAGGGTGCAAAATGCGGAACAGCGCATAGGAGATTTAGAGGATGACATACGTCCCTTACAGGGTTCTGTCAGGGAGTTGCGCCAGGCCCAAGATTATATGTCTGATAAGCTCACAGATATGGAAGACCGCCTGAGACGCAATAATCTCCGTTTCTTAGGCTTTCTGGAAGGTGCAGAGGGCAAGGCCCCAGAAAAGTTTATGGAGCAATGGCTGATGTCAGTGTTTGGCGCCAATGTTTTCTCCACCATGTTTGCCATCGAGAGAGCCCACAGGGTTCCGCTGCGTCCCCCACCCCCTGGGGCACCCCCACGTGCTATGCTCATTAAGTTGTTGCATTTTAGGGATAGAGAAGCCATCATCAGGGCAGCTAGAGAAAAGGGAAACATACTTTTCAACGGTAATGGCATCACCATCTTCCCTGACTTTTCGGTAGCCACGCAGAAACAACGTGCCACCTTCCTAGCAGTCAAGAGGCGCCTACGTGATCTACAACTACCATACAGTATGCTATACCCTGCACGCCTTCGTGTTATTCACCAGGGTAAAGCCCATTTTTTCACTGATCCGAAAGAAGCGGCTCACTGGGCAGACACGCTAGGACCTTTGGAGCATAGGAACCTGCCACGGAGATCACCCCCTCGCTGACCACTACATCCCCTTATTGTTCCAATAACAGCAAAATTCTCTGTTTATCGGCATCCTTGAACTAACGTTCTTTTAATATCAACAGAGAAAATTGAGAATCAGTATAAGGACTTTGACGTTCTCATATTGGCACTTATCCAATTACAGGAAGACTGGGAAACCCAATACTGCCCGTCCAAAGATGGAACTGTTGGTATCCTTCTATTGGCTGACCGGTCTTGTTACAGCCTGATGGGCCGGAACTGAAACTTTTCTGCAAACACTCGGAAGAATATTTTTCTAAGGCCGGGCTGCTGACTATTCAGCTCGGGAAGTGATCACGGGTGGTAGCTTGTGTTCACAGCCTCCCCCTGAATAGTATTATCTCAGGTTTATTGACCACGGGACTGATCTAATCACCCCCTGCTACGCAGTTTCAGTTTAGGGTACAAAGCTCTCATGAGTTGGGGTATGGGAGCCGGGAGGGTTAGGGAGGGTCGGCAGGGTTGGAAAACCTTATATGTGTTGGCATTGTTAAAGCCATGGTTACATGATTATTATTTTATGACAGATGATTACAGGTTCACGGAACGGATAGATCATCAAGGTGCTCAAGTATACGTGCTTGACAACATAATGCTTTTTTACAAATGTTTCCGGGGTTGCGCCCCCACCACTCGAGGAGATTGGAGCTCCACATGCTGGTGGACTCTGAGGTGCCTCGGGAGGTGGTCGTGCAAACTTATGTTTTACACTAGGAAATGAATACTTTGCGTCCGATCTCATGGAATGTTAGGGGGCTTAATTCTAAGGTAAAACGCTCAGTGATGTTTGATTATTTAGCACGTCACAAACCGCATGTAATCCTTCTCCAGGAGACCCATCTCCAGGGCTCCAGGGTTATGGCCCTTAAAAGAGCCAAAATAGCTTATGCTCTCCATTCCACCTACTCCTCCTTTGCCCGAGGGACATCTATTCTCATAGCCAAATCAGCACCAATCTCAATTAAACATATTAAACTTGACCCGAATGGCTGTTTTGTCATCCTGGTAATGGAACTCCTAGGTAAACCATATACTGTGATAAACATTTATGTCCCACCACCCTTCACTAAAAAATTTTTTGAGAAGGTGATGGGAACAATACTTGAAATCGCTGAAGGCCCATTAATAATAGATGGGGATTACAATGCTGTTCTAGATAATTCTATGGACAGATTCCGATGTTCTACATCACCCCCAACGCCCTTAGGATCTTACCTAACTCAATTTGACCTGGTGGAGGCCTGGAGATGGAGACATGTTAATGTGAGGGAATACTCGTGTCAATCTGACTCTCGTAATACTCTATCACGAATTGATCTCTGTTTGGTTTCCTCTGATATACTTCATTTAATAGCAGGAATTAAATATCTTCCTAGGGCACTGTCTGACCATTCACCTTTGATGGTGGACCTGGCCTTTAACACGCCTTCCTTGTATAGGGTGTGGAGGCTGAGCCCACTGTGGTTAGCGGATCAGGCCGTGATAGACCAGAGTTCAGCAGATATGAAACTTTATTGGATAAACAACAAACATAGTGCAGATGCCCTGACGGTTTGGGATGCCTTTAAGGCCACCACTCGTGGTTCCTTTGCAGCTGCGATTGGGCGGGCCCGTAAGGCATCACAGTCCAGACTAGTAGACGCAGAGGGTGAGCTTAGGGCTGCAGAGATTGCGTATTCTAATGGCCCTACCTCTGCGACACACGCCATTTGGCGACACAAGGCAAGAGAGTTGGATCTAGTATTATTGGAACGTACACAGAAAAAACTTCTATATCAGAATCAACGTATATTTGAATTCGGGGATAAAAATAGTCGACTATTAGCATATCTAGCTAGACCGGATTACCAACCCTGCAATATCCCCAGAATTAAAAATTTAGCAGGCATAGTGGTGGAGCAGAGCGAAGACATTATGGAAGCGTTTGTCGCGTTCTACTCCACTCTATACACAACCAGAGCTCACTATACAATAGTGGAACTAGACGACTACCTCTCGGAAATTTCACTCCCAAAATTAACAGAGCTTCAGGCAGCCACACTTGATGCCCCATTGACGGTAGATAAAATAGGGGAGGCAATACAATCATTCGCCAGACATAAAACTCCAGGCCTTGATGGGTTCCCTATTGAGTGGTACATGCAATTTCGGGACCTGTTAATGCCACATTTGTTAAGGATGTACAATTTTGCCCTTAAAACAGGTCATCTACCGCCCTCCATGTCAGAAGCATTGATAGTGTTAATCCCTAAGCCTCATAAAGACCACCTTTTATGCGAATCATACCTGCCAATCTCGCTTATCAACTCTGATGTAAAGATTTTAGCCAAAGTACTTGCTAAACGATTAAATGCGGTGATTACAACCATTGTGGGGGCGGATCAAACAGGATTCATACCTGGAAGGTCAACTTCTATTAATCTACGTAGACTGTATACTAATCTACAGGCAATTCACGACAAAACTGGTACCCGCGCTGTATTGGCCTTAGATGCTCACAAGGCCTTCGACTCGGTCGAATGGCCTTATCTTTTTGAAGTCCTAGCTAAATTTGGGTTCGGCTCCACTTTCATAAAGTGGGTACGCCTCCTTTATTCCAATCCTATCGCTAGATTGAGAGTAATGCAATAGCAATAGAGCCCTTGGCAGCATTGGTGAGATCCAGTGGGGAAATTAAGGGACTGACGACTGGGGGCCTAGAAGAAAAAGTGTCTTTATATGCGGATAACATGTTGATATATTTGGAGGACCCCCAGTCGTCGCTCCCGGCCCTGCTGGAGATCATCAGGCGGTTTGGCCATTTTTCAGGCTTTCAGGTCAACTGGGACAAATCTTTATTGTTCCAGATCGACCGAGAGACTCAAATAAAATTACCTCAAGAATGCCCATTACAAATAGTTCACAACTTTAGATACCTAGGGGTTTTGATAGAACAACCTATCTCTTCCTATGTCAAGATTAATATAGACCCCCTTATTAGTAGATTAAAAAACACACTGAAAACATGGAATAACCTCCCGCTTACGCTCTTAGGAAGAATAAATATCTTTAAAATGATTTACCTCCCGAGATTCCTTTATGTTCTGAGTAACTCACCAATCTATATAACAAAAGCTAAATTTAAGGAAGTAGACTCTATAATCACTAATTTTATATGGAGGGGCGATGTAGTGAAGATTGCCAAACATACCTTACAACTACCTACCTTGAAAGGGGGACTGGCACTCCCATGTCTCCAAACATACTATATCGCCTCACAACTAGCACATGCCCATTGGTGGTTCTTTCCAGAGGCCAACAATGCAGCTACTGCTCTTGAGGCAGCCATCCTCACCTCATATGAATCCCTCCAAAACCTAATACATCGCATGTCACTTAGGGGGAGGGAGGGAGTAAAGGTTCTGGCCATGACACTGCAGATTTTTAAAATTTCTAAACTACTACCCCCCAGTTCCAGGGCTGTCCTGTCTCCTAATGCTCCATTATGGGGAAACCCATCTTTGCCAGAATTTAACCAGAGAACTGACGGAGGATACTGGGCAAAGAAAGGGGTAAAAACAATATCACATTTGTTTTTAGACAATACATTCCGATCTTTTATGGAATTTCAGAGGGACTTTGGGCTTCCAAACACGGCCTACTTTCAGTATTTACAGATAAGACATACTGCAGCTGCACAATTTGGGCTTCATAATACAGAGATGCAACCTTCTCAACTTGAGCTTCTACTGACTGACCCCTCTCATGACAAACTAATTTCGACCTATTATAAGACTCTATTACATTCTACTACTGCTAGGCTCACCGCTATTGAACATAAATGGCAATCGGACATACCTGAGCTGACGGAGGAGATTTGGGGGGAAATTCTTCCCGTCCAGGTCCCCTCCGTCATCTCTTCCAGGGATAAAGTGATCCAGACTAAGCTATTATACAGAGCATACTTCACACCGCAACTGCTATTCAAACTTAAAAGAACATCCAATTCCCTGTGCCTTCGATGCGGGACGGCTGAGGGCACGTTCTTCCACTTAATATGGGAGTGCGCGCCGGTAAGGCAATTTTGGTCAGAGGTTACGGCCATTATCAGCAATATAGCTAAAATACCGAATATCTGTAATCCTCTTAGATGTCTGTTGGGGTATATTGATGATGAAGAGTTATCCAAAAACGTTCAATCTTTTATACGTATAGTGATGTTTTATGCTAAAAAAACAATAACCATGCACTGGAAATCCAATGTTGTTCCGACTGTAAAACTCTGGCTCACTATTGTCAACCAAGCTATACCATTATATAAGCTGACATACGAAGCTAGAGGATGCCCCAAAAAGTTCACCAAAATTTGGAACTCATGGGTGAGTTCAGAGAGTACTATACCTCCTGCCTAATAACAGACCACAACAATGGTATGATACAGTAAATGTCAGAGCTTAACCCCTGATAACAAGGAAATGTATTTTGAGATGTGCTATATGTATTGATGCATAGTGTCAACCTGTATACCTGTCCACTGTATAGAACTTTGAATGCTGCAATGTTCGCTGTGCTTGTACACCTGTGTAACAATTACTGATGCTGTTTATAAAACCAATAAAAAAGTTAACCTTTAAAAAAAAATACTTGAGCCTGCCTACTGACAGGGAGATTTAGACACCTCGATGGGAGACCAGAAATTATGTCGGCGGTCACGCCGGAAATGACGCAATCGAGAGTCCAACACGAACAGGAAACGTCACCGAAATAACCGGACACGCCCCTAACAACGAAGAAGACACGCCCCACGTCAGTCCAGAAAAGAAAGCCGACAGAAGGGAGGACCAGGGGCCGGCCTTTTAAAGGCGAGGCTCCTCCCATAAATACAGACGGGCCTGCGCCCCGCCTTCCTATGTGTAGCCACTGGAATGTCTCCAGTAGGAAAACCATTATGTGAGTAAACACTAAATCATAAACTTAAATATTAACATTACAAACATAAATAACGGCATTAAAAATGTGAATTAAGTCCAAAAAAACAGATGGATTGTTTTTAAGCGCTATTTTAAAATAAACTTTTGCTGATATGCTTCACCATGGGAGATTGTTCCTTGCTTTTCTTTTGATCCTGATGCCTGGGGTTTGCGTGACCTTCCCCTAAATGACCGGTTGGAGGTACCATCGGGTCTGCTGAGACGGATCTTCAGAACATCTTATTCCAATGCTGTTATGTAATAGGGGTCATCTCCATCTGGTGAGTAGGCTGAGTGATTGGTGTTGGTGGAGGATTCCTACAGTCACCCATTCATTGGATTAATGAAA
This sequence comes from Aquarana catesbeiana, assembly GCF_042186555.1. NCBI lineage: Eukaryota > Metazoa > Chordata > Amphibia > Anura > Ranidae > Aquarana > Aquarana catesbeiana. The sequence goes on along the minus strand of NC_133327.1, from coordinate 180,875,810 downwards.
TCACCACTTCACTGGAAAATGTTTGATGACTTAAATCATTTATTTATTCATGGATTCTTGGAAATCATTGTTTTGTGGTTAATTATTGAGCCAATTAATTCACATTTTGATTGCAGTTATTTATGTTTATAATATTAATATTTGAGTTTATGATTTAGTGTTTACTCACATAATGGTTTTCCTACTAGAGACATTCCAGTGGCTACCCACTCAGTTGCACTATTGCACTGTATGCACTTTAACTAAGGAACTGATATCAGGAACTGACATTATATTCTAGTAAATGTTATTATATGTTCAGTATGTGTAAATATATATGTTAAATACCTTACAGCAAAAATGTTTGTACCTACATAACAGTGCACCACTGTAATAAATAATTATCAGCTGGGTGGGTTTTAAGTGTATATTACATTTGGTGTTGTTTCCCTTAAAGAGCAGAGAATGTTCACATTGCAAAAGGAATTCCCCCTAGTAAGATTTGGTGAAGCTGTGTCGACGTGATGTGAAAGCTAAATAATAAAACTGAATTTTGTCTTGCACATGATTGGATAATTGGAGTGAACATTTACCTTATTTACTAAGCTAAGTAAACATTTGCCTTGCAAAGTGAACAATCTCTACCCCTTTTAGTAGATGAGCTGCACTGTAGAGATTATTATCCACTGTATTACATCTTTTTTTCTTTAAAGTGGTTGTAAAGTCATTCCATGCATTAAGATAAAAAGCCTTCTGTGTGCAGCAGCTCCCCTCAGCCCTTTAATACTTACCCGAGGTCCCCCTCTGTCCAGCGATGTCCATAAGTGCCTTAGCCGTCTGAGATTCACCCTCCTGGTTGGCTGAGACACAGCAGTGGCGCCATTGGCTGCTGCTGCTGGCAATCAAAGTCAGCTAGCCAATCAGGGGATAGAGGGGGGAGTGGCCGGGTCGGGGCTCCATGTCTAAATGGACACAGGGAGCTGTGACTCGGCTCAGTTTCCTCCATAGCAAGATGCTTGCTGTGGGGGCACTGAACAGGAGGGAGGGACCAGGAGCACAGAAGATTGACCCGAGAAGAGGAGGATCTGGGCTGCTCTGTGCAAAACCAATTGCAACAGAACAGGTAAGTATAACATGTTTGTTATTTTTATAGGGAAAAAAATAAGACTTTAAAATCACTTTAATTGTACATGTAAACTGTTATGAATTATTAAAAACTATTAATAAATTGTTATTTGGCCTAGATTCACACTAGTGCTGCTGCGTAATCATGCATTTTTAACAAAGCATGTTTTTTTACATGCATTTTTTATTCGTTTTTGTGCTTCACACATTTTCTTGTAGGAGGAGGGGACTGGTTGCTAAGCATAAAACTCTGCCAATAACACATTAAAAATGTGCCAAAAACACATTTACATGTGTTTTTCATGCATTCCCATTGAGGTCTATGGGGCCAAAAACATAGAGAGAAAAATATCACCGCTCTGAAAGAGTTCTGTGAGGAACAAACATTTTCTCCATGCTGGAAGTAACAGGTGCAGGCAATGCTGGTAATTGAGAGGTAAACGAGAAACCCTGGACAGCTGCACTCAAAAGGAATCTTCGATCTTTAAGTATAATCATAATCTTTTATGATTATACTTAAATAAAGATCGAAGATTACTTTTGAGTGCGGCTGTCCAGGATTTTTCGTTTACCTCTCACGGGCCAAAAACATACTATACCGCATCTAAAGAAGCCCCTACACATTTAAAAAAAATGCACTGAACCATGTTGCATTGATGTGAACCAGCACCATAGAGAACAATGTGATTTTTGTTGTCATGCATTACAGTGCAATGGCAGATGCGGGGGAAATCACAGTAGTATGAACAGGGCCATAAACAGCCAATTGTTTGGGATCATCCTTTGTATTAGTTTAGGATGGTTTCCTGCTGTTTTTTGTCTTAATTGTTCATAAAAAATACTATGGTTTCTATGAACAGTTGTTGTATTTGATAAATGTACTCAGTATCACATTTCACCTTCAGCTCTAAGCTGAGGTATAACACAGAATAATTGTAAGGCCCCTTTTACATATGCAGGCCGTTCAGATCCGCCTGTCAGTTTTTTCAGGCAAGTCTGAACGGGCGCTCCATACACCTCTATGGAGCGGCGGATGTCAGCGGTGACGTGCGCTGACATCCGATCCGCTCCGCAAAATCCAGACGGATGGATGTCCTATTTTCCATCCGTCTGGCGGATCGGATCGGATGAAAATGGACAGGTGGTCCGTAATCATCCGATCCCCCTATAGGGGAGAGCAGACTCTCTGGCAGCTCTGTCCCAGCAGAGTGCAGAGACGGACTTGTCATCCGCCGGCTCAGCGGGGATCAATGGAGAAATCTACGCTGAGCAAGCAGAGTAGTGAAAACGGACAGCCCCGTGTGAAAGGGGCCTAAGGAAGGGATGTCTCTGTGTCAATACTTCCTGGTATAACAAAAACAGGGTATTTTCATAGGATTACCTTAGTCTAACCTCTGTAACACTTACAGCTGAGCTCCAGGCACGAAACCTTTATTTAAATATATTCCCCAATAGCCATAAATTATTTATATCCATCTTTTTTCACTAAATGCCTTTGCAAACTCGGTTATTACCTTGTAAAATTAGTGGTGATATCATCACTGTGCTACACATAGCCTGTGATGACAGCAGAGTCATGGGAGGTAATCAGCCGACTCTACCTGCTATAAACTGCCTGTAGAAATCTACAGGAAGGGGCAGAGACAAGACCAATCACCCTGCAGCAGTGACTGGTCTTTATTACAGAAAACTCCTGCACAGAGGCAAAGTTTCATGTAGGATTACTGCACATATCTGAAACAAATACACAAAGGACACCAACATTTGAGTAGGAATACACATGCTTCTTTTATATTTGCTTATCCCAGAGTTCAGCTTACCAACTCTCCTTTTTCCAGCCTCATCTAATAATTAAACTAAACATTCCTATGTCAAATGAATCTAATGCCGCGTACACATGGTCGGACTTTTCAGCTACAAAAGTCCGACAGCCCGTCCGACAGACTTTCGACAGACTTTCAACGGACTTTTGGCGGACTTTCAACAGACTTTCTAACGACCGGACTTGCCTACACACGATCACACCAAAGTCCGACGGATTCGTACGTGATGACGTACACCAGACTAAAATAAGGAAGTTGATAGCCAGTAGCCAATAGCTGCCCTAGTGTGGGTTTTTGTACATCGGACTAAAAAATGGAAAAAGGTCCCCCGAGCGGGGTTTTTAGGCAGCTAACCATAGATATGAACAAGGCATTAAATAAAATATTATATTAAAGTGCTTTATTGAAGGGTAATGAATAAATGTAACAACATATAAATATAAATTGGGAGCTCCAGTGGGAAAATACCCATACCAAATACATATAATAGCAAACATAGGTTATACACAGCATATGATAAGGCTATTGCATAACAATCCTGATGCGTTTCGACCCATGAATTTTGGGGTCTCTTCAGAGGATGAGTTTGCTACAAAAAAGAAGAAAAATTTATAACAGTATGTCCAGCTTATTTAAAAGAATTACAGCATAGGCAAGTTTGTTTAGCAACACTTTGCACATAATTACCACTGAGTTTGGATGTACCCCTCGATCAGAGCCTCCCCACACAGCAGCCAGACCATCCAGTGTGCCCGCACGTAGCAGCACCCCAGGAGGAAGGGGGAACAGGAATCCACTTGATATGGCTTACAAGGAGTCACACGTATAATTGCCCCCCTACCAACACACCACTGGGGGGTGGGGCCGGAACCTACGAAAATTGTCAGAGCGTTAGCTTCTGAATATACCCATATAGGTTAGTAGTTAGATTTAACTATTGGGCGGTCAGAAAGTATTGTAATAATCTATTGCAACTTGAATTGATCATATGAAGGATAGTGGAAAGAGTAGAGTGACTATATTGGTATGAACAAATATAGAATATGTCAGGGATGACCTTGTCCTTAAATGCTGACAATGGCAGTGATAGGAAGAAAAGTGAGGGATGTGCACAGTGAATGTGATGTGTGAATTTGAGGAAAAAGTGCATGATATTGCCAAGTATATTGCCCCATAGAATAATATTTTACTTATTTTTAATTTTGATTTATGTGCACACTAGCTCTGGATGCCGTAGACTTAGATACTTGGCAATATCATGCACTTTTTCCTCAAATTCACACATCACATTCACTGTGCACATCCCTCACTTTTCTTCCTATCACTGCCATTGTCAGCATTTAAGGACAAGGTCATCCCTGACATATTCTATATTTGTTCATACCAATATAGTCACTCTACTCTTTCCACTATCCTTCATATGATCAATTCAAGTTGCAATAGATTATTACAATACTTTCTGACCGCCCAATAGTTAAATCTAACTACTAACCTATATGGGTATAGTCAGAAGCTAACGCTCTGACAATTTTCGTAGGTTCCGGCCCCACCCCCCAGTGGTGTGTTGGTAGGGGGGCAATTATACGTGTGACTCCTTGTAAGCCATATCAAGTGGATTCCTGTTCCCCCTTCCTCCTGGGGTGCTGCTACGTGCGGGCACACTGGATGGTCTGGCTGCTGTGTGGGGAGGCTCTGATCGAGGGGTACATCCAAACTCAGTGGTAATTATGTGCAAAGTGTTGCTAAACAAACTTGCCTATGCTGTAATTCTTTTAAATAAGCTGGACATACTGTTATAAATTTTTCTTCTTTTTTGTAGCAAACTCATCCTCTGAAGAGACCCCAAAATTCATGGGTCGAAACGCGTCAGGATTGTTATGCAATAGCCTTATCATATGCTGTGTATAACCTATGTTTGCTATTATATGTATTTGGTATGGGTATTTTCCCACTGGAGCTCCCAATTTATATTTATATGTTGTTACATTCATTCATTACCCTTCAATAAAGCACTTTAATATAATATTTTATTTAATGCCTTGTTCATATCTATGGTTAGCTGCCTGAAAACCCCGCTCGGGGGACCTTTTTCCATTTTTTTGTCCATATTGGGGTGAGCAGCATTGACTCCTTAATGTGTCTTCCCTCTTTTGTACATCGGACTAGCATACAGACAAGCGGATTTCTGGGTCCGGCGGAGTTACGACGTAAAGATTTGAAGCATGTTCCAAATCTAAAGTCCGTCAGATTTGCGACTGGAAAAGTCCGCTGAAGGTCCGGTGAAGCCCACATACGATCGGATTGTCCGCCGGATTTGGTCCATCTGCGTTCGTCGGACAAGTCCGGTTGAAAAGTCCGACCGTGTATACGTGGCATAAAGTTCGGGGTAGTCTGTGTCCAGTAAGTGGATCAGTAGTCCTATTCAGTAATCTTTTCCATTCAAACTTGTAAGTTCCCCAAATATTCCCAAGCCATGAATTTTGTTTTGATTGCATTTTGTTGGCAATAACTAACTTATGTATGTTTGTAACAGAGCGTGGTATAGCCTTTTAAATCCATGTTTATCTATGCAGGAAAATTACTGCTGCTGTTAAACTTTCCCAAACAACTCTGAACAATGGAACACTGAAGGGCTCCTCTTCCCAGACTGGTCATCTACCACAGTGGTATGTATATCATTTTTCATAGTTATTAACATTTTGTCTGATATACAGTATGTAAATGTACACTCCAGTAATACTTGAATGTTACATTTAGTATGATTCACTACAGCCCTAATTATTTAGAGGAATTTATATTCTGCATCTGGTAGTTTTCTTTGCTAAATCTCTAGTGCTAGTGGATTATTTTTTTCGTTTTGTTTGAAAGACCCTGAATTTGATTGTACGTTAATATCGGCCAGCTCTTCCCTTTTTTTGAGTCTGCGGAACCCCCCTCCCAAGCGTATTGCAGCATGAGCTGTAATTTTGTTAGAGGAAGGTTAAATAAAGTTAGTGTAACTAAATATATAGAAGGAGTTTAATACAGTACCCCACAAATTATTACATAGCTTCATAGTTGATAAGGTCGAATAGACACCAGTCCATCCAATTCAACCTGTGTGGGTGTGTGTGTATTTATTCTCTAGCACTTCCTAATTTCCTGTATATTGTGTTCACTAAAATATGCATCGAATGCCCTGTACAAACAATAGGATTTCCATACATTTTTATTCTCACCATGATTACTGTCTCTGTTATTTTGCGCAAACACCTGCCTGCTATCTGCTCCTTACAGGAGACTCACCTCACCAGTGACTCTACATCCTGTCTTAATTTTGCGTGTGTGGGGAGGGCATACCATTCCACTTACACCACCTATTCCAGGGGTGTGAGCGTTCTGGTCCATAGTTTATTGGATTTTCAGGAGTTAAATTGCTCTATTGACACAGAAGGGAGATATGTATTCTTGTTTTGCAGGTTATATACACTGAAATGTATTTTGACGTTTATTTAAATGTAGCGCTGGTAGATCTTTAATCTACCACTGATAGGTAAATCTTGTGGGTTACTTGTTAGAGGAAGTTAGATTTGCCTCTGTTCCAGCTTGGCTGAGTTGCGTGTAGTTCCACACGTGTTGAAGCGTATGAGTGCTCCTCTGTCCCGGAGACAACTCGGTGGAGGTGGTCCTCCGAGTTGCATTCTGGGAGAGGGTATTTATGGGACGGACGCCATGTTTAGGGGTTCGTTTTCAGCCACCTGCTAGCCCTCCTGGCCGACAGGTATGCGTTAAGAGTACCACCTCGTGGTCCCTGCGGCGTGTGGGTGGGCCCAGAAGCCTGTCTGGGGCCTACCACAGCAGCAGAGGAATGGTCCTGAGCTGTCTATCCTGAGTGAAGAAGCTGGACAACCGAGGAGATCCCACGGGAGGACCCGTCATGGAAGGATCACGCAGAGTGCTGGTCTGGAGAGGGGCCTGGTGACTCGGTTGGAGGACGTATCCTGAAGTAATCTTACTGCATAGTACTGCCGGGTTGGCTTAAAGGTTCAAGTACTCTGTCTGACATTCATCGCAAACCAATACATCCTGTGGTAGAGGATCGTACGGGTTTTATTCTGCAGAGACTTTTGTTCGTGCTGCGTACTGGCTGCTAGGCAAGTGAGAGAGGCCTATCCAGGCGGGCAAAGATTGAATTCCACAAGGGGAGTGCATTCAACTACAAGTGTTCAATTCCAAAGAATGTTCTAAAGAGTACTAAGGAAAGGTATTTGAGCTTCCCTGCAACTTTCCTTCTGCCTCTTTCCTGCTACTTCCTTTATTACTTGTTCATTAAAGCATTGGAAAATATACTCAAGTGTTTGGTGCCTACATCGTCCAGAGGTAAACTCAACGGGACCCTAGACCCGGTGCCGGTGAAAGAGAGGTATCGAGAGTGAAGGTAACAGCCCGCTTTAAACCAGCAGCTCCATAGAGAGTTAGTGCTACATAAATACCACCCCCAAACACATTTATCACTATCAAGGATTGACCTCTAACTTTGTTCCCCACAAGCTGCCCGCTCCGTGTCTGACATTGCGTATATGCCCTTCGGGGAATATCATATCGCTCTCCCGTAGCCTCCCTGGCGGTTTTCCCGAGTGTGGCTCGGGGTTAAAATTCAGGACCATTAGCGGTAACCCCGAGCCACACTCAGGATTACATCGCAGGATCCTGGTGCCTCCTTACTTACCTTGTCCCCGGGATCCTGCGATGTCACCCGCAGTGTCCGAGAGCTCCGTCCTCCTCCGAAGCCTCTCCTTGCCAGGCTCCGTTCCCTGCGAGCGTTGCGACGCACGGGGGTGGAGCCTGGCGGCAAATTTAAAAAAAAGTAAAAATCATAACACATACAGTACTGTAATCTTACAGATTACAGTACTGTATGAAATGATTTCACATCCCTTTTGTCCCCAGTGTTTTGGCCCATGCCCTGCATGCAGTTTTACATGATATACACTGTTCTTTCTGCCTGGAAACTGGAGATTGTCCATAGCAACCAAAAAGTGTCCCTTTATGTCAAAAGTGGCTTTAGACCAGCTAGAAAACAGCGATAGTAAATTAGAACACTTGTAGAATTGAGCGATAGTGAATTGTGGGGAAATTTATTTTATTACTATTTTTTTTTATTTTTTTTATTATTTATTTTTATTTATTATATTATAATTTATGTTTTTGTGTTTCAAACTTTATCATACCCGGGATATCTACTAGACTCTGGTTTGGACAGATTTAAGTGTGTTATTGTTAAGATTTACAGACCTACCATATAAAACGCCAAATTTCCATGCAAAATAATTGTACCGCTTTCAGCACCTACAGTAACATCCGAAATAATCATACCGCCAGGGAGGTTAATAGTCTGTCTGTCTCAACCTCAATCTAATTTACAAAGGTCTCATTGGAAACTCAATGGCTTTTGGCTGCACCTCTTGCCATCCCATGATAGGGTAAAATCTAGAATATCTGAATTTTGGCAAAATTATATCGAACAACCTAATATAGGCTCTTCATGGGAGACTTTTAAAGCCTTCCTTCGAGGGCTTTTCTTTTCTGAAATCCAAGCCCTTAAAAGGGCAACGGCTGCCCGAGGGGAGAATCCCTTGGAGGCTCAGTTTATTGCTGACCCTTCAGATGAAAAAAGGGAGGGATGGTTGGCAGCCCAGGAGGTGCTCTCCCTCACTGCCACCTCAGTGACAGAGAGGAAGCGCTTCTTTAATAGGTTGGCATTCTGTGAGGAGGGGGAACAAATGGGTCACCTTCTGGCTAAATTGGCACACTCACACCAAACATTGCCTTCAATTGGTGCCATGAGAAAGCAGGACAGCCTAATAGTTAACTCCCCAGAGCAGATTATGGCTGAACTGGTTAATTATTACTCGACTCTATATCAGTCCAAACAGACTTACTCAGGAGGCATTGCTTAATTACAGAATACAGATAATAATTATGTAAGGGATATCCCACTGCCATCTGCAGCCTCACAGAAACTTTTGGATGCTCCTCTGACAGTGGAGGAATTACAGATGGCAACCAAAGGTGCCTGGGGAAGATGGGATACTAACAGAGGTGTATAGGTTTTATGCTGCTGACACGCTACCTCACTTAAGGTCTTTAATGAGGTGAGAACTAACCAAAGCCTCCCTCCATCTATGACTAAGGCTAATATTATATTGCTGTTAAAATTCGAAAAGGATCCCCTGACCAAGCTGGCTTTATGCCCCAAAAATCTACTGCCATTAATCTAGGCAGATTGTTTCTTAATCTACAGTCTCAGGCAAATAATGGGGGAGATAGGTCATTGCTGTCACTTGACACGCATAAAGCATTTGACAGTATTGAGTGGGACTACTTGTGGGCTATAATGCACAGGGTTTTATCTCCTGGGTTCAACTATTATATCAAGCCCCTAAGGTGGTTATTAGGGAGGCGGCCAGAATTTCCTCCGGCTCCACTCCTATTTGACATCGCAATAGAGCCTACGGCAGCGCTTATTAGGTCAAATGCAAATATAAGTGGTTTTCAATATTGCTCTCTTCATAAAAAATGTTTGTTATACGCGGATGACACTATGCTGCTGTTGGGAGACATCACCCTCCCCCTCTTTAGTAGCGGCCAATATACCCATCTCCGCTTCTTTTAAATATTTGGACATAGATAACGGTTTAAGGTTGAACTGGATGGACTTGTGTCTTTTATCAACCTGACTATGTAACTATGTATAACCACCTGCCCTCTGAATTATATCCACCTTAACCTAGTACCTCTTCTTACTAGATTTCGGGATAAGGTTAAGGTGTGGCCTAGGCTTAAGATGTCCTTCGTAGGATGGACCAGTCTCGCAAAGTTGGTCCTTATGCCCAAATTATTGTATATATTTCATAACTCCCCGATGGTCATCCCTTTGAAGATGTTCTGCATTATTAATTCAATCTTTAGCACCCTCATTTGGCAGTCTAAAAACACCAGGGTGAAATTGGAACAATTTCAGCAGCCCAAGGATGTTTGAGGGCTTGCTCTGCCCAACCCTTGGCTATATTATTTATCATCACAAATGCAACATTTAGCATGAGCCATGTGTCCTGCTACGAAGACGGGGAAGGCAATGAAGACCCCTACACTAGATTACTTACAAAGACAGTGGGCACGGCGGAAATAGCAAGTGGTCTAAAGGCGCTGCCTTTCAGCAAATCGAATAAACTTTAGCCCTTATGCAAAAAACCTGGAACAAGGTCAGACAGTTGCAACAGGTCACGGGATTTACGAGGTTTAGTCCTATCTGGGATAACAATCGCTATTCAGAGATAGCTTTTTTACAGTATGGTGCAAGGTGGAAACGCTACAGAATCACACATTTACACCTTATTCTCTCCAACGGGGTGCTTTGCTCTTTCTCTGAACTACGAGACATGTTCCATCTCCCTAAACTGGATGCAGTTTTATATACAGCTCCATCCTACGGTGAAAACACAGAGGAGAGTAGATCTCTGGGTACAATCGCCCACTCCAGTGTTTAATTACATGCATGAGGTGGTCACTTATAAGGTATTTAAAACTAACTGCTATTCTATGTTACTGAATAGTTTCCTTCGGGACCACCCTATTAGTGTGACCTCTTGCTGGAAAAGAGATGTTGGGGTCTTCGAGGAAGAGCAGTGGGAGGAGGCCCTTCTAGCAGTCCAACAGTGCTCTCTGAACGTATCTCACCATTTCTCTCAACTGTATCTGCACCTTAGGGTGTATTACACATCTGCTAGATTGTACCCTATGGGAAGGAGGGAAAGCTCTGTCTGCACAAGGTGCAGCAGAGATCACAATAAATTTAATTCACCATATGTGGCAGTGCCCAAAGTTGCATCTGTATTGGAAGCGAATTATAAGTACAATAACTGCCGACCAGCCACCGTCGTTATATGGCGACAGATCGGCTCTCCTACGCAAATTGGCTCGTGCTGGTGCGATAGCTGGCACACGCTCATGACGCTGCACGATGCGGGAGCGTGCCCGCTGGTTGTGCGGACTCGATGTCTGCCGGGGATTAGTGCAGAGGGGGAACGGGGAACTGCCTTTGTAAACAAGGTGATTCCCCGTTGCAACATGAATATGGGATCTACTGTTCCCAGTTATCAGGAACAATGATCTCTGTCATGCTCCAGTAAGCCCATCCCCCCTACAGTTAGAACACACCTAGGGAACACATTTAACCCCTTGATTGCTCCCTAGTGTTAACCCCTTCCCTGCCAGTGACATTTACACAGTAATCAGTGGCTATTTATAGCACAGATCACTGTATAAATGTCAATGGTCCCAAAAAAATGCCATAAATCTATCCCCTATTTGTAGATGCTATAACTTTTGCACAAACCAATCAATATATTGCGATTTTTTTTTTTTACCAAAAATATGTAGAAGAATATATATATCGGCCTAAACTGATGAATAAAGTATTTTTTTTATATATTTTTTTTTGGAAATGTATTATAGCAAAAAGTAAAAAAAAAAAAAAATTTTCAAAATTGTCGCTCTTTGTTTATAGCGCAAAAAATAAAAACCACAGAGGTGTTCAAATACCACCAAAAGAAAGCTCTATTTGTGGTAAAAAAAGGACATCAGTTTTGTTTGGGTACAACATAACAAGACCGCGCAATTGTCAGTTAAAGCGCCGCAGTGCCGTATCGCAAAAAATTGCCTGGTCATTAAGAGGGCAAATCTTTCCAGGGCTGAAGTGGTTAAATAAGGTCTTTCGGGTCCATCTGCCTGAGGAACCAAAACAATGCTTGTTGGGAATTTTGTGTGATCTCCCAGTAGAGGATATTCCAAAACGAGCCATAGCCAGGGCACTGTTCCAGGCCTGCAAGCTGATATTAGGACATTGGACATCCACCAACCCCCCTATAGTGAATAGGATAGCTCAAATGGGAGATACCCTTAGACTAGAAAAATATATATTCCAGCATAGGGGGAGCTTTGGTATATTTGATAAACTTTGGGCCCCGTGGTTGGATACACTGGGTCTGGCTCAGGGGGACCTGATCATAGACTGTCTGCTGATTGGTAGGGGGTGAAGATTTGTTTATCTTGTTGCAGTCTAGGTGAGGAGAGACATAATTGGCTGTATTATCAAGTGTTGATTTTTGTGTATTCTGGTGAATGAATGCATTGTATTGCTGTTGATCAAACATTCTTGGAGTATTGTACTGTTTATTTTATACTACTGATGTGCATATGCCCTGGAATTTGTACTGGCTGTGCACAATGTTTAATAAAGTTCTGTGGTATACAAAAAAAAAACTTTGCACAGTTTAAAGCGGGGGTTCACCCACACCGCCAAAAAAAAAAATATTAAAAGCCAGCAGCTACAAATACTGCAGCTGCTGACTTTTAATACATGGCCACTTACCTGTCCCAGGGTCCAGCGATGTCGGCAGGGGACGCCGAGAACCCGCTCGGTTCTCGGCGGCTGCCGCCGCCATCCTAGGTGAGGGAATCAGGAAGTGAAGCATTGCGGCTTCACTTCCCGGTTCCCTACTGCGCATGCGCGAATTGCGCTGCGCGTCTCTAGTGGTCCCCGCTCTCTCCTGGGAGCTGTGTGTTCCCAGCAGACAGTGCGGTCGGGACGGGAAGAGGCATAGACTCCCATGGGAGTCTATGCCGGAAGTGGGTGCAAATACCTGTCTTAGACAGATATCTGCACCCCCCTCCCCCCTGAAAGGTGCCAAATGTGACACCGGAGGGGGGGAGGGTTCCGAAAAGCGGAAGTTCCATTTTTGTGTGGAACTCCGCTTTAAAATGATTGTAAGGGTTTGTTTTTTTGTTTTTGTTTTTTTTTTAAATAACAAACATATCATACTTACCTCCACTGTGCAGCTCGTTTTGCACAGAGTCTTCTGGGGTCCCTCGGCGGCTCTCGCGGCTCCTCCCCACATCTGATAACCCCCTAAGAGAAGCGCTCTCCCGGGGGGTTACCCTGCAGGTGACTCCTTAGTCCATAGCCGCCGAATGTATGACTCGGCCCCACCCCCCCAGCACCAGCGTCATTGGATTTGATTAGCTGCGCTGCTATCAATCTATCCAATCAAGACACGAGACACCAGCTAGTGCTGGTGTGCTCATTCCCGGGCGGAGAAAGATCGGGTTGAGGTAAGTAAAATGGGGGCTCGGGGGGGCTGTAGCACCACAGAAGGTTTTGCACCTTAATGCATAGAATGCATTAAGGTGAAAAACCATGAGGGTTTACAACATCTTTAAGGTTGAACCGCTTCTCCTCCAACTTCATTCAGTGGCCGTGTGTCTTCCTGAGTGACCTGAAACTGAATAGTTTCCTTCCAATGCTGGATTCACCAATAAATATTTGTATATCGCTATCATATCCCCACTTAAGCATTTGTTCTCCGCGAAAAATAAGTTTAATGTTTATTATTGTTCCTCATAACTGAGATCCTCCAACCCTCTTATTAGTTTTGTTGCTCTTCTCTGAACTATCTCTAGTTCAAGCACATCCCTTCTGAGGGCTGGAGACTAGAACTGAACGGCATAATCATAGCTTTATATACAGTATGTGGTTGGGTGTGGCAACACATTACATTTATGTACACTTATACTACTACTAATTTTTGATCAATTCACTTTTGTTTATATTTTTATTGTTTTTCTTTTAGTTTTTTTTTTTTTATCAATTGGGTCTAGCACAGTGATTTTTGGTTTTGATTATGCTCAAGGTGTGGCCGAACCAGAGTTTTGTAAAGTGGTAGAATTATAGTTTTACTTCTTGAGTAAACACCCTTTTAAATGCATACAAATATTCTAGTGGCCTTGCTTGCAGCTGCTTGGCATTGCATGCTATTGCTGAGTCTGTCATAAACTAGGACCACAGATCTTTTTCAATCCCTGTTTTCCCCAGAGGTTCTCCGCCTAGCATGTAGCTTGCATTCATATTTTTAGCCCACAAGTGCATTACTTTACATTTCACTACATAAAACCTCATTTGTCATGTGTTTGCCCACCCCTCCATTTTATCAAGGTCTTCCTGTAGAGTTGCTATATCCTGTTGTGAGGTTATTATCCTGCTTAGCTTTGTATCATCAGAAATCTCTGAGATTGAACTATTTATCCCAACCTCTATATCATTTATGAACAAGTTAAACAGGATCGGTCCCAGAACAGAGCCCTGGGGTACCCCACTTATAAGTGCAGACCATTCAGAAGATACGCTATTTATCACCACCTGTGGAGGCACCCCTGTAACCAGTTGTCTTTGCAGGTACATACACTTTCGTCAAAGGCAACAGATCTCAATTTGTGAATTATGCGTTTATTGAGCACCATGTCAAATGCTTCCAGATTACAGCTCACTTCCTCATAGAATGTTATAAGGTTGGTCTAGCAAGAATGGTCTTCCATAAATCCACACTGGTTGCTACTAATGATACTATTTTTATCTGCAAATTTCTAGTCCCTTATCATCCCCTCCAATAGTTTACAAACTATTGATGTTAGGCTGCTGGCCTGTAGTTTCTAGGTATGTATCTCAGCCCCTTCTTGAATATTGGTAACACAAATTATAGTCTTTTGGTATTTATGATATGGTACATTGCAGGAGTGCATTCAGAGGGTACTGATCAATAGCATGTTTTCTAAATGGTCTGGAGTTGTGAGTGGGGTGCCCCAGAGCTCTCTCCTGGGACCAGTTCTGTTTAACCTTGATCATAACTGATATAGAGGTTTGAATAAATAATAAAACAGGATATAGAAACTGTACAAAAATACCTTGAAAACAAAATGTAATGTATTTGGGAGCTAAATGTATGCTAAAAATATGCATGCAAGTTACACACTAGGGGAGAACCTCTAGGGGAATCGACAATGAAAACTAGCATGCATTAAAAAGGGTATTTACTCAACAGATAAAACTTTAATTCTACCACTCTATAACAGTTCTGGTCAGGAAGGATGTTCTGGAACTGGGGAGAGTCAGGAGAAGGGCAAGAAAGCTAATAAGAGGACTGGAGGACCTCGGTTATGAGGAATGACTACAGACATTAAACCTATTCTCCCTGGAGGAGCAATACTTAATATATTTTTTTAACAAAAGTCCTAAAAGTCCACATAATCTTGTATGAACTTTTGGGACGTTTGTGAAAACAAATTTTTTGGGGTTTTCCACACTGAGTTGCTTGAATTATGAAATGTATTATAAGTTTTAATTTATAATTGTATAGCACGGCACTGATTGTATTAAACGTCTTGCTGCATTCATTTTCAAAATTACCTTTTTTTTCAGTTTAAACATTTGATATGTTTTCTATTGTAAATAAAATATGGGTTTATGAGATTTGGAAATCATTGTATTCTGTTTTTATGTAAATTTTGCACATCGTCTAAACTTTTTTGGAATTGGGGATGTGTTTTAATGAGAATCAAACCCTACACCACCCAAAACAGATGCATTTTTTAATATCTGATTTGATATTGTTAGCAGTTGCTAATATGACTGATTCACAGAGTATGTAACATAAAATGTATACATATGCTTTAATGTGTGTGTCTGTGAGAAATACAACATATAACGGAACTTGTCTGTTCCCACAAAGTTGTCTATGAACACCTGCTTTTAGGATCCTGTTCCCACATTATAAAACATGCTCTTGGCAGCAAGACAAAGAATATTTTACTCAGTGACATTTTAGTGTGTTGTATCCAAGGAAAGCAAACACGTATTTACACAGCTGTAATATCTGCATTGTTGCTCTTTTTTTCCAAATTTCTTTAATGGGCACAGTAGCTGTGACCATTAGACACCACCATTGGTATCTCTTCATGCTCCTATGTTCCATGTTCATGCTCCTGTGATCCATGTGATCATGCTTCTACATGAACATCTTAACGAGTCACATAGACAGCTATGTTTTCCAGTTACATTAATTTTCCACATACACTTTGCCTACAATATGTTTTTGTTCAGGAAAAGAACTGTCAGCTTTACCAGTACATAAAAAGTGCATGGTTGACACATTCAGTAGTGTCACCTTTTTATATAAGAAGTATATTAGTAATTCCCTGGAGTCTTCCTGCAGAGCAGGAAGTAAACTGTTGCAGTACAAAGGGAAAATTGTAAATATATCTCAATGCCATAGATCCCATATACATCAACAAGGGCAAATTCCAGTACTAATCATCAACAAGGGGAAACTCCAGTATTAATCATCAGCTTTAACAATAAGCCTAGCTTCACATTGGTGCGATTTGACATGTCGAATTGGCACGTCAAATTGGCACTGTTCGATTTGCTGCTGTGCCAACATTGTGGCGCCGCACCAATTCCCAAAAGTAATGTGATTTGTATAGACATCTGTGCAGGGACCCCGAACAGATGTCTGTCAAATCACCCCCCGAAGTCGGACTGCATTGTCGGGTTGAAATTTCTAACCCACAGCAATGTGAACTTAGGCTCAATCCTGGAATTGGTTTCAATGCAGAGCTACACCAGATTTTTCACTCTCCAGCTTTAGCAAATCAACCCCTTGGATAGTGACAACCTTGTGTACAGTGTCTCCCTTTCTGTCCACCAACCAAGTTATGTGATTATTAGAACACAAACCCAAACCGTAATGTGAGTTTCATGGCAGAATACTTTTTGCATTATATGCAGAGCTAACACTGAAATTCACAATTCAGTGATGTTTTGCTGCTGGATTTTCCCAAAGTGTTGACCTGCCAAGGTAAAAATAGGAGAATAAACGCGCATTCCACCGATTGTTGGTGCTTGGGTTGCACATGACATGTCTTGGTATATATGACCTGTCAGTACTGTTTTTTTTTGTGTCAATCTTTTTTATTAAGATTTTAAACAACACGATAAGACATTGTTGGGTAGCACAAAATAGTAAAAAATAGAGCTGTCAACATAGGTAATATACAATGAAGAAAATTGGTGAAAATAATAGATTAATAGATGGAAGATGATAAGGGTTTTGCTATGAACCCATGGACAGTCCATAAGTAGGTGTGAGAAGCAACATCAAAGTGGTCGACCAAGTGAAACCTCTATGATACCAAACAGTGGAGTTGTATCTCTATCCAGATATCATAGGGGAAAAAGAGCAAATCCTTGCCAGTAACCTTAAAACGAGAATAAAGGTCCAACTTTAGGGCCAACAATGCATCATATAATGCAAAAATAAAACGGGAGAAAAAAGGGGAGGGGAATAAGGAGAAAATGTAAAAAATAAACAAAAGAAGACAAAGAAAGAAAAAGGTGAGCGGCAGTACTGTTTTTAAAAGATAACTAAAGCCAAGAACAGAAATGAAATTTATTGCAACTCAAAACCCTTATTATTATTTACAAAACCAAAATAAAGTGGAATCCATATGTAGCATTTGTGACCTAGAATTTAAAGACAGAGGTTAGGACGCACATAAGAAACATGTCTAACAGCATCCCACCTACCCAGTTTCTTGATAAAGGCTTTATCCAACCTGGCAGCTTCTGTTGCAGAGCCAATACGGAAAGAATAAGAGTTTTAGTGAAATTTGACCATCCCAAGATGAACAAAATATTTTTAAGAACTGCATTGAACTGAAACTGCGTCAGTGGGGAACTATCCTTGTGAATAAGAAATTTTTTGAAAAATCTGGGTTTATGCTGAACAAACCTCTGAAAGAAAACTATGGGATGAATAGAAATGTTCCCAAAATGGGGAAGGGTAAACCATATGCCCTTGCCTAATTGATCCGTTTTGAATTTCCTGATAAAAAAACTAACAGAATCATCAGAAATAATTACATGGCTAAACTGAAGCCCTGTAAAACCCATTTTGTTCCTAGGGATGAGCTCCGAGATTCGTAAGGCCCCAAAAAAAGCAAGAGTAAATGCTGCCTGAAACAAAAATGATTCATATGCCGAATACATACTGAATTAGTAGCACCCCACAACTCACCCAGTAGATAGAGAGAAATAGGCCTTCTATCAACTGGGGTTAAGTTGACTCTCCTGTACCCTTTTAACCACTTGCCGACTGCCCGCCATCACATTAAAGAGGTCCTGTCATGCTTTTTTTCTATTACAAGGGATGTTTACATTCCTTGTAATAGAAATAAAAGTGACCCAAAATTTTTTTTTTAAAAGACAGTGTAAAAATAAAAAAGTAAAATAAAAAAATTGTAACGCGCCCCGTCTCGCTGAGCTCGCGTGCAGAAGCGAACGCATACGTAAGTCGCTCCCGCATATGGAAACAGTGTTCAACCACACATGTGAAAAGAAAAACACAAAATGCCTGAGGAGCTTAACAGCAGAGAGCGATTTGGGGGACAGGCAGTTTACTGCAACCGAATCTCCTTTGTTGTCAATATGAATAACTAAACGTTTATTCCTAAAACATTCTCCCCAGATTTCTAAGGCTACCACTACTGGAAAGAGTTCCAGGAGTACGATAATCTTAGTGGCCTTGTTACTTATCCAAAACTGGCCACACATCACAGCACCAATGGTTTGGCCATATAGCCGCAAAACCCTTATATCCTGCTGCATCAATATATAATTTGTAGTCACTTGAGAAAATAAATTCTTCCTGGAAAAAAGACTGCCCATTGAAACCATCTAAGAAGCATGACCACACCAACAAATCCTCTTTCAGGTCTGCAGTAAGTCTAATATGGGAAAATGGGGATTTATAAACCGACAATGCCATGTACAACTGCCTAGAAAATATCCTGCCTACAGGCATAATTTTTGTTGCGAACAAAAAAAAAAAAAACAAAGCAAATTTTTTAAATGCTCTAATTTG
This sequence comes from Aquarana catesbeiana, assembly GCF_042186555.1. Taxonomy (NCBI): domain Eukaryota; kingdom Metazoa; phylum Chordata; class Amphibia; order Anura; family Ranidae; genus Aquarana; species Aquarana catesbeiana. The sequence continues at coordinate 180,857,089 of NC_133327.1, read as the reverse complement.
GTAGCTGCCAATCTTAATTCCATCAAGGACGTATCTATTTGAATACCCAAAAATTTAATGGAAGATGAAGGCAAAATAGTTTTTTCTTGGGCAAGTGGAATACAAAAAAATTCTGCAATAGTAAAAAACAAACGCAATATATTCAAACAATGGGAAGAAATTGTCTAAATAATTAATTACATCGTTGCCAGACTCAAAAGCAATGACCCAATGTAAAAAAGTTGATAATTTCTAGAAATATGCACAGGATAAAGAGCACCCTATCAGAAGACACATGTCGTAATAGTAGCAGCCTTCAAAGAAAATACCCAATGAGCAAAAAGCTTCAGGGGATATGGGCAGGAGCCTGAATGTGGCTTTAATGTCTGCCTTGGCCATAAGGGCCCCAACACCAAACTGCCTAATTTTCCCTATGGCTTCTTCAAACGAGCTGTAGGATACAGATGCAGGTGCACAATCAATGTCAACGTTTAAAGAACTCCCTTTGGGAAATGAAAGGTGGTGGATTAACACCACCCCTAGCGGCGAAATTCTAAAGTTGGGAAAAGGTGGGGAACTAAAAGGGTCAGCCATATGCCATCACTAATTTTTTTAGCCAATTTCTCCCTGACTATGTAAGGATAAACATCCACTGACTTTAAATTACCCACCACCTTACATCCTAAACCATAAAATTTAGGCAAAACAAAACCATTGGTAAAACCATCAGTTATGAGCAGAGCCGTCTCCCTGTCTGGATATCTGTCCAGCCATGGGCGCATATTTGCTATTTTCACCGGAGTAAATGCTTTTGGACAAGGTTTCGCGATGTGCTTGGCTAGCGGCATTAGCCCTGTTAAAACATTTCACAACCGGGTGATTATGTATTCAAGGAAAAATAATGACGTATTTTTACATGAAAGTTGCATAAATACCTGAATCTTTTTAACTGCATACATAGTAGCATCCACACTGTAAGCAAATCAGAGCTTTGTTGCTTTGAATAAAGCTGTTGGTCAAAAGTTTGAGCATGCCTAAAGACACCTTTTACCTTGCCCATGCAGAGCAGAACAATAGTGTCTTTGTAAAGGTCATTCCTGAACCTCACCTGTGCTCTTTCACAGATCCTTAATTTCTGCAGCCTTTGGCTGTATTGGTGACACAGGGAGATGCTCCCCCACACCCCTGGTCATTTGATAGTTCTCGGTTCTAGCAATAGACTGCTAGGCTTGGTCACCATCACAGGGGAGCTGGTCACATCTTCCTCTATACCTGAGAGTGTTGAGTAATCTCACCTTCTGCAGAGAAGAAAGGAGATGCAAGGACGCACAGGTAAGGTGAGCATTAGGGAGTGGAAGATACTCTTTACAGAGACTATGTCACTTTTCCTGCATGGGCAAGGTGACTGTTACGTTAAAGAAAAAGTTAGCAAAATTATGATCGTATTGTCAAGTCACAAGGTGGGAGCAGTTTGGTGACCAACCTAAATCACTTAAAGCCCAAATAAACTTTCAATTAAAATCAGCCTAATACATTACATGTGAATAAAAACAAAAGGTGTACAAAGTGTTATAGGGCGTACACACGGTCGGACTTTGTTCGGACATTCCGACAACAAAATCCTAGGATTTTTTCCGACGGATGTTGGCTCAAACTTGTCTTGCATACACACGGTCACACAAAGTTGTCGGAAAATCCAATCGTTCTGAACGCGGTGATGTAAAACACGTACGTCGGGACTATGAACAGGGCAGTGGCCAATAGCTTTCATCTCTTTATTTATTCTGAGCATGCGTGGCACTTTGTCCGTCGGATTTGTGTACACACGATCGGAAATTCCGACATTGGATTTTGTTGTCGGAAAATTTTATCTCCTGCTCTCCAACTTTGTGTGTCGGAAAATCCAATGGAAAATGTCCGATGGAGCCCACACACGGTCGGAATTTCCGACAACACGCTCCGATCGGACATTTTCCATCGGAAAATCCGACCGTGTGTACGGGGCATTACAGTTCGCTTTTTTTGCAAAGTACCCAAAGCTTGGAAAAAAAAGCCTGTGCTACATGAGCATGTTGCAGATAAAGACACTCACTCTCTATATGGAAGCAATGATCTCTCTGAAGAGGTCCATGATCCCCCCATGCTGAGTCGGGGGGGAGGGGCGTGCTGGAGCTTTGCTGACAGCTCTGCAATCAGCAAAGTTCATGCTTCTTGCTAAAGAGCACTAACTGTGACTCAGCAGACAATGAAGGATACGGTTAATTCCTCTTTACAGTATATGTGAACCCACCTTTTAAAACAATCCATTCAAAATAGGAATGAAAGGCAAAACATTTGTTAGATTTAAAGAAAACCTTATAAGCACTTTTTCCCTTTTATAAGTGATCACATACCCTCTTTTCACAGCTGCGTAAGGCCCTCAGGTAGGAGAAACAGCAGCACCCTGATCTTCCCAGTGAATGGCTGGCCAGGGACAGCATGTCAGCAGAAGTCTGATCATTGACAGAGAGGCTGAGTTCCAGCACAGCTAGAAAACTGACCATGCTGTGCTCTCATGCCTAGTGTGGTCAGTTTTTAATAGAAAACCAGGGGGACTGGCAAGAACCAGGGATTTCACAGAAAGGAAGCAATGCAAAGAGAATTTGGATACTTTTTCATTTGAAATGTTGGGTTTACATATTCTTTAACTTGAAAAATACAAAGGGTGAAATGGTCTATCTTTTAGGTGTGTTTTGAGAGTTATTAATCCTATATGATTTTTTTTTATTGTTGTCTGTGTCCCTGCTGGGCTGATTTTCCCCCTGTATTTGTCCTGCTGACTGATGACATGATCACATGGACTGAAAGTGAGGGAAAATCACTGGAACGGGAATAGAGGGGAAACCTTCTAATTGGGAAATTTGTTGAAGTGACAGTTGTCTAAGAGGGGATTTCTCTTACTTTGTAACAATTTCCTTGTGTACACTATACTTTTTTTTCTGCAGGATGCAGTCTGCAAATGATGGTCATAAGCACCCTAGATCTCAAACCTTGCCGATAATACGAGCCAAAAATGCACTTTCTAATCCCAAGCTACTACAGATAATAGAGCTTACCACTTCAATATCAAGTAAGTACATAAATTATAGAAATCAAGGCATCATATTTTTTTACACTAAAGATTTTTAATGAACCTCTGTCCTTCATGTACATTTTTATTAAGGTATTGTGAGCCTATGCACATTCTCCCTTTGAGCTCCACAATGGTAATGGGTTGGCAGAGATACGAATACATACACATCTTTGTTTCCACAGGCTTGGCAGAATCTTATCACATACACACATATGGGCTGGTGTGCTGTAAATATCAGTACAGCATATTAGTCCCGCTTTGATTTTCACTGCAGACTGAAACCAATTATCCCAAATCCATGCATGTCTTTTTTTCAATTAGTTTAGTTCTTAAAGTGATACTAAACACACACTGTTTAATTTACATTATCCCTTCCCTTTCTGTATATGGATGATGGCACTGTAATTATTTTAATAAAAAATCTAAGTACCTTTTTCCCAATCAGTATACAGCTGTCACGTGACCCAGATTTTTCCCAGCTTGTCTATAGAAAACCATAAGCAGGAGGAGCTTCTAGTCCTCTGCTGCTGGTCACATGTTAAAAAAAAAACAGCCTTCAGGATACAGCAAAATAAATAATTAATAACAATAAACTGTTATAAATTGTCATAAAAATATTTTTTTCTCTAAATAATATTGTTATATTTTAGCAATAACACGGTGTGGGTGGATTTCTGCCAGTCACAGGCTGTTTCACGCCCCCCAGGCTGTGTCTTAGAATAATAGGAAGGTGAAGACTCCATCGATCAAAATGTAATATCCCACCCACGTTGTGTTTAGCTGGTCAGTGGGCATGAAGGATGAGGGTACGGAGTGGGCTGTCATTTACCACTGTGTATACACTCACATGTGTGCCTCTATAGTCACATGGGCTCCTCAGATGTGATAGGGAGGAAATGCTCAGCATAGAAATTCACTGAAAACTGAGAATGTGTAGAGCTGCCAACACTGCTCTGCAAAATCCCCAGCTGCATTGGGGTTATAATCAAAAGGAGGAGACAGAGAATAGCAGGATCCACCAGGTTCCTTGCAGAATACAGAAAACAAATCCCATAGTGACTGAGTGAGTATAAACAGCATGTAATACACAATTTATTGATAGTTTTTCATGATGTGGGTTTAATGACACTTTAACTTCATGTTCTCAGCAATATCAATTTATCACCTACAGGTAATTCTAATGAAACTGACATTGTGCACCACATTGACTTAGATGCCAATACTGCCACAGAAGTCTGTCTTACTGTTCTTGACCTGTTGTGCCTCTTCAACCAGTGCCACCAGGTAAACCAACTCCTCCTGCAAAGATTACCACCAGTATGATAAATGTTACATTGACCATTATACCTATAAAACACACTGGATATCCTTTATTTGATGTTAAATGTATTTTATTGCATTGTGTTTTCTTTTTCATTTCCAGAAGTTATTGCTTACTGACAGCCAAAGTGTTTTGATGAAGAAAGTCTTTGACACTCACCTTCTTTTCTTACAAATCAACCAGTCAGTAGCTGCTCTCCGCCATGTGTTTGCTGCTTTGCGGACGTTTGTGTGCAAGGTACCCTTAACATTTGCATACCTAAAGTGGAATTCTTGCCAAACAGTTCATTCACAAATAAAGTACTGTATAAATGTGTTAACTGGCTTACCTGCTGAAAAAATATATAATTTTGTTCAGCCAGTCTTTTCATCAACCCTGCAAACAACATAGCCAACCTATTAACCACACTCTTTGCCACTGCAGTAAAGTAAAACAGAATTGTCTTTGACCCACCTCCATCTTTCTGTTCGAAGAAGTCTCCACAGTTATGAAGAAGTCTGTCAGCAAGCTTCCAGTGTTAGACTGTTGGAGTCCTGCTGTGCAGGGGGTTATAGAAGCTAATGTAAAGAAAGATTCAGGCATTTGTATAAGCTATATTGAGGTAACTGGATTAAATGCTGGTCTTCTGCCTGGACTTCAACTTTAAAATGATCCCTTCTTAAAAAAAAAAACTGTTATAATTGTTAATAAATTACTAGCCACTACCAGTGACCAGTACAAACATTTCTTACAAGCAACCAGCACAAGTTACTGCAGCATTCCATTGCTAAATTGATAAATGCAGTCATATGCAGTCTGATACACAATAAAACAAAAAGGGGCACAAAGGCCTAGTTCATTATTCAATAACCATTTTATTTGAACAAAAGAGTGCCAATACCATACTCTATAATACACACAAGGTCCAGATCAAACTCAGATGTACACGCTGATGTATTTCGAATGGCCCCTCCCTCTTTTCCTGATGGTTGGCTGCGCGCCGGCCTCTTGTTGCTTGGTGATAGGCGCTGCATTCCATCTGCGATCTAAGGTGTACGGGGGCACCCTATTTCTGGATTTTGTGCGCTTGCGTTCCATGCTGGTTTGTCATGTGTTCTGGGAGGCATGCTGTCAGAAGCGCTTGCTGGTGGGGATATGTGGCCAGTGCGCAGGGAAGAATAGTACTTAATTGAGCTATGGCCTCAATAATTCTAGCATTGCAATGGCTGTATTATTGCTATATGGTTGCCATCTGATATTTGTACATCTGTTCATTACATCTTATAATCCTGCTGACATTTCTGGTTTAATATATGAGGTATTTGTGAAAACAATGATGATATGCTTCTGCTATCTATCACAGGGCTAGTGCATATAATTACAATGTTTCAACTCTGGTATATTACACATTCAGTTGCACTTTTTGTATGACTTAGGGAAGCCATCTTTGGATTCAATAGCCGTGCTCCCTGAGCAAATATAAAGGTGAGTTGACATGCAGATAAACTATGCTCTGAAGAAGGGGGCTTGTCCCTTGAAACCCATCAGCATGTACAGTCTGGGTCTTGGTGTATCATGTCCTTATCCTGACTTTTCTGCATTTGAGAGTTTTAGTATTATACACCTTTCTACCCTTGGCAATTTGCAAATATAGTATTGGCACTCTTTTGTTCAAATAAAATGATTATTGGGTAATGTGTGTAATCATGCATTGGCATGCTGTTTCTTGCAATTAATGAGTATTGATAAAATTATTTACAAAGTGAATCTAATAATCACAAAATCCATAATTACTTAATTAATTTCTGTGAAAACCAGAATATATACAGTATATACAGGTGCATTTAAAAAAATTTGAATATCATCAAAAAGTTAATTTATTTCAGTAATTAAATTCAAAAAGTGAAACTCATATATTTTATATAGATGCGTTACACACAGAGTGATATATTTCAGGCATTTCTTTTTTTTAATTTTGATTAATATGGCTTACTGCTAGTGAAAACCCAGAATTCAGTATCTCGGAAAAAATTGAATATTACTTATGACCAATAAAAAAGGATTTTTAATACAGAAATGTTGGCTTGCTGAAAAGTAAGTCTATGTACGGTATAGTATGCACTATACCAATACTTGTTTGGGGTTGCTTTTGCATGAAATACTGCTTCAGTGCGGCATGGAATGGAGGCAATCAGTTAATAAATTAACTTTTTGATAATATTCTAATTTTATGATATGCATCTGTAAACAGTATAAAAAGTGCTAAGTGCGATCTTCCAAAGTGCTTATATACAATAAATGAGTGTTGTGTTCCACAGCATATGCGATGAATAATGAATCCAAACAGTTCATAAACCTGATCTGCGGTTCTAACGTCCCCATGTGCAATAAAGCAAAAAAGTGTCCTTGTGCAAAGTCAATGTATCAAAGGTGCATTGTGTATCACCACCGTGCTTTAAAACAAAAGGATGGCCGCTTACCAAACATAGAGATATCACAAAGGGATCATGTGTGTTTAATCAGGAACACAGCCAAAAGTTGATTGCCGACCAGCCTCAGAGAGTGAATCTAGGCTCTCGTCACTCACAGACTTGCAGAGGCCCAGTGTTAAGTCCACAACCACACTTTCATAAATTCATAAATAATGCACTAGGCCTTTGCGCCCTTTTTGTTTTTGTGTGTCAGACAGATTCCCCAGTCTGAAGAGGGCTGTATTGGTGAAGTCTTTCCCGTTATACCAGGATAACTATGAAGAATGTTTATACTGACACTCATCTTGGTTCCAATCAGCACTCAGCACTTTGGTGTCAGTTCTGTGGTTTCATATGCAGCCCGGTGCCTGCAGATTGTTATATGGGGCAAGATCTTACCTGAGCTAGTTTATATAAAATTAGAAAAAATTTTTTTTTTTTTTGAAAGCCTATGGCGTGCAAAACACACCCAAAAACTTCACCCGGTGCATAAAAAATGTGCACACACATAAAGAGTGCTCACAAAAAAGTGCAACGGGTACACAAGACGTGCCAATTCCCTGATCCCCGGGGCGTTAGGCTCCAGACGGGGACAAAGGTACTTACTGTGGTCTATCTGGCCGGAACCAGACAGACCCCGTTCTCTGGAGGGCCTGTCGAAACAGGACCCACCCAAGTACTAGGTGGGGCTCCCCCGAAGGGAGACCCCATGAGAGAGGGCAAACTAAGCCAAAAGGCCATGTCCACCCCTTCCCAAGACTTTCAGGGCGCATCCTTACTCGTCACACAGTGGGACAAACGTGAAAAACAAGACGTGACAACACAGGGTTTCAATCAAAAATAAATAAAAAGTGGGGGAAGGGATAGTGGAGAGGAGAGTGAAAGAAGTGGCCATTGTATAAAACAATGACCAGGCCCTCCGGCCAGGAATAAAAAATTCCTCTGGTCCCAGCCAAAAGGCCCGGCCCAAGAGGCAGGTGCTAAAAAAAAAGCGTGTTATGGTGCAGTGACCGTGGTGCCTCAAATCAAAGTGACTGCCACTCACAGTGATTATTTGGCACCCCTGGACTGCCACTCCAGGGGCACATACTCCATAGGCTTTCAAGACCAACCCTGGCCCACAGCCTAGACCACAGCAGCCCCCACCGCAGACAGAAAAGGCATGAGGTTCAGGGAGCTTGGTGAGAGCCCTTGCCTCGAAGGCTCCACCGTCACTCCCATCACCCCTTCCAATTTCACATTCGGGTAAATGGATACTAGCCACTCCCCCCCTCCAGCAAAAGGGGAGTAAGCGTTCTCCTACCCAAATAACTGTCAGCAGCTAGAGCCACCACAATCCAGGCCAGAACGCCAGGGACCCAACCCTCCGGCCAGACCAAAATGCAGCACCCATCCCTACCAGGAGCACCCTTCCAGACAGCTCAGACTCAACCATTGGCCGGTCCCCAGTATACTGTCGGGCAACACGGCGTAGTCCCTGCTGAGTACCGCCCTTCCAGGTGCTATGACACCATTGGATTTGCTGGTCCTCCCCAACGAGAGTGACACAGCACCTCCTCTGGAAACTGATAAGAACAGATACTACACTTGATCTTAGCCAAAAGGCCGAGAAGCGATGCCTGCCCGGTGCCTGCAGATTGTTATATGGGGCAAGATCTTACCTGAGCTAGTTTATACAAAATTAGAAAAATGCTGTACACATAGAGAACATAGTGATTTGATACAAAGAAAAAGATGGTAACACCCATGGAGTGGTGGAACTTAAAAGGGAGGTTGAGTGTTGGAGAGGAGGTTAAGTGTGAAGGGCTTATTATAGGGGTTAGGTTTGGTGTTGTTTTTAGGTAGAGGAGGATTAGGTGTTAGGGTGTGCTTTAGCATAGGCATACTTTCTACTTTATGCATTGGTTCTCACAGCTGGAGTCTTGTGCTAAAATTAGCAGTTCCTGGTTACCAGCACTTAGAACAAATATATCAATTTGAGCTTTCCCCATCAGAATCCAGAGATACAAGGTCCATATACTGTAGGTAATCTTTTGGCGGATCAAGTAATACCACTGTTTAGCAAAATATGTTAAGGTTATAGAGCGAAAAACAGAGCTGTGATCTGAGGATGAGACCTTCACTGCAATGTCCCAGAGTAATTTACCAAGCCAGCAGATAGCTGAGCATTGTGCATCCATTGATTACTGAGTAACCTGCTTTACGAAAGCAGTTTTGCATTGTACACAGTGGGATGTACAACTACTGTATGATTCCTACAAAAGCCATTATTAATTTCACATCTTCAAAACAACCTCTCCACTTCAATCTTCAGCCAACTATGATTTTCTAAAATTGGTAAGAATTTCAAAAGCTGGTTCTCTTCATGTAATATCTTATTACTTGAAGTGTGTGATCTGTTTTTTTTTGCCTTTCCCGAAGTCTGCACACAGGTGTATGTCAAATTGTAGGCACCCCCTGTAAAAGAAGTTTAATTTTTGCTGAGATACTTTATAACACTTAGTACAGCTAAAGAAATGCAATGCTGAGATACATTCTAAAACTGTAAAGCTAAAGGCGTGCAGTAGGTGCTCCTTTTTTATACCAACACTAAGATTGCTCAGGTGATAATGATAATGAAGTTAGACCGTTCACCAATTATCAGTTTCTTCAAAACAAAGAGATATATGAAATTGAAACAGTTTGTAAAAATTGGCTGGCGTTTGAGTTTACATAATAATGCTTTCCTTCCAGTTCCCCAATGCATTCTTCCAGGGACAAGCTGACCTTTGTGGCCCGTTCTGCTATGAAGTTCTCAAATGCTGCAACCATCGCTCACGCTCTACTCAGAATGAAGCTTCGGCTCTTCTCTATTTTTTCATGAGGAAGAACTTTGAGTATAATAAACAGACGTCAATTGTCAGATCACATCTTCAGGTACAGTGGACATACAACTCCAAAGACTGTTGTTATGTTGTACATTTTTTATGTTTCTGCTAAAATGTGTGTCACAGAAAGCTGAGGTTGAAAAAATGAATATCGGTTTCTTGGCATCATTATGGAACAGATTCAAGTAATATTGTGTTAGCCTCTTCACAAACTGCATAGACCTGCCCACACATCATAGCAGAGCCACATATAGTAATTATACTGATATGCTTTCATATCATGAAGTTTCTTCCTCCTTCAAGGTCAGTGAACGCTTTTCAGGAAGCTGTAATACTCTGCCATCTGTGAATTCTTAAAGTAGAAATATAGGCAAAACAATTTTTTTCATTTTGGCTAGAGTAAGGGAGGGTAATAACCCCTGTCAGCCTTTTTGCCATCTTTGACCCATTGGGAAGATTTCCCTTCACTTCCTGTCCCATAGCCAAAACAGGAAGTGAGAGGAAATCCCTCAAGGGAATCGTTGGGGGGCTTCCAAGTCTCCAGAACTGGTGCCCCCATTGGAAGATTTCCCCTATATTACTTTTCTGGAGACAACCCAAAATTTAGGATTTTCTTTTCATTTCACTTTCAGTCATAGAGGTAAACAGGACAGATAGAGAGGGTGAATCTCCCTATTGGGGGCACAGACAGCAATAAAAACCTAATAACCATTCTAATCTCTCTCCACTCTGTCCAAAACTAAAAAAAAAAAGTTTGACTTTAGTTATAGTTTAAGGCTTTCATCATAGCATCTGATTCCTTACCTACCGTGCACAACATTGTCAGACATTTGAACACAAGCTAACATCTGTTTTTAATAGTTATTTATCACTAGAGAGATGGTATCTGTAATTCAGCACTACATTATGCTAACTGTGAACACATCTTGAAATAAAAAAATATAGGTAGCTCCTTTTTCATTAGGAGAGCTTAATTTGTTTTTCCGCATTCTCACTTGGTATGCTGTGGTATGCTGAAAGTGACTCTGTTTACAAAAAAAGAGAAAAAATCAGTCTGCAAAAGAAAAATTCTATACACAACGGAGAATGGAATCTTCCACATTTGATATGATACTTTTGGATATGCTGGATGTCTGTTTCTACCACTGGGAGCTGTGGTTCTACCTCCTGGCTGCTACATTGATATTGTGTTCCTGCAGCACTGATTTAGCAAGCTAATGATGTCATGGCCAGCAGGTAGAATCATAGCACACAGCAGGAGACACAGGTGTCCACCAAAACTGGAAGTGCTGGATGCTGAAGATTCTGGTGACTCTACAAGAAAGCGAAGGTACTATTTACCAGCATTGGGATAATAAGTATTCGTTTTTTTTACAGATTGATTTTATTTATTTTTTTAACTAGAGTCTTAGGGGTTCATTTATTAAAACTGGAAAGTGCAAAATCTGGTGCAGCTCTGCATAGAAGCCAAATGGCTTCCAGGTTTTTTTTGTCAAAGCTTAATTGAACAAGCTGGAATTAGAAGCTGATTATCTACCATGCACAGCTGCACCAGATTTTGCATTCTCTAGTTTTAGTAAATAAACCCCTTAAGATGACCACTCAATATACCATTTCATTAGATTTACATTCAACTATGTAGTGCAAGGGCCTGCCGGATTGCATACAAATTATAAATGTTTAAGTTTGACCTCATATTATGGTTTTGATAAATCTAAAGGGAAATTATACAAGATAATTGTATAATGTATGGCCAGCATTAGTCTTTTACAGATGGGGAGAAGTGGTCAAATCTAATATATTCTACATGTAGTTGGTGGTTAGATGCTTGGTGACGCTATAACCAGGACAGCCAAGCACAGTAATAATGCAGAAATAATTTGCAATGCAGGGCATTATGCACTGGTGTTCGGAAGGGACTCACAGCAGCTTAGTGGATAATGAATCTCACTATGGCATAATGAAAATGGTTGCAGTTACCCATTTCTTGTACTATATAGTGGGTTTCACTAACATGTGTGATGTGCAGGCAGAGAAACCCACTGTGTGCTTGTCTACTGGCAGTATGAAATTAGTTTGCAAAGAATTTATACTACTTTGCTTTAGTCGGGCTCTAAGTGGCAAAGAAAGGGAGTTTTTTTTTTAAATTGCATTGGAATCAAATGCAAGTAGGCTTAATGGAGTTAAAGCTGAAACACTACTGTCCATAAAGCCTAGTACTAATCAGTAGTTGTTTCCTATTGTGAAATTCATCTACAAACTACATCTTGCTTGTATTAACAGCTCATTAAAGCAGTAAGTCAACTGATTGCTGATGCGGGCATTGGAGGCTCTCGATTTCAACACTCTCTGGCAATAATCAACAACTTTGCTAATGGAGACAAGCAGATGAAGGTAATGTGATAAAACTCTTAAATAAATTAATAAAATACTGTAAATGATTTTTAAATACATGGTAAAATAAAATCATACTTGTTGATTTGTAAAATTGAAATATGTTATATGCAGTAAATGTTTCCCTATATCAGGTTTATGGTGTAAAAACTAGCTTGTGCAGAGGGCAAGAAGTACAAGAACACTAAATTAAGTCTGGCCTGGTGCCATTACTGTGTCTTTGGAGTGTAAATGTGACTTCAGAAGCTGGCCATTCAGATGTAATATCTCTTTATAGCAGCTGTAACACCTCAATGGATGGACTTTGCTGTTTAAATTTAAGTGGACATTGAAGGTGAATTATTAAAGCATAACTAAACTAAATCCCCCTATACTTTACAGCCAAGGAAGCTGCCATCTTAACCTCTGTTTGATCTGCAGTTGCCATGGTGCTACACAGGCGATCAGTTATGGCGCCAACCATTTGATGGCTTGATATTTTAGTTGCGAGCACAAGCAACTATGACAGTTATCATTTATGGCATGTCTTGAATGTAACTGTTTGGGGAATCAGTTATTTCATTGGGTTTAGTTCCACTTTAAGGCTTTATACATACAGATTGTGGCTATAAATCACTCTTAGCAAGAACTTGCAGGGACTGAGCTTTGAATATTTTCTTCTTCAAAAGCTTTAAAGTGGTTGTAAACACTTACCTGTACCCAGTGAAGTGGCTGACCGCAAGTTATACACAGAGATGAAACAGATCCTCCTACATAAGTTGTAACTTTTTTTTCTGCAGTCTTCTCTTGTCTACATCCATTGTCCATGATTTATAAAGCTTGTCTGAGCTGTCAGAAAGTGGGGTGGGGAGCTGAAATTACACTGCAGAGCTCAGTGAGGAGAGCTTTGACAGCTGATTGGAGGGACACGTCGTCCTTGACACGGCACATAGGAACAGAGCTGGGACTGTCAATCAGCTGGAGAACCCTCCCTTGTCACCATTTTTCTCTTGGTGTCAGTTAAACTTGTCAGAAGAGATTCATGCTGATAACAGAGGAATGAAGAAACAAACAGAAATGACACTTAGTGCTCCTAAGTGAGACAAGTACACACTATAGAAGGATATGCTTTGTTCATATTTTATGTCTGAGGTTTTTCAACCACTTTAACAAATAAATTACATTTTCATTTTGTCTTTGTGCATTTTTGTCAGCAAAGTTCTCAGAAAACAAGGTAGTATTCACTTTTGCCTTGCAGTGGTGGCACTGTATGAAGCTTGTGTAGCTTAAAGTGGTAATAAACCCAAAAATGCAATCTATTGCAGCTTACAATCATTAGATACTAGTTTTCTTTTTTCAGGCTTTTTCCCTCTGTTTTACCTGGTGATCTGACCAGCAACACACTGCCTGTATTAGAGCGCCTCCACACTGGGTGAATGAGCACAGTAGGAGAGACAGCAGCATTGTCAATGTTGTGTTTATTAAAAATCAGCAGCTACAAAAACTGTAGCTTCTGAGTTTTAATAAACAGACGCTCACCTGTCCCACAATCCAGCGATGTGTTCACCCAAGTGGCTCCTTCCCTCGCACTTTGGTCCTCTGTGCCGGCATCTCAACTGTGGGCACCCCGCTGTGACAGCTTGAGGCTTCACAGCGGGGTGCCCATTGCACATGTGCAAGCCGCACTTTACATTGTGAATGCTCCCGCAGTCTTCTGGGACCTGTGATGTGTCCCATAAGACTGCGAGGAGGGAGGGGGAGAGGAGAACTTCTGCCTTGATTGCCTAGGTACCTATGACCCGCCCCCACCGCCAAAAAAAATGCCATTTGGAGGGTGGGAGGAGGCCTTAAAGTGGACTTTTACCTTTTGGGTGGAGCTCCACTTTAATCTGGGGGTAGGGTAGTGTTTAAATGTACTAGCAGAATTAAATACACTAACAAACTGAAGCCAAACTCCAGTTCACACGTTATACTCAGTTACAGCAAACATTTATTTTCCTTTTGGGATAAAGGTTTTACAAGAATAAATAAAATCGAATCAATTTAAGCACCCCTGTCAGTGGTAAATGGTTTATCCCATCATTGTAAACTGATACATCTGGAAGACAGATTGTTCTTTTGAAAAACAACAGATTTATGGGCTGGATCACCAGATGAAAATAAAAGAAAGAAAGCCTAAAAAAGAAAAACTAATGCAGCCATCCTATCTAAGAATTGGTAAGCTACAATATAATAAATGTTTGCTTTTTGGGTTTAATACTGCTTTAATCGTCTTCCAAACAAAATTGTGCCTAGCAAAGTGATGTCTGTGTCAGCAGACAACAGTAATATCCTAATCGTCTGCTGAGGCTACCAGCAACTATTTAATCTGGTTCTTTTGACAATATCCTTTGTAAGTAAAAGAAATTGTCAGATATAGACGCTTTTTTAAACTATATACACCCATCTTACTTTGGCCAAGTATCATTATTGGAGCAGTTTAAGTACAATCTTAAATGGAGAGAATTTGGTAATTGTGCAATTTTCCATTTTTTTTCCAAAAGTGTACAGGATTCAATGTCTGAATACATGATTTGCATAGAAAAAAACCCTGCATCAGAAATGTCTGTAGGATGTTTGTTTAAAACCCAGACTGCAATCACTGAAGGGGATTTATGTACTCTAAATCTAAGACTCGTTTACAGGCTATCGTAAATGAATACAGTTTAAGTAAATAGATATCTATGTTTTATTTTCCCAAGAATACCCTGTTTCCGGCAGAGGTAAAAGATCTAACTAAGAGGATCAGAACAGTTTTAATGGCAACCGCCCAGATGAAAGAACATGAGAAAGACCCAGAGATGCTGGTGGACCTTCAGTACAGCTTGGCAAACTCTTATGCCAGCACACCAGAGCTACGTAGGACCTGGCTGGAGAGCATGGCCAAAATCCATGCTAGAAATGGAGATTTATCTGAGGTAAAGAGCATCTGCTTTTTGTCTTTTTTTTTTTTTTGCTTTGCTTATTTCTGCATTGACTACACAGAATCTTTGGACTACAGGAAACATCCCCCATCTGTCTTGCATAACACTGTGGCTTGTGATATGTAACTGTGTATATTCACCTTCTGCACCCACTATATACATTTCATATTTAGAGCAAGTTTACTGCCTGGAAAAGTTAGAATCCAGATGGCAATTTACAATCTCCTAATAGAGTTAAAACATATTGTAACAGTTCAGTTATAGGAAAACAGTCACCTTCAGCTATGAACTGTTTCATATTCTTTAGAAAGTTTAGAACTGTTACCTTTTACAAGGCATTTCTTTACTAAAAGAGAGGTATCGTTATATTATGACTCTTATGCCTCCTAAAAAGTTAAAAAAGAGAGGTTTCTCAAAAAAACAAGACTTGTAGGAGTTACCTGTCCCACTCTCTGGATCTCTGCTCTCCAGTTGTGTTAAATGCCTATGTTCGTTGCAAAGCATAATTTGAAACCAATCATCTTGCAGCCCAAGCAAAGACGATTTGACAATTTAAACTGAGCACGTCATAAACATTGGATAACCAGATGTTACCATCTGTGAAAACCATATTGTATGTCAAAATGATTAGTAGATCCGGAGATATGGGAGTTAAAGGAGAAGTACAGCCAAAGCTTGTTTGTTTGTACTTCTCCTGTGGATCACAGGAGTGCAGTTCGTTTTGCACTCCTGTGACCTGTTTTCAGCAGACAGCGGGCTAAAGTCTGCTGTCGGCTAACGTCACAGAGCCGGTCCAGGCTCAGGAGGGATTGCAACCATATGGTCGTGATCTGCCCACAAGCCTGGTCCGGCACTCAGCCCAGCCTCTCAGCGTGCTGCTGAAAGCCTGAGCTAGCCGCTCCCATCCCCTCCACAGCCCAGCGCTCCAGTGAGCGCAGGGGGGCAGAGCAGAGAGCCAGTAACTTACAGTCATCAGCTCTCTGCTCAGGGAGCTGTGAGAACTGAGTGATCGGCAGTGTTTGATCACTCGGTTCTCAGTGTTAGAGCCAGCGGGGACAGATGCAGCATTGGGCCGATGCTGCATCCAGCTAGGTAGATGTGATCTGGCATAACCACCATGATATGCCTCCATCTCTGTTATAGGAACAAAAACAAGAAGCAGCGGTCATGGGACTTTAAATGAGGCATATCACTTCAAAATAATGATACAAAAAGTATATAAAGTAGGAAATTTATCCAGCTAGGTAAGCAAAAAAACGTGAATCCCATACGTTTCTTTTAATTTACTAATGGCAGATAGGCTGCTCCCTTTGCAAGAAAAGTAACACCTTGCAAGAAAATTAGCTCCAGAACTTTGTGAATGAAGTGAAGTTCTGCTGATTTCCATCATCCAATCACACAAAAGCACAAATTCTGTTGTTTTTATTATTATTATTATTAACCTTGCAATTGATTGTGTATTTTTTACAAAGTGAAATTTCACCACATTTATGAAGTGCTGGGGCAAATTCCCTTGCAAAGTGTAAATTCCCCCCCTAAAGTAAACAGCCTATTTTCCTTTAGTGAACCAACCCCATGGGCAGCTAAAGAAAATCTTGACTTTTCCTTTATAGGCTGAGTTTTGTTCCACTCCTAACACCATTTTTTAATGAGACATGCGCCCCCCTTGACCAGCATGTATGCTTGGGAAGTGCAACAGGATGTGGTCACCAGAAAACCAAGCCAAAATTTCCATATAAATTCAGCTGTGTATTTCTTCAGCTGCCTATTTTTTTAGTGCTTTTTACTAAGACTAATGTCCACTTATGCATTTTCTATCACATTTGTCACTAGCTTCCCGTATACCCTAGTGAACAAATAACCGTAGGTTATCTATTCCTGCATCCATTACATGACTCGGTTGGTGACCTAAATTGACTAAAGCAACATTTTGTACATTTGTCCAAGGGGATCCGCGTGTAAATATGCGTCTCTCCTTTCTTTGTGCTTGCCAAGGCGACTACAATTCCCTGGCATTGTACAGCATCTGCTTTTTCCTTTTGAATGCGTGGTTTACCACATGGCAGATTGTATGTGTTTGTTGACTGGGAATAGAAAAAATATCTTGAAAATAATACAACCAAGAAATGATACCAATCAGATCTGAAACATTAATGTGAGAATAAGCCATTGTCTAGACACCAAGCAGGCAGTTCTGAGTGTCTCTGAGTTCAAGACTCGAAGCAGATGGTTCCAGTTAGGCAGTGCACGGTGCATTAATGTCCAAGACTGTGCTTCCAACGTAAACTTTTCCCTTTTACGGTACAGAACTGGAATATATGACTCTAGAAATACAAACTGACTTGCTGCTATATTTCCAACTATGAGCTTTCAACATATAGTTTCTTTCAATTTCCTGTGTTATAACCATACTTTTAGAGACTGTCCTAGATTTACGTGCCTAGAGTTTTTTTTAAGTGGCGTCAGTATGCGTCAGTTAATTTGACAATACATTTATGATTAATTTGACAGTTTGACACTGGCTCTGAGAATTGGAAACACGCACAGTTGCACACTGCTAGTTCTCTGTTGCAGGGTTAATTAACCTTCTCATGTAGGGGATATTTCATGTGGACATAAAAAGGCATATTGCGGTCATGGAAGGGTTAATCTTAGAAAACTGCAACCCCTTCTGTCAAAAAAGCTTACTTTTTAGGAGTCCCTGTGTTGTGCCAGGATAAAAAATAGAGTTGTTTAAATTTTTGATTCTGTCTGAACCAGGGGGTAAAAAAAAAATCCTCTATAATCGTTCAGTGTTATTTTTCCTTGGTTTTACTGCTATCTGGAGCTCCATTGGAGAGATTTTCGGGGGGACAAACACAATGTGATGGAAAATATTCAACAGGGAAACAGACAACAATAAAAAGGTGATAGAGGCACTAGCATCCCCCTACTTAAATTGGAAACATATGTATGGCTGTATTGCTGTAATGCACTGGTGAAAAAGGTTGTCCCCAAAACAGTGGATGAGGGGAAATCTCCCTAATGGAGCCCCAGACAGCAGTTAAACTTATCAGGGTTTTAACCCTTCCCTTTCTCATCTAGAACAAAAAAAAGTTTTGGCTATAGATACACTTTAACCACTTCAGCCCCGGAAGGATTTACCCCCTTCCTGACCAAGCCCTTTTTTTGCGATATGGCACTGCGTCGTTTTAACTGACAATTGCGCTGTTGTGCGACGTTGTACCCTAACAAAATTGACGTTCTTTTTCCCCACAAATAGAGCTTTATTTTGGTGGTATTTGATCACCTCTGTGTTTATTTTTTTTGCTACAAACAAAAAAAGAGCGAACATTTTGAAAAAAAAAACAATATTTTTTACTTTTTTGCTATAATAAATATCCCCAAAAAATATATAAAAAAAATGTCTTCCTCAGTTTAGACTGATATGTATTCTTTTACATATTTTTGGTAAAAAAAAATCACAATAAGCGTATATTGATTGGTTTGCGCAAAAGATATTGCGTATACAAAATAGGGGATAGATGTATGGCATTTTTATTATTATTTTTTTTATTAGTAATAGCGGCAATCTGCGATTTTTATCATGACTGTGACATTTCGGCGGACAGATCGGACACTTTTGACACCATTTTGGGACCGTTGGCATTTATACAGCGATCAGTGCTATAAAAATGCACTGATTACTGTGTAAATGTCACTGGCAGGAAAGGGGTTAAACACTGTGGGGCGATCAAGGGGTTAAGTGTGTTCCCTGGGCGTGTTCTAACTGTAGGGGGGATGGGCTTACTAGAACATGACAGAGATCACTGCTCCCGATGACAGGGAGCAGTATATCCCTGTCATGTTGCTAGGCAGAACAGGGAAATGCCTTGTTTACATAGGAATCTCCCCATCCTGACTCTCCGTGTCATGATCGCGAGCCACCGGTGGACACCGAGTCTGCGGGACCCGCGGGCACGCTCCCTTGGCCCGCGGCAGGCGCACGCCCCCCGCTAGCTGCCGATCACACAGCGACGCACGGGTACGTTGTTTTGCGCATCTGTGCCACTTTGCCGATGTATATTGGCGTGAGCCAGTCGGCGAGTGGTTAAATATGGGAGATGTAATCTCCCATATACTTACCTACACATACTTTTTATTTAATTTTGTGGTTGTTAAAGTACATGTAAACCCAATCACTAAAATCTCACATAAGCTCTGTCACTTTAATGTGATTTAAAAAGTAAACTTCAGTCTTTTAAACCTGCAGCTTTCATTAAAATAATACATAGTGATCCTGCCATGAAGGTGTTTGTTAAGGAACTTCCTTCTATAGAATGACATTCTCTCTACCTATTTCCCTATTGTGATCCTGTGTTGTCACTCTGTCACATGGGTCTCAAGTGGGGAATATGGGTGGCCA
Source organism: Aquarana catesbeiana (assembly GCF_042186555.1). Taxonomy (NCBI): domain Eukaryota; kingdom Metazoa; phylum Chordata; class Amphibia; order Anura; family Ranidae; genus Aquarana; species Aquarana catesbeiana. The sequence goes on along the minus strand of NC_133327.1, from coordinate 180,837,619 downwards.
CTTTAATATATATTAAGCAGCCATAGTCTACTGCTGTCACCACCATGTATCCCACCCTGCGAAATACTCAGCCGCCATCACTTGAGAGCATGCATAAAGACAGGAAGTGGCTGCAGGAGAACTTAAATGCTAAATAGGATGAAAAAAAAAAACACCAAAACAAGTATTTTAGGAAAAAGTGCTAATTGTTTAAGGTACGCAGTTCTTTAACAATTTAAGCCCTCGTTCACATCAGCGCGATTTGACATGTCAAACCGCAGCCTATTGCCAGCAACTGCACTGTCCCATTCGGTGCAACACCGCACCGATTCATAAAAGTAGTTCCTGCACTACTTTTGGCGACTTCAAGGGCAATTTCAATAGACATCTGTGCATGAACCCGTACAGATGTCTTTCAAATCGTCCCCGAACTTGCACTAAAATGCGGGTTTGAAATCGTGTGAGTTCAGCTGAACTTGCACGATTTCAAACCCGCGTTCAGTGTGAACGTACCCTTAGGGGAGATTTACTAAAACCGGAGCTCTCAGCATCTGGTGCAGCTGTGCATGGTAGCCAATCAGCTTCTAACTTCAGCTTGTTGAATTAACCTTGACAATAAAACCTGGAAGATGATTGGTTTCTGTGCCGAGCTGCACCAGATGTTGCACTCTCCAGTTTAATAAATCGCCCTCTAAATGTCATTCAGTTGGGGTTTACACTTCATGTTTTATATGATGTAACTGTTAACTGCAAGTGGAAGAAAGATACATATTGCAATATAAAGACAACTGTCTATTGCTTAAACTAAAAAATATGACATGGTCATAGAGCTGTCCTATGAACTCTATTCAACTCTATTATTTAATCTGCTTTATCATGATATTGTAATGTCTGTCAATTGCTTTTTTTTTTTTTGATGTATAATATTCTGCGTATAAAAATGTTTCTTTCAGGCAGCCATGTGTTATGTTCACATTGCCGCACTGATAGCTGAATACTTGAAACGGAAAGGTAAGAACTATCTGGATGAGAATATTCAGTTATATTACTGTTATTTTTATTTTTCTCAAATTCATTAATGGAAATTACAATAGTGTCACAATTTAGGGCTGTAAAAATATTCCGCAATCAGCAGCTGCAGCCAATCAGCTGTAATCATATTATTATTGATAAGGGACTCTGTGTGACACTCTTTTATCCCCCTATAGAGCACTGCCCATATAAGGAGGAATGAGGACCACGTTTTAAAAATTTTTAGACTTAGCACTGCATTAGCTTGTAGAAAGATCTTCAAGATTGTTTCTTATTAATGATAAAACTGACACAATTCTTACAGTTATATTTAGCAGTTTAGGTATCATGTACCCCATATTGCAACTAGCCTTCAACCTTATTATTAATCCTATTACTCCTCAACCCTTTATGCATTTGGCCCAGCTATTCAGCTCTGACTTTATACCCCTTGCATAACTCCTGAACTCTTTAAAATATGGTACTTTTCAGCCCTCACACCTTCTCTGTCCCATCACCATGTTCCTCAGTGCACTTCCACCTATATTGTTACAGAAACTGTAGCTCCGAAACACTGAAAAGGCTTACAGTGATTCTGAAATTGTATTGGTCCTAAAATATAAGGCCATTGTTGACAATGTTTGATGAAGTTTTTCTTACCATTGACATAGAGATCTATCAGATATGGTTCACATTGCCAACACCATTGTCAGACCATTTTCTTCTTCTTGATAATTATTCATACCTGTATCTATGTGAACATGATAACCCAAAATGTGTGTCCCCATTATAGTTTTATACGATTTAAAACAAGATAACAATGTAAGTGACCAACTCTTGCAACCTACAAATATTATTATTAAAATCAATAGATAAGGGACAGTGCTGTCTTTAATATAGATGGACCCTATAGATGGATTTCGCTCTCCACCTGCTATTGCAATTGGTTGCCAGAGGTTACAGCATTTAATTTCCGTTCACTGATTGGTTGCTATAGGTTACTGCACATCATTATCGCTCAGTCATTGGTTGCTGGAGCGGGGGGGGGTGATCAGTGGCAATGGTGGTGGGGAGGAAATAGGATCAGTGGCAGTGCTGGGGGAGGGGGGATAGGATGAGTGGCATTGCCTGGAGGGGATGGGATCAGCGGCAGTGCTTAGAGGGGGGATGGGATCAGTGGCAGTGTTTGGGGTGGATGGGATCAGTGTCAGTGCTGGGTGGGGATGGGATCAGTGGCACTCACTTGTTGTCATCTGTCAGTCAGTATCCACTCAGTTCCCCCTGCCTGTATGGGAGGGGTGAAGAGAAAGAGAGAGAGAGAAAGGTGTGAGAGAGAGGGGGTGAGATAGAGAGAGGTGTGAGAGAGGGGTGAGGGAGAGAGAGTGGATGAGAGAGAGGGGGGTGAGAAAGAGATGGGTAAGAAAGGGGGGTGAGAGAGAGAGCGGGGATGAGAGAGGAGGAGAGAGAGGGTGTGTGGGGGTGAGTGAGGGGGAGGATGAGAGAGAGAAGGAGGGAGAGAGAGAGAGAGGGGGGTGAGTGAGGTGGGATAAAAAAGAGAGGGGTGAGAGAGAAAGAGGAGGAGTGAGAAAGGGGGGGTGAGAGAGAGAGAGGTGGGGGAGAAAAAGAGAGAGGGGGGTGAGAGAGAGAGGGGTGAGAGAGGAAGTGAGAGAAAGGGGGTGAGAGAGAGAGAAAAGGGGGATAAGAGAGAGAGACCCCTAGCCCAGTCTGCAGTCCCTCCTGTGCCCTCCTGTTCCAGTCCCTGTCCCTGGTGGGTGGGTGTGAAGCCTGGTACCTTGCATGCCAGCAGTAGGACATTCATGATGGCCAGCAGCGGCCAGCAAGTGATGATGGGGGTGCTCTGCTCCTTCCTCCGCTCTTCCTCCTTCCTCTGTTCTGTGGTCCCTGGCTGCCTTATGTGCCCGGCAATCCTCATCCTCCGGGCCCCTGGTCAGTCTGTCCTCCAGGCGGTCATTGCTGTTGATATCAGAGCTGGGAGCTTGGAGGCGTTCAGGCTCTGGAAGGCGCTGAGGATGCCACCCCCCCTGCTGCTTGCCTCGCTGGAAGTCAGGGAGGCGGTTGAGGTCTTCTCCCGGGCTCTCGATCTTCTCCCTCCCGGGCTCTCGGTCCTAGTTGCCTTTGCTGCTCGCCTTCCCCCAGCTCCTGCGACCACTGGACTGGGACTCTCCATGACAGGGGGCTCAAGAGGCAGCTGCTTTGGGCCCCACAACAATGACTGGGCGGGGCAGCTGTCCCTTTTGCCCCATGTTAAAAGACAGCCCTGAGGGATCACTTATCACATGGCCACATATTGCGTATTGCAGTTTTGCATTGTCATTTTGGGGTATCTTTTGTTTACTTAAAATTTGCAATCTTGTGCAGGGGAATTTTAAAAACGTAGACTTTCTCCTGCACACGTTTGGATGTTTAAGGAACACAAATTCAATAAACAAAGTGGAACATTACTGTTAGACACACCCTAATGTATATTTTCACTAAAAACAAATGTACAGTTTTTACTGTAGCCTATTTTAATGATCATTCCATGCATGCACTAACAATGTTGTATGATAACATCACTCAATCATTATGAACTATCATAGGTTACTGGAAAAATGAAAGCAATCAGACAACAAGCATGCTGCTGGAAGAGGAAAATTCTTCTGATTCTAATCAATTACTAATCTCCATCGGTGCAAAGAGTGAGTTCACTAACCCTGCATGTGACATGTTCATCCTTTCATCAGCTTTTTTTTTTTTTTTTAACTTGTGGCTCCAAGGTGAAGGAGACTTGTCCCAAGATTAATAATTTAGTTTTTTGGAGGAAGGTAATTAAGACATCCACTTATAAGTATACTAGACAGCCTTAGACAGCTTGTTCCATGTCGATTACTCAGAAAGCCACACAGTTAAAGCTTTCAGAAAGAGATTATGAATGGAAGCCTTCACACAGGTTTACTTTAATGTCACATAAATTTGTAGCTGTGGGAACACCAAAAACGAGGAGGTTGTGTCAGTATACTTGATAATAAGTCAAGTTCATTAAGGTCTGTTTTCCTAAACCATAGCACTCCATCTTCAGTGGGCTTTTTGGTTATAGATAGAGTCCACTGAATTTTCAGCTTGCCTCATGCATGTAGATGATTTACAACCAAGAGGACAGGAAGTTTCTATGTGCAGGAGAATACCTTCACTTTAGAAATGTATTCAGTATTTCAGGTAAACTGTCTTTGTATGTTTAATATATACTTGCATGTTAAAAGATATTTAATTAGAAGTTTTGGAAACAACATTACATTTCATTTGCAGGTTTGTTTTCCATGGGATGGCCAGCCTTTCAGACTATCACCCCAAATATTATGGAAGAAGGAGCAATGAAAGAAGACTCAGGGATGCAGGATACCCCATATAATGAGGTAAAAGAAATCTGTTCTCATCTGCATGTTGTAATTATACCTACTACATCAAAATAACTCAACACACAGTCATTAATGTCTAAACCGCTGGCAACAAAAGTAAGTACACCCCTAAGTGAAAATATCCAAATTGGGCCCAATTAGCCATTTTCCCTCCCCGATGTCATGTGACTTGTTAGTGTTACAAGGTCTCAGGTGTGAATGGGGAGCAGGTGTGTTAAATTTGGTGTTATCACTCTTACGCTGTCATACTGATCACTGGAAGTTCAACATGGCACCTCATGGCAAAGAACTCTCTGGGGATCTGTAAAAAAAAATTGTTGCTCTACATAAAGATGGCCTAGGCTATAAGAAGATTGCCAAGAACCTAAAACTGAGCTGCAGCACGGTGGCCAAGACCATACAGTGGTTTAACAGGACAGGTTCCACTCAGAACAGTCCTCGCCATAGTAGCCCACAGGAGTTGAGTGCACATGCTCAGTGTCATATCCAGAGGTTGTCTTTGGGAAATAGACATATGAGTGCTGCCAGCATTGCTGCTGAAGTTGAAGGTTTGGGGGGTCAGTCTGTCAGTGCTCAGACCATACTGCATCAAATTGGATGGGTGAGGAGTACAAAGACAAGTGTGTCTTGCGTACAGTTAAGCATGGTGGTGGGAGTTTCATGGTCTGGGGCTCCAAAATAATGGTGGTCACACAACATATTGACACTTTGGGCCCAATTTGGACATTTTCACTTAGGGGTGTACTCACTTTTGTTGCCAGCGGTTTAGACATTAATGGCTGTGTGTTGAGTTATTTTGAGGGGACAACAAATTTATACTGTTATACAAGCTATACACTCAATACATTATATTGTAGCAAAGTGTCATTTCCTCAGTGTTGTCACATGAAAAGATATAATAAAATATTTACAAAAATGTGAGGGGTGTACTCACTTTTGTGAGATACTCTGTGTGTATGTATATGTGTGTGTGTGTGTGTGTATATATATATATATATATATATATATATATATATATATATATATATATATATATATATATATATATATATGTGTGTATATGTATATGTGTGTATATATATATATACACACACACACACACACACACACACACACACACACACACACACACACACACATCATACCCTATAGTTATGTCAACATACTGTAGCCACAGCTTGATTGTCAGTACAAGTACAATTCGTTTAGCACAGCAGTGTTACCAAAGCGTGTCATGGAACTGTGTCCCACAAATCCCAAACCTTTTATTACAGCGGACATTAACCCGTATCACCCACTTTCCAGTAAATTACTACTTACTCTTTTTCACATATTTTTTTTCCTTGTAAATGATTTTCTTTTTAAGTAAGCCCTGCACTACCAGATTTCTTGCCTAGGTGAGAGTGATGTCCCCCACCAATTGCAACCTCCTAGGATACTCTTGTCACAAATCCCAGGAAGTTTTGGGGCAATCATGCACCATAGCACATTGTTAGGGGACTGACTGTCTCTTCCTGTTTCTTGCAGTCAATCAACTTGCAATATGCACATCATCAGGAGACTGGCAGCAAGAACCAGGAAGTGACAGCTGGCTACTTGATGATGTAAGAGAGGAAGATGGCGACGTGGGATCTAGTGTGCAATGACTGATTGTTACAGAACATAGACTGTATATTACAACCCCAATTCAAATAAAGTTGGAACGCTGTGTAAAATCTAAATAAAAATCACATAAAATAAGGTAATTTCAAAATTGATGGCAGCAACACATCTTAAAAAGTTGGGGCAGGAAAACAAAAAGCTGGCAAAGTAAGTTGTACTAACAAGGAAGAGCTGGAATAACATTTTGCAACTAATTAGGTTAATTGACAACAGGTCAGTAACATGATCAAAGTGTCTCAGAAAAAAGATGGGCTAAGGTTCATCAATATGTGAAAAACTGCATCTGAAATTTGTTGAACAATTTCAGAATAATGTTCCTCAATATAAAATTGCAAATACTTTAAATATATCATCATCTACAGTATATAATATCATCAAAAGATAACATGAATCTGGAGAAATCATTGTGCTCAGAAGACAAGGCTGAAACACAAATATTGGATGCCCGTGTTCTTCCAGTCCTCAGATGGCAAAAACAGGCATGATTCTGTGATGGACATCACTGCATGGGTTTAGGAATACTTCCAAAAAATCACTGCCTGTGAACTCAGTTGAGGGTGCAATTCAAAAATGCAAGTTAAAGCTCTTATCATGCGAAGAGGCCATATCTGAACATGATCCAGGAATCTTCTCTGGGCCAAAGTCATTTAAAAAGACCTGTTGCAAAGTGAAAAACTGTTCTGTGGCCAGACAATCAAAATTTGCCATTCTTTTTGGCAACCACGGGTGCCATTTCCTCCGGACTAAAAAGAAGAGGGACCTTCCAGTTTGTTATCAGCACTCAGTTCACAAGCCTGCATCTTTGATGATATGGGGGTGCATTAGTGCATATGGAATGGGCAGTTTGCACATCTGGAAAAGGCCCCATCAATGCTGAAAGATATGTCCAGGTTGTAGAGCAGCATATGCTCCCATCCAGACAACATCTTTTTCAGGAAATGGTTTGCATTTTCCAGCAAGACAATGCTAAACCACATACTGCATCTATGATAACAACATGGCTTCTTAGTAAAGTGGCCTGCTTGCAGTCCAGACCTTTTACCAATTGACAATATTTGGTGCATCTTGAAACAAAAAATACAACAAAGAAGACACATGACTGTTGAGCAGTTAGAATCCTATATCAGGTAAGAATGAGTCAACACCCCTCTCCAAAAACTCCAGCAACTGGTCTCCTCAGTTCCCAGAAGTGTACAAAGTGTTGTTAAAAGAAGATGCTACACTGTGATAACATGGCCCTGTCCCAATTTTTTTGAGACTTGTTTTTTTCTTAAAACTATACTTTTTCTCAGTTTAAACATTTGATATGTGTTTGGTGCGAATAAAATATGGGTTTATGAGTTTTGCAAATCATTGCAGTCTGCTTTTATGCACATTTTACACAGCATCCCAATAGAAATTGGGGTTATAATTAAGGATAACCCAGCGAAAAAGATATGTTGGGATTGAAAAAAAAGAAAAGGAGGGAGAAGTTCCCCTTTAATTAACCCCTTGCTGCCAACTGTACACGTATATGCGAATTCACTTAAGTGAGACTCACTTCCGTGAACCGCAACTCTGGGTTCCTGATCACCTGTTTGCTGTGATAGCCTCTGATTGGCTATCACAGAGATCAGTCACTGTGTATCCCTCCCCTGTGTTTTTTTCTCCTTGCCTGGGGAGAAAAATGTAAACAAACTAATTTGTGTGTTCTGTGTAAAAAATAGAAAAATTCAAAAATAAAGAAAAAAAGCTAGATTAAGGTCTGACCTAGGTCAGTGTCAGGGTTTGTGTTAGGGTCAAATTAAGGGTCAAAGATCAAGGTCAGGGTCCATAATATTTAGGTAGGTTTTTAAAAAAACAAATATTTTTTGAATATGCATCAGTGTCAGTCAGTGTGTTTCAGGTAGAATAAAAATAGCAAACTGCACACTGTTTGTGGGCCCTACTATGAGTACAAACAAAAAATAACATACACTTATGTGGTATTGCTGTGAGCGTCAGGAGCAGGAGAATTTATTTTGGGTTGTTCTTTGGGTGGTAAGTTATGGTAATAGCAAGAATTATACAGCTAAATTAAAAAATGAATATTTTTACTATTGTGGGCCAGTTTTCTGTTATTAATAATAAAAAAATCAGGAAATATCCGTTACCATTTACCATCAAATGAAAGCCCAATTTGTCCTAAAAAAACAAGGTATAATCCACCTGGATACACAAAGTAGTTGTGATGATATCTACACTTTTACTAACATGTGTCAAGGTTGCAAAATTGAGTTCAGGTATTAAGATATGTTTTACCTTCTGTCATAAAGGTGTCATAATGAGTCATTAGCTGAATTATAAGGAAACAGTGCAATCCATGCACCATACATGATCACTGTTACTGTCCCATTGTACCAGGCAATATGGGGTTTGGGAAAAGGTTCCATATCCGGGCTGCGGAATGTTGTATTCGTAGGCAAAGGGATGAAAGTAACAGTCAATAATGTTTTTTAGGTTACAGCACAGGTTTACAAATTTCTGACATAACATTTTGGATGACTGAATAAGGGTCATTGATTTAATGTAATACAAATGATAGTACTAAATGGCTCATAACTGTAGATCTGAATTATTACTTTTCAGTACTTTTTTCCATGTAAACATTTTTGACTTAAAAGGCTGACAGTCTGGAAAGCTTGATATAGGAAAGCTGGAGACAAGGAGCACTAATTAACTAAATGTACATAAAAAATGTGTTCTGTTTCTGGTTTAATTCATCTTTCCATGGCTACGAGAGCCCAGAACTGTTGGGGAAAGTGATATGAGTTTATCCTATGGAGCCATAGCTGTGGAAACCAGAAATGTAGGTGATATGATATGCTTCCTTTCCATTCGCTCCATGTCCACTCACCCACCAAACCACACAAATCTCGATTACCTTATTAATATTAAAACTGTCAGCCTTTACTGTTTACTGTATTTAATAGCATATAAAACTAAATGCCTCGTTATTTGTAAGTCCTCTTGGAATACTGTACATTAGTGGTTCATAATGTATCCCATAGTAAAAATCTGCATCTCTTTATGTCATTACAGAGTACTCTGGTAGAGCAGCTTGACCTGTGCGTGGACTATCTCTGGAAATCTGAACGATATGAATTGATTGCTGATGTTAGCAAGCCAGTCATTGCTGTGTTTGAAAAGCAGAGAGACTTTAAGGTAGCTTTTATTTCTGATATATGATTTTTTGGTAGGCAGCACATTGGTGTAGTGGTTAGCACTTTTACCTAGCAGCAAAAAGCGTCACTGGTTCGAATCCTGACCATGACACCATCTGCCTGGAGTTTGCATGTTCTCTCTGTGCCTGCGTGGGTTTCCTCCCACACCCTAAAAAGACATGCTGGTAGGTGGTTAATAGGATCTTATTTAAATTTGCCCTAGTGTGTGTATATATATATGTCAATGTATGTTAGGGACCTTAGGTTGTAAGCTCCTTGAGGGTAGGGACTGATGTGAATGTATATGTAAAGTGCTTCATAAATTGACAGTGCTATAGAAGTACCTGAAATAAATAAATATGACAAGCAGTCTGCTAATTTGAAAGCAGAGTACAATTTAACGCTGCATAGAGACTTTTTACAAGTACCTGTGATTGTTGTCTGCTTAGTTTTTCAGAAACATTGATACCCCAAACAATACTGTTCTGCATTCTATCATAAGGTCTACAAACTCTTTGGGGGCAAGTCCAAACACCTGATCTTTTGGCTATACAAGCTTTTGGTCACACCTGACAGTTCCTGAATCTTTGCTGAAAACCAGTATCATGTAGGGAGAAAAGAAATATTTATATATCATATACACAGGCATAACCTGATTTTCCAAGACACATGTGCGATATTGAATGGCTGTATGAGCCAATGAGGAGAGAGAGAGACCCGGGAGAGATGCTGCTGTCATGCACATCGCTGGATCGAAGTGGGGGCTTGGGGGCGATCTGCACCCAGAAGGCTTTTTACTTCACTACATGCATGCATTAAGATAACAAAAACCTTCTGCCTTTAGAAACCCTTTAACATGATATATTTTTAGTTTAAGATATAGTAAAGAAGGGTTAAAACCACAGGCTATTTTCTTTTGCTGACTTTGCATTTCTTAATGGGGAAAATTTCCGTTGCTTCCTGTGGAGACGCAAGAGAAAATGAGAGGAAATCACTCCAAAGTGAATGGAATCTTCTATCTTAGAGAGTTGTCACATGAGCAGGTGTCCCCATTGAGGATGTTGTCACAGTTCTTGCAATGGTCACCAGGGTGAAGCTCTCTTCAGCAGGGACACTTTTATTGATACAATAATTTGTTAAAAATGTAAACTAATAAGTGACTCAGCATTGCAATCTCCTATGGTTATTCCAATCAATAAAACATATTCATTCATTAATAAAATGTCCATAGTGGATAAATCATATAAATTAAGTGATAAAGAACATGCAATTATAGTGTCCAAATGTCATATGTCTTCACAATTTTACGTAATGTTACCAACCACCATGTGATTTGCCCTCCCTCCACTGTGCAAGGGTAACAACTCCAATGTGCCAGATCACCCAGATCCTGGACCACCTGCACCACATCACATATGCTTTGCCATATATACAGAGATACATGCTCCAAAAGAAATATTTATAACATCATAGTTTTTTCCATAAACCAAGTACCATTTATTAGCAGCAAATAAAATAACACTCACATTATCATGTGCACAAAAAATCCCTAAACAGCGCTGTGTATGGATACCTTTCACCTAGATCTGTGTGTAATCTCTGTGTCACTGGCTCTGCCCTTTACACGTTACGCCATCCAGCGTGGCTTTGTCAGAGAGAGAGTACATACACAGAAAAATCAGCACAAGAGCCATAACTGAAAGCCAAAGTGATACTAAATTCTCAATTTTTTCATTTAAAAATAACAAACATGTTATACTTACCTGCTCTGTGCAGTGGTTTTGTACAGAGCAGCCCAGATCCTCCTCTTCTGGGGTCCCCTGCCGGAGCTTCTGGCCCCTCCCTCCTGCTGAGTGCCCCCACAGCAAGCAGCTTGCTATGGGGGCACTCAAGCCGCTGCTCTGTGTGTCCATTCAGACACAGAGCCATGGCCTGGCCCTGCCCCTCTCTCTCCTCATTGGCTCACTTGCTTTGAGTGACAGCAGCATCATTCCCGTTTGTTAGCCTGCGACCTGGAGTTATTGGTGAAGGCATTGACTCAATGCTGGGTGAGAAATCTTGTTTTATTCACATTTACTCTTTACAAAGGTCTGCACATAACAAACACTATAATAATATACACTATATTACCAAAAGTATTGGGACGCCTGCCCTTACACGCACATGAATTTTAATGGCATCCCAGTCTTGAGTTGGCCCACCCTTTGCAGCTATAACAGCTTCAACTCTTCTGGGAAGGCTGTCCACAAGGTTTAGGAGTGTGTCTATGGGAATGTTTGACCATTCTTCCAGAAGCACATGTGTGAGGTCAGGCACTGATGCTGGACAAGAAAGCCTGGCTCACAGTCTCCGCTCTAATTCCTCCCAATGGTGTTCTATCAGGTTGAAGTCAGGACTCCATGCAGGCCAGTCAAGTTCCTCCACCACAATCTCACTCATCCATGTCTTTATGGACCTTGTTTTCTGCACTGGTGTGCAGTCATGTTGGAACAGGAAGGGGCCATCCCCAGACTTTTTCCACAAAGTTAGGAGCATGAAATTGTCCAAAATGTCTTGGTATGCTGACGCCTTAAGAGTTCCCTTCACTGGAACTAAGGGGCCAAGCCCAACCCCTGGAAAACAACCCCACACCATAAGCCCCCCTCCACCAAATAATTTGGACCAGTGCACAAAGCAAGGTCTGCAAAGACATGGATGAGCGAGTTTGGGGTGGAGGAACTTGATTGGCCTGTACAGAGTCCTACCCTCAACCCGATAGAACACCTTTGGGATGAATTGGAGCGGAGACTGCGAACCAGGCCTCGTCAACATCAGTGCCTGACCTTACAAATGTGCTTCTAGAAGAATGGTCAAACACTTCCATAGACAAACTCCTAAACCTTGTGGACAGCCTTCCCAGAAGAGTTGAAGATGTTATAGCTGCAAAGGGTGGGCCAACTCAATATTGAACCACACGGACTAACACTGGGATGCCATTAAAGTTCAGGTGCCTGTAAAGGCAGGCGTCCCAATACTTTTGGTAATATAGTGTATATGTAAAGGGAACAGGCTCAACTGGTAGTGGCAGCAGTAAACCATGCTAGAGACAGGCAGACCCAAGGCAGTAAACAAACACATTTCAATGCAGGAGGGCTTTGTAGAACAAGTTCATAACATAAAACAAACAAAACTTCTTGTCCGAGCTACTAACTAAACTTAATGTCAGCTCCTGTCCAATCCCTAATGGGTTCCCTAAAACAAAGAGGCAGCACATGTAACTTTTTAGTGCTTAGCAGTCAGCCTTTCTACCCAGCAGCAGGCGCATATAAATTGTCCATAATACTTACAGCTAATGCCTCATACATGGTATTATCAAAACTAACAGAAAGACTTCTGTGATTGAATCATGTGATCTTAGTTTAATGTTTAAATCTAAAACTTCTTTATAGTGGTATACAAGTTTTCATCATTTTCACGTATGGTTGAACAACTAATGCTTGACATTTTTAAGTCTGCTCATGAAATGTTTTGATTAATTTACTCTAAATATTTTGCTTGATCAGCACAATATAATTTTTTGGGGGAAATGCTCACGGACTCCTATAAATGTCATGCAGTTTTTATAAAGCAGAAATGTGGAACACATACTAAATAATTCATACTTTTTGCTAACCTGATTTCAGAGACTGTCGGAGCTCTATTACCGCATTCACCGATCCTATCTAAAAATTGCAGAAGTGGTAAATGCAGAGAAAAGGCTGTTCGGGCGTTATTATCGCGTCGCTTTCTATGGCCAGGTAAATTAAAAGTTGCATACCACTACACCATGTTTCAATAATTGTTTTTACCAGGGAGGAACTCTTGATATCATTTTCAAGTATCAGATAAAACCCTGCTAAAATTATTATAGCTACAACTCAAGGTGCATAAACATGTTAAGTAGAAGATATATGATAATAAATAAAATAATATAGAATGTGTCTTACTTAGCTTATCTGACACCCAGAGATGATAATTTTTGCTTTATTTTCTGTAAAACTCATGAAATGTATAATATTAGTGGTGAGAATAAAACACAGACAGTGAATACTGTAGTGTAATTTTATGGCCATTAGGGAGATGCTTATGTTGGGGGGTCATTGTAGTGCTCCCTCACATTAGTGGTCAGTGGCAAATCCCCCCCCCTACACAGATGGTTAGTGGAAAGAATGCCCATTACAGTACAGTACAATGCCCATTAGTGGAAAGAATGCCCATTACAGTACATTGATCCTTAGTGTAAACAATGCCCCTTACATTGATAGTGGGAAGAATGTCCTTTATATTGATGGTCAGTGGGAAGAATGCACCATACATTGCTGGTCAGTGAAAATGTATGTCCTTACATTGAAGGAAAAATTACCTTGTGTTGATGCTTAATGGAAGACAACCCTTGCATTGACTGGAAAGAGGAAGAATGTCCTCTTACAGACAGCTAAAAAGATATTTGCTGACAATGGCTACCCAAGAGAATAGAAGTTCCACCTGTCCCACGCGGCTGGCTTTGCTTTTGCCTTTGGTGCTTGAACTAAGCATGTATCTTCAGGTAGGAGGGGGCTGTCAATCTGCTGGTACTCCATTGTTAAAGAACCCCTAGAGACTTTAGGAGAAACCCCAATAGAGAGGCTGGTAAAAAAGCTTGTATCATAAGGCAAAATGGAGTGTGCCGAGTGCAGAAAGCTGTAGAATTTAATTTTATATTTCAGTGGTCTGACTAAATCAAATCAGTAGCTATGATTTACTGTACTACTCTTTGCTCAATGGCTTATTAAATAAGATCTCATGCGTGTTTTGAGGACTTTTCAATTTGGTCATTGAGCTGGTGTGCCATGGGAAAAAACCCTTTGCCCCTTCGCCAGCTATACAAACAGAAGGGTTATAGATTATGGACCACAGCCCAGGCTTGTTCATTTTACCTTCATGAATATATACTGACAGCTACATTGTTTCCTTACAAAATTCATGGCAAAATCATGTGACTAGCAGCCCATACATCTTTTACAATATTATATAAATGTTTTATTTCTCATTATACATAAAACATGAGTTGATTTAGTTGGAGGAGTAGGTGAATAATTATGTACAGTTATTCTGTGAAGAACATTTAGATCCAATTAAACAACTGTATGTTTAACACAGGAGATATATAAAAACAAATATATCAACTCTCCAAAACAAGTATAAAAAACATTATTCATGAATGCTTCGTGGATAGCTTTAGCACTGCCTCCCAATCTTAAAATTAACCCATGAAAGTTCTACACAGGACACAGATATTCCCTTTACTGTAGCACCAGCACATTCATGATGCTTTGTAAAATGCAACAAACTATCCCCGCAATATATGAGGACCCATGTAGGGTTGGGATTCAACAATAGTACAGACGCGTATATACAAATCTTGAGGGTTTTTTTTTAGATGTAATAGAGGAGCTAAACTCTGTAAGCTGTACCCAAAAAAAATTCAACAGAGAGCAAAAGACTAGTCTCTTGTTTTGCTTGTGGTCTTCCTGCAGCTGATCGTTTGCCCTTACTGACCCACCGTGCCTTGTTCTGCACTTTATCCCTGTGTGGAGGTGGCCATCTTGGTAGGGGCAAATAGCTTTGCTTTTTCATGTTAGAGCCTTCAGCAAGGAGAACAATGAGCAACACTGTAGTGACACCATCAAATCTCATCTAAATCTTGTGAGAATAGCAGCCACAGGCAGTAGTGCCATATATCTCTCACTGCATATATACAGTACAACTGTAAGGCTTTTTTTTTCATTTTACATTTTGAGTACAGTGGCGACAGTTTAGAACCCCAGTCAAGTTTGTATTGTTGTCTGCGCCCCACTGGGGAGATTCAACTTTCCTATTTGTCCTATTGGTCCCTGTCACATAAATCAAAAGTTATGGGAAATCCAAATTGTTACAGTTGTCCCAGAACAGCAATAGAAGGGAAATCTCCCAATGCAAACATTTGTTCTTGGGACGATTGTCTAAGAGGGGGATTTCCTAATTTTGTAGAGATTTACTCTCACTTCCTGTTCTATGTCTCCCTGAAAGGAAGTGAAAGCAAATAATAAAACAACAAAAAAATAATCTGACAGGGGTGCTAACCCATCCCTACTCTATCCAAAACTGAGAAAAAAGTTTTGGTATACATTTAGTTTAATGCCGCGTACACACGAGCGGACTTTATGGCAGACTTGGTCCGGCGGACCGGACTCCGTCGGATAATTCCATCGTGTGTGGGCTCCAGCTGACTTTTTTTACCCAAAAGTTCAACGGACCTAGAAATGAAACATGTTTCAAATCTTTCTGACGGACTCGAGTCCGGTCGAAAAGTCCGCTCGTCTATATGCTAGTCCGACGGACAAAAACTGACGCTAGGGCAGCTATTGGCTACTGGCTGTGAACTTCCTTATTTTAGTCCGGTCGTACGTCATCACGTACAAATCCGTCGGACTTTGGTTGATCGTGTGTAGGCAAGTCCGTTCATTCGAAAGTCCGTCCTAAAGTCCGTCGTAAAGTCCATCAAAGTCCACCGGACCTAGTCCATCGAAAAGTCTGTGTGTACGCAGCATAACACTTGTAGATATTCACTGTAAGATCTTCTCTATACCTTCACCTTTGAGTTCAGTTCTACTTTAAAAAGTAGGGAAGGAAGATACTTTTCTTCCCATTATGAAAGTTTCTGTATTTTGAAAGTGTGATGTTTATTATTTAACTTTATCTTATGTACCTCCATATTTTTCCTTATTACATTAGCAAAGCCAGCACAGCAACTTGTAGATCAGTTTGCTATTACAGACTCTTCTGTTCAAAGCTCTTCATACAGAACACTTTTGCAAGTAATACCATCTATTACACAACCCACCACAGCTTACTGGAGTAGGATATGGCACTCATATATTATGAGAGATGGTGCTTAATTGGTACAGGAGGCTTAAGATCATTTTTTTAAATCCCCAACATTTGCAGAATATTGTTTTCTCCGAGGCTATAGGTGCACTTTAAAGTTCCCTTTCAGATCCAGTAAACCATGTTGCTTCCTAAAATGAATATACATTTTTTTTTTTCACTTGGACAATGGATCTCAAGGTCACTATGGTAAATACATCCTTGCATATCCATTTTATGTTAGAACTGCAATATAAAACTGCTGAATTTCGCACACGGGGTGAAGTAAAGCAGCATAAAAAACAAATCCAAGTGTTTTGGAACTGGTGAAGGAAGGTAAATATAGGCAATTTCCCAAGACACATAGTAAAAGGTGAAAATAAAACAAATTTTCTGCTCTAGCTCATCTGTAGAAAGGAAATATCTGGCTTGTTGAGAACAAATGAAATGTGGCATATTTAATCCCCAAAAGGGAGAGCAGAGCTGTTTTCATACATTACTGCTCCCAGGTATCAGCATTTAAGATTGTCAGTGGCCAAGTTTTAGTCAATCATGGACTTAGGCTGGCTGTCACAGAAGCGAGTGAATTTTTGGCCAGCTAGATGTTCCTGAATTCTGAACCGGGGATGGCAGAAACTGTTATGACTTTTACAATCCCTCTAATATACCGATTCAATCTTAATGCATGCATTTGCTCTTTTTTTTCCGTCTGATCCTATTGAAGGCTGTGGTAAGTGGCTTATTTCTGCTTGTCTCTTTCTTTACTACTCAGTCAGTGGCAGCTGTTCTTCCATGATGTCTTGCATCTAATTTATAAATATGAGCTAAAATGTTCATTTGTCTTTTTGAGAGTGTTGTGTTCATTCGTGTCTGTTCACATAACAGCTTAACAGCTTTTAGGGTAAATCATCACTGTTTACTTAATGCTGTATCATTGTATAGAAACCAGTGGAATATGTATTGGCTTGTGTAGGATTTGGTGCCTTCAAAGTTTCATCTTAAATTAATTAGCTAACACACTGCTTTCTTAAAGTACAGCATTGACAATTTTAGCATCAGAACAAGTCAGTAGCTTAGCCAAGTGTCAACGTTTCTATAATGGAGAAGGTCACCACCTGACTGTTTTGTGAGCCGCTTAGCTGTCTTCAGCAAAATGATACAACAGAGCCAGCACAATGGTGGCAGAGCTTTGATTTATCAGGTCATAAAGTGTGTTCATATACTGTATAAACTTTTCCTAATGCATTTATGATACACAAATTAAAATTTACTTATTATAGGTTTGAATATTTAGCAAATGAAAAGTTTGATTTGAGTGAGATACATGACCAGAAACCAATGTATATTTAACAAAGTGTAGAAAATATAATATGCATTTAAACCTATTAAAGAGAATTAAATCATTAGCCAATTTAGTGATGCGGATAGTATTTTTTAAATCAAAGAGCTTTACTAAAGCACAGAATAGTCACACTTCACATCATTACATTTAACAGAAGTGATGTGCATTTGGAATTAGTATTCCAACTTAATATTGTTTAAACAATTATTGTGTAAACATTGGAGTATGTGTATATATATATATACTAAATGAGCCAATGTCAGAAACATTAGTAATGGAAATGAATGGTTAATAAAAACTCTTCATTCTGAAATAAATGTGTACACAGTGCTTTTTTTTCCTGAGGATGATTTAATGACTGAGAAAAAAATAGAAGTACCAAGACTATGTAGTACCATTGTACTAAGTAATGCATGTATCAGTTGAATTAAGCTAGATGAGCTACAGTGGGAGAAATAATTCTTTGATCTCCTGCAGATTTTTGACTTTGCCCACTTACAAAGAAATGAAGGGTCTGTAATTTTTATCATAGGTGTATTTTAAATGATAGAGACAGAATATCAACCAAAAATCTAGAAAAAAACACATAAAACAAATGCTATAAATTAAGTTGCAGTTTAGTGAGTAAAATGAGTATTTGATCCCCAAGTAAAACATGACTTAGTACTTGGTGAAGAAACCCTTGTTGGCAAGCACAGAGGTAAGACGTTTCTTGTAGTTGGTGACCAGGTTTGCACACATCTCAGGAGGGATTTTGGTCCACTCTTCTTTAGAGATCTTCTCTAAATCCTTAAGGTTTCTTGGCTGTCTCTTGGCAACTCGAAGTTTTTGCTCCCTCCATAAATTTTCTATAGGATTAAGGTCTTGAGACTGACTAAGCCAGTCCATGACCTTAACATGCTTCTTCTTGAGCCACTCCTTTGTTGCCTTGGCAGTATGTTTTGGGTCATTGTCATGCTGTAAGACCCATCCATGACCCATCTTCAGTGTTCTGGCTGAGGGAAGAAGGTGCTCATCCAAAATTTTACTATACATGGCCCCGTCCATTGGCCCCTCAATGTGGCAAAATCGGTCTGTACCTTTATCAGAGAAACAGCCCCAAAGCCTAATGTTTCCACCTCCGTGCTTGACTGTAGGAATGGTGTTATTAGGGACATAGTCAGCATTTTTCTTCCTTCAAACACGGAGAATCGAGTTAATGCCAAAGAGCTCAATTTTGGTCTCATCTGACCACAGTACTTACTCCCAATCCTTCTCTGAATCATTTAGATGTTCATTGGCATGACCGTGCATCTGCCTTCTTGAGGAGGGGGACTCGCCATGTTTGGAGGAAGAAAAATGTTGACTATGACCATAAGAACACCATCCCTACAGTCAAGCACTGAGCTGAAAACATTATGCTTTGGGGCTGTTCCTCTGCTAAAGGTACAGAGAGTGAAGGAGCCGTAGAGTAGTATCTATAGGTGGGTCAGCTTTTAGGATAGCAGAAAGCAACACATTTGTGACTTAAGAATATGCCTTCCCAGGCCTCATGAACAAATGTAACATTTAAAATATCCCTTTCTTGAAAAATAAGCAACGGCGACCGATGTCCACTTACCCACACGTCTACCTTTCCGTTCTATAAGTAACGCAACCACTTTGCTAAAGAAAATCCCTATTGGGATAGGCAGCTGTAGCTTGATGCTGTTCTAAAGGAACTTGAACACAGGTATTGCAGTTTACATATTGATACCTTCTTTTAGCTGTCATCTGAGAGGGTGCTCCAGAGACTCTTTCATAGATGTGCTTTATTGTGGACTTGTAGTTTCCTGCTATTCATTCATTTGTGTCTCAGTAAAGCCAGCCATAAAAAGTGATTAAAGCCAGAGATAGCTAGGTAACTAGCATTTTCGTAAGGAGGTCAGAAATCGAAGCCTGTGTATATGTGTTTTGCAGTTCCTAATTTATCAACATGTAGAAGAACCATTTTTCTTGACCCAGTGCATCTGTATTTAAAGTTCAAAAAATATATTTTGAAAAAATATATACTTATATGAAAAAATAAAAATAAATCCCTTGAATGGTATTAAATACTTTAGCAGATGAGATCCTCATATTATTTTGATACACAGAAATGCATACTAAAAGTACTTACACTGTGGTTGTTACATTTGTGGCCATTACATCCCAAACAAGGCAGACCATGATTTTTTCTGTATGGGTCATGCATTCAGATTACTAGTATACGTATTATTACTGGTATATGATTTGTTGCAGCTAAATACATACATTTATTTTAATCTTCTTATTTACATTGAAACCCATATACGTGAACTTTTATAGTAAGAACCCTGCTTATACAAGTTTACATAGGATTGTAGCCCAGTAAGCAAATATTTGTAAAGGTCAAAAACATCTTGTACCACATCCAAGCCACTTCTTCAGTTCTGATGGGTGTTCGGAAAAAACCCAGCTATATATATCCACACAGGTAGCACAGACACCCTAACCAATCACCACTGAAAGGTAGAAGGTATTGTCCCACAACAGGATGGGAGGTGTAAAAATTGTGGAATCATCCTGTTCCAGTTACATATTTCCATTGTTGGTGTGAGCAAGGTTTCAAAAGGTGTGAATTGGTGCCAAAACGCTGAGGTAGAAATAGTAGGGCAACATTATAAGTGTAAGACAGATGACGTTGAAGGTCCTCATCCCTGTTGAAGGAAGGGTATTCCAGTTTGACGTAGCTAGTCTCTTTCATGCCTCTGGTGAACCAGTTGTCCTCCCTGTCCAAAATGTGTACCTCACCGTAATAAAAAAAACATTGTTGTCACATAAAATGTTGCATTGAAACACCTTCCTGATACTAAGAACGGGATTATGTAACTAGAACAGGGTGGTTTCACCATTTCACACCTCCCATCCTGTTCTTGGACAATAATAGTGGCCCTTCCATAGTGATTGAATAAAGGTGTCTTTTCCTGACAATCATTTGAACTAAAAAAAGTGACTTGGATAAACTAACATATGTCTTCAACATTAAAGAACAAGTCCAGTTGAATCTGACTAACTAATAATATATTTCCATAAAGTGATCTCTGGGCATGAATATTCTATTCCTATATGCAGTGATTGGTGACCTGATTGTATAGTGCTACCCTAAGGAATAATAATTAGGATCTCCAGTCTTTGCAAGTTCTCTTTATTGCACACAGAGATTTTCTAACTTGTTGCAAAATCTCTGCACTGGGGTTGAGCCTAATCTTTTCTTGACAATATAATACATCACTACATGGGTGTCACTAAACATGTGCTTTTGGGGATATGCATATATCTCCACTCCTTCTGAAAGATATGTTTATTGGTAACATTTTAGCATATAGGAAGCTACCTACATAAGATTGCAGTTACTTAAAGCAGAACTTCACCTAAAAAGTGGGAAGCTGGCTGTAAAGCCACAAAGAATCACAGTCGGCTTCCCACAGTAAACATGGCAGTGCTAGGGCCCCAAAGACCAGTAAAGAACCGGCTCGGGTGAGGAAAACTTTGGATCTCTGGACAGGTACCCTTCTTTTTAATTAAAGTCAGCAGCTACAATATTTGTAACAGCAGACTTTAAATTTTTTTCCATGGTGAAAATCCTTCTTTAACACTATTTATTCTTTTCCTCCAAAAGTGAACACTCAATGCTTTGCCACAAGATGGCTCTATTGCCCAATCTAGAAGCCTGCCTTTACCTGATAGTTTAAAGCATTTCTAATGCATACATTCAGTAAACAGATCAGTGTGTTATCATGGATAGTAAATGCTATAGCAGCACTTGTACTGGCTTTATGATGATTTCTGGGCAAAAAGTACAATGGTAATACTCTCACAGACATTTTCCTTTGCTAGGGCATTTTTTTTCTTGGCATCTGGCTGTTTATTTTGTAAAAGAAATGTAAAACTGTATGTGTCAAATTTTCGCTACTAAACATCAGTGGAAAGGATACAATAAAGGCCATACACTAGAAGTGTAGCTAATATGGAGCATGCATGAATATGTAGGTGGCTGCTGGCCACAATATAAAAGTCAGAATAGATAAAACTCTGGCAGTTGCTAAAATCATGATAGGCAAAACATTAGCCATAAAATGTGAATTATAATTTAGTCATTGTTCAGTCTAATGTTTGCCAAATATTTATACATTCAATTGGCATAAGGATGTTATGCCGAATAGGTTCTTGAAGTATCTTTTGACTGAACCCAAAATGTATTTAGATTGTTGCGATAAAAATAACATAGCCAAAGCTGGTATGTCAGGTCGAGAGAAATACAAAATGGTGACAGAAATCCAAACCTAATACATAGGACTGTGTATATAGCATCAGCCCAGGCTGAGCTCCAAACCTAAAATTCATTAAACCATTTCACACAGACTTCTACACCCCCATTTGAGAGTAAGTGTAAAGCCACGTGTAAAATCCAATCTCAGAAAAAGACAGCACTTTAAAGGAACATACAGATGTTAATGGAGAAGTATGGCTAAAGCTTTTCAGCCATACTTCTCCTATGGATCACAGGAGTGCAGTTAATTCTGCACTCCTGTGATCCATTTTCACCATTTTTGTTGTTTGACATCACTCAGCCAGTCCACCCAGATGTCTGGGCCGGAACTTGGCTCAGCCTCTCAGCAATCCCCCTGAGCCAGCCCCTCACACCCCCTCCACAACCCAGTTCAGTGAGCACTGGAGGGGAGAGAAGAGAGCAGGTGACTTACAGTCCCGGCTCTCTTCTCAGAGTTGGGAGTGGGAGAACATAGCGGTCGGCCGTGTTTGATTTCTCATTTCTCACTGCAGAGCCAGCGGGGGACAGATGCAGCATCAGATTGATGCTGCATCCACCTAGGTGAGTATAAATGTACAGTATCTCACAAAAGTGAGTACACCCCTCACATTTTTGTAAATATTTTATTATATCTTTTCATGTGACAACACTGAAGAAATGACACTTTGCTACAATGTAAAGTAGTGAGTGTACAGCTTGTATAACAGTGTCCCCTCAAAATAACTCAACACACAGCCATTAATGTCTAAACCGTTAGCAACAAAAGTGAGTACACCCCTAAGTGAAAATGTCCAAATTGGGCCCAACTAGCCATTTTCCCTCCCAGTGTCATGTGACTCGTTAGTGTTACAAGGTCTCAGGTGTGAATGGGGAGCAGGTGTGTTAAATTTTGGTGTTATCGCTCTCACTCTCTCATACTGGTCACTGGAAGTTCAACATGGCACCTCATGGCAAAGAACTCTCTGGGGATCTGAAATAAAGAAGAATTGTTGCTCTTCATAAAGATGGCCTAGGCTATAAGAAGATTGCCAAGAACCTAAAACTGAGCTGCAGCACGGTGGCAAAGACCATACAGCGGTTTAACAGGACAGATTCCACTCAGAACAGTCCTCGCTATAGTAGCCCACAGAAGTTGAGTGCACATGCTCAGTGTCATATCCAGAGGTTGTCTTTGGGAAATAGACATATGAGTGCTGGCAGCATTGCTGCAGAAGTTAAAGGGGTGGGGAATCAGTCTG
Source organism: Aquarana catesbeiana (assembly GCF_042186555.1). Taxonomy (NCBI): domain Eukaryota; kingdom Metazoa; phylum Chordata; class Amphibia; order Anura; family Ranidae; genus Aquarana; species Aquarana catesbeiana. Next base: position 180,814,577 of record NC_133327.1, on the reverse strand, counting down.
TCAGTGCTCAGACCATACTGCACCAAATTGGTCTGCATGGTCTGCATGGCTGTCGTTCAAGAAGGAAGATGATGCACAAGAAAGCCTGCAAACAGTTTGCTGAAGACAAGCAAACTAAGGACATGGATTATTGGAACCATATCCTGTGGTCTGATGAGACCAAGATAAACATATTTGGTTCAGGTGGTGTCAAGCATGTGTGATGGCAACCAGGTGAGGAGTACAAAGACAAGTGTGTCTTGCCTACAGTCAAGCATGGTGGTGGGAGTGTCATGATCTTGGGCTGCATGAGTGTTAGGGCACTGGAGCTACATTTCATTGAGGAAACCATGAATGCCAACATGTACTGTGACAAACTGAAGTAGAGCATGATCCCCTCCCTTCGGAGACCAAGCCCCAGGGCAGTATTCCCACATAACTTCCCCAAACACACCTCCAAGACAACCACTGCCTTGCTAAAGAAGCTGAGGGTAAAGGTGATGAACTGGCCAAGCATGTCTCCAGACCTAAACCCTATTGAGCATCTGTGGGGCATCCTTAAATGGAAGGTGGAAGAGGGCAAGATCTCTAACATCCACCAGCTCCGCGATGTCGTCATGGAGGAGTGGAAGAGGACTCCAGTGGCAACCTGTGAAGCTCTGGTGAACTCCATGTCCAAGAGGGTTAAGGCAGTGCTGGAAAATAATGGTGGCCACACAAAATATTGACACTTTGGGCCAAATTTGGACATTTTCACTTAGGGGTGTACTCACTTTTATTGCCAGTGGTTTAGACATTAATGGCTGTGTGTTGAGTTATTTTGAGGGGACGGCAAATTTACACTCTTAAACAAGCTGTACACTCACTACTTTATATTGTAGCAAAGTGTAATTTCTTCAGTGTTGTCACATAAAAAGATATAATAAAATATATACAAAAATGTGAGGGGTGTGCTCACTTTTGTGAGGTACTGTATGTTTTGTTTTTTTTTAAATCCCAAACTTCTCTTTTAAACTTTACAAAAATTCCATATCAGAATATTACAACTAGTTTTCAAAGGTAAAGCAGCCCTCTTTCTCAAGGTGGCAAGCAAAGATGCTTTCTTCTTGTCACCTAGAGAAAGAGTCCAGAACAACATATCTAAAGAGGCACTGGGAAACTTTAGACTTACATGTGTAGTCAGATGAAGGAAAGATGAGGACAGGCAAGGCTTTTTTCAATGGGTACCCGACAGTAACTCAAACCATGCAAATACAGAAAGGAACACCAGACCAAAAGCAGATGAAAGAGATAAAAGATAAAATATAATTAAAATTTTGCTGGTAAAAAAAGTCTTATAAAAACAGTCAAAATATTTCAGGGGCAACATCACTTCCCTTTCATCAAGGCTCAACACAGGATGGATTGTGAAAACAGTGACTTTACGGATCTATATTAGAACCAGTATTTAACTCCCCACATGGGGTTATTACCTCATGTGAAGGGTTCAGGCTCTAATGTAGATCTCTGTGAAGGCACTTTTCTCTAAGTCAATCCCAGTTTTATCCTGTGTTGAGCCTGATAAATAGGTGGAGGTGTTGCCCCCAAAACGTGTAGGCTGTTTTTAGGAACTTTTCTTTTACAGAAACTTAAAGTATCATGAACTCTTTCATCTGGTTTTGGTGCTCCCTTTTGTATACCTTGAGAAAGAGGACTGCTGCAATCTTTAAACATTGGTGGTTGTATTCTGATATGGGATATAAGTAAAGTTTAACATTTCCTTTTAAATTGCTGTCTTTCTGTAAGACTGGGATCCAAACCTGCTGTACGAAAAATATTTCCACAGTGTCAGTGTTTCATGATCAGGGGTCAGGCTCAAATACCAGTTGCTATAGCAGTAGCAGTATAGTAGTACCACCAACCAGCAGGATAGGTACACAGGCAGTCACACTGGCGGATGATGCTGGCTCACCTGAGGTGCGGAGTCTAAGTATTATATTTTGTTGCATGTTAGTACCAGGTTGCGACCCTCAGGATCGCCCCACCAGGAGGTGAGCAAGCCAGGGTCCAGAAGTGGATAAGTAGGTAAGGATCAAACAGTAACGAGTAGTTGCAGATTGGGATCAGGCAGAAGCGTAGTCGAAGAACAAGCCAAGAGTCAATACCAAGTGGTAGCATAATATGGATGGCAGCAGAGAAGACGAGAGCGAGATACTGGCTGAAGAGAGCACAAATATCTGGCAAACAGGACATGCAGAGGCATGTCTTTTTCAGGAAGTTCATGGGAGGAGAAAAAGTTTAAGGTTCAGCAGAACACAAGGCAGGATTGTCCAATGGATCAGACAGGGTGCTGTCCAGCATCTCGGATAGTTCAGCGAGAAGAGTCATCGCCAGACACAGCAGAGGTCCTAGGTTTAAATCCAGGCCCTGACAAAGTGTTATGTCCTCAATTACCCCAATGCAAAGAGAAAGTGTAAACAATGCCCATGACCAATTGTCTCTTCAAAATACTTTACATGGGAGGTTATTAAAAATAAAAAATTTTAAAAATTAGTGTACGTAATCACTAGCAATGAATGTCTCATATTTGCCCCTTTTCGGTCTATTAACTTCTACTTTCGATGAAATGTTAATCAGCTCAGAAGATTTCTGGCAGTATCACCAGTTATTTTTGTGTGCACGCATCAAACAGTTACAACAAACCGCTTTCAATGGTATATTTAAAAGTCCTAAAGTACTGTCTGTCAAACAGTGGCAATTCTGCTCCTCCGTAGATGCAATAGAGTGAGTGGGTGTTGTCACCGTAGGACAGGTATTGCTTTACCAGCAGGATCACTAGGTGAGAACAATGGAAAAAGCCTGAAAAACATTTCTCTTTCCTGCCTACAAGCTGCCAGGAAATGCACTGGACGAGCATTAAAAATATTAGGGCTCTTTCACTCAGATGTTGAAAGTTGGACATCGTGAAAAGGAGTGTATCTCTGCATCCTAGAGTGGCATCTGGATGCAAGCTGCCAAGGGCACATATCCATAGCTGTACACAACTAAATGCTTGGATGTGTATTTATCAGCCTACAGCAGCCGATTGTCATTGATTTCTACAGATGACTGTAGGCAAACACCTGTGGCTCCTGGGCAGAGAAATACTTGTTTTTCATAGTGTATTGCTTTCTGTACCCGTGTGAATGAGTGCTTAGGAAGTACTACTGTAAGGCTCGGTTCACACAGGGGCAACCCGACTTACAGCGTGACTTTGTAAGGCGATTTGGAAGCGACTTCAACGCGTCTTCAGCGTGACTTTGCACAACTTACAATGCGACTTCAAGTTGCCTCCAGGACAGGTGACTTTGGCTGTGACCAATCACAGAATAATCAGCTCTGTGGGAGGGAAGGGGTTACCTGGGTAAATTATTTTTTTTCCCTGTAAAGTTGCTTCGATATAGATGGAGATCCAACTTGGAGGCAACTTCCATTGAAATCTATGGGTTCAAGTTGCCTAGAAGTCGCCTTGAAGTAGTACAGGAACCTTTTCTGAAGTTGGAGCAACTTCAGTAGTGTACATTAAGACGGCTCTCATTCACTTCAATGGAACTTCTTATGTCCAGCAACTTGGGGCAACTTGAGGTCTGATAAGTCGGATCCCAAGTTGCTGTAGTGTAAACCGGCACTTACCATACACACATTTTGTTTTTTTGTATTTTTTGTTTTGTTTTGTACCATACACACATGCATTCAAATATGTTAGATTTACCTTTTGTAAAAGAAAAAGAAACAGATAAAGGCGTGCATATACTGTATATATATATATATATATATATAATCATTATAATCAGTTTGGTATCTGCAGAAAGGTCATCCATTTTGATTGGAGCAGGGGTGGGGTTGATTTTTAAAGAGTTCATTCAGTATAAATAAGTTATTTGTTTTTGGGGTGCTGCTAATTACTTTTATCATTCATTGGCTTTTTTTCCCTTTTAATGTAAAAATTCATACATTGTAGCAAGTAAAAAGTGCATAGCTTACAATAGACAAACATCTTCCACTGGCTTTTTATATCTCTTCAGAATTTTACTAAACAGTTTGAGAAGAATAGGCATTTTAAAGAATCTTGCATATCTATGTGATTATGTTTGATTCTATATCTGTCTCTATTATTATTATTTTAAGAACTGGAAAATCTTATACTTTGTAGAAGCATAGTTTGGTTTGCCAAAAGTGTCTGTATTCATATCTAATCACTAGCTTGTTGCTCGTGTTGGATGGAATATACCTCAGGGAACAGAACTGGTGACTGTACTCTATTCAAAGTGCTCAAGAAAATGTGTTCCTAATGTCATGTAAAAAATCTTTGTAGGCAATTATTACTGTTATTAGAGAATCTCAGTGATACAGCTTCTCCCTGTATTCAGCTTTAACATAAATTTCCATCATCCATTAATAATTCTATTTCTAATGCATCAAAGGCTTTGCTTGCACATGTGTACTTGCTGTAGGGTGTGTGATAAACTCATTGAAGTGACTAACAGTTCATGGTGTGGCTTTGGGGAATGAATCCCTGAGTATTTCTTGGTATACTTCTACATAACGATCCTCTCTTTTGTAGGGTTTCTTTGAAGAGGAAGAAGGAAAAGAGTACATTTATAAAGAACCCAAATTAACAGGGTTGTCAGAGATATCGCAAAGGTTGCTCAAGCTCTATACTGATAAGTTTGGAGCGGACAATGTAAAGATCATTCAGGACTCCAACAAGGTTTGTGTGCTTCTTGTCTAACCTACCGGTCTCTTGTCTCAGTTTGCTATTGTATTAAAGATAAAGATTCATAGATCAGCCACTAGAGCAAACATTAACTGAATAAGTGCAATTGCTGTGCCTGTCACCTAAAGTAGAGGTAAACCTTCATCTTTGTTTGTAGCAATCTATTCAGGACCCATATGGAAACTTTAACTTTTATCAGTTTATGTCCTCAGTGACTTACATTTAGATGCTGTGAAAAAACACTTGCTCTGTCTCTCCCATCACCAAATCCCCAAACTTCAAGGGAGCATGCGCTGGACACATTAAAGCATTATCACATGATCACCTGTACAAAGAAAGAAGCATTGTCTCAGGAGCCATTCTCAATCAAATCAAGAGAAGGTGGAGCAGGGAATTGGCTTGCAGTTTGGGGCTTCAAAGATGTGTAGGCACCTCAGGCTATATTCCCAGATAGAAGCTTGCTTGTAAGGGTGGCAATGGTGGGAATCCATTGAACCCTGCAAGGCAGCATAGCCACCTGGAATATGGAAACACATGAAAGTCAATTTTCAAGGTGACAAGCTTTAAAAAAAAATGCACACAGCAAACAATGTAAGCGTTGATGTCTAATGCAATATAGTATGTTGTTTTTACATGGAAGGTTTACTAACACTTGAACAACTGCTGAAAAAGGGTATCAACCACACAGGAAATGCGTTGTTTTCAATGAATCAGGCTGACTAATCAAGGCTAATTGGCTAGAGTTGAGAAAGTGCACCTTAAAAAAAAACGAGAAAATGTATTTTTCACATATTTGGATAATGAAAGGAAATATACACTTTTTTAAATGAATTTCTCAGCTCCTTTAGTAAATCAACCCAATGAACTTGAAAAAGAGCAGTAAACCATAACCATTGTGTAGCACTGCAAAGCAGAAAGTAAAGCCTGAATATTGAAATAAGCAAATATGACTGCACCTGTGTTTACAATTAACAAATATACCAAAGAAAAAGTATTTTTTTTTTTTTTTACCATTTACTTATATTGATATTTACATATGGATACAATAATTTACTCCTAATGTCATTCAACCAACTTCCTTTGAGCCTAGGGTGTCATGGAAAGACCCCTAGGGATATATCATCCTGGCTGCCTGCACTCACAGTACATTGTTGCTTGAAATTATGCTGATGCATTACATCAGCAACATTTTTTGCATCAAGGACTGCTAAGCGCCTACATGAGAGGCAAAAAGAACATGACCCATGCATGTGACCAGCTTGAAGACATATGGAAATTAGGTAAGTATACAAAAAGTTATCAAAAATTACATATGGGGGGGTATGACTGTGGGCTGGAGGAAGTGGGCTGATAAATAAGGTTAAATGAGCTTTACTTAAAAAAAAAAATAACATCTTGGAAAAAATTGTAGGATTGTATTTTATAGTAAGAGCATAGCTTTAGGTACATGTTGGAAATAATTATGCCTATTTTTTTATGTAGGTGAATCCCAAAGATCTAGATCCTAAATTTGCTTACTTTCAAGTCACATATGTCACACCTTACTTTGATGAGAAAGAGCTGGAAGACAGAAAGACAGATTTTGAGAGGCATCATAATATCAGCCGGTTTGTGTTTGAGACGCCATTCACGCTATCAGGGAAGAAACATGGTGGAGTGGAGGAGCAATGCAAGAGGCGCACAGTACTTACCAGTAAGTAATTAATAACATTAGCCTTTTATTACAGAATCTAACTGTAAAGTCAAAGTCCTCTAAAATCCTTGTTGTATTTTTTTTGCAATATTTTTCCTTGCCGCAAGTAACTTGGCATGTTAAACTCACAAGCTAAAACAAATAAAAAGAATCAGTCCAGCAAAATGAATACGTTGGCTTTAATTAGATGTTGGCAAGTTGGATCAACAAGTGAATTCCTATATATCTTTGAGACTCCAATAGTGAGAATTCTACTCATTCGTTCCCACTTTCTCCCACCCACCAAAAGGGAGATTTACTTTCCCTGTTAGAGGTGGGAAACTCCATGGTTGCATAGCCAAGAATCTTATTGGCGAGACTTTGTTATTGAACTTTTTGGGGTTGATTTGCTAAAGGTAAATAGGCTGCTCAATTTTTTAAGGAACTTTTTTTTCATAGCTTAGTGAATTGGTGAATTCCATCACTGAATCATATGAATGCAAATATACTGTTTTTTTTTTCATTGCATGTAATTGAGTATTCTTTGCATAGTACATTTTCACCACATTCACTAAGCTTAGGGAAAATTCCCTTGCAAAGTGAAATTTATATTGTAAACAGCCTATTTATCTTTAGTAAATTAGCCCTGTTGAGTACATCGCAGTCATTCAGATTTCCTCTTTTACTTATTTTTAATAGAAAGATTAAAGCAGAACATTAGCCATTTTTGCTCACCAAAACCGCTGTGCAGGCCACTTCAACACAGTATGTGGTGTTAATAGGACACATAGAAAACAATTGTTTTCTGTGCAGATTAATGCAGCTCAACTGAACTGATGTGAAGAAGCTCTAGGGTGCAATGCCCTGTACACACGATCGGACTTTCCGACAACAAAACCGTGGATTTTTGTTCGAAGGTTGTTGGCTCAAACTTGTCTTGCATACACACGGTCACACAAACGTTGGCCAACAATTATGAACGTAGTGACATACAAAACGTGCGGCGAGCTGATAAAAAGGAAGTTCAATAGTCATGCACCACCCTTTGGGCTCCTTCTGCTAATGTTGTGTTTGGTGAGCATTAATTTCAAGCATGCGTGGATTTTTGTGGGACGGACTTGTGTACACACGATCGGAAAGTCCAACAACAAAATTTGTTGGTGGAAAATTTGAGAACCTGCTAACCAACATTTGTTGGCAGAAAGTCCGACAACAAATGTATAATGGAGCATACACACAGTCGGACTTTCCGCCAACAAGCTCACATCCAACATGTGTTTCGGAAAATCTGATCGTGTGTACGGGGCATTAGTGTAACCACTACAATATAATACTTCTTGAAGGGAATCACTGTGTTCTCAGTGATGCTGTTCACCATCACATGGGCTGTAGATGAAAATGTGTAAATACGGATGTCTGTTTGAGAAAGCTGAGAGCCACTCTATGCCAGTAGCTCATGACAACACCATTTCCTGGAAATAGCCCTCAAAAAATTATCTTAAGCCAAAACATTTAGTAAAGTTTGAATAAAAGTAGGAAATTTGGTAAAACATTTATCAATTTTTTTTTGTGCTGTGTGTGTCCTATTGGGGATAAATGGCTTTACTTTCTGTTGTGTAGCGAAAACAGGATAAAGAATATCCCCTCTTAGACAGTTGTCATTGGAAAAAGTTTCCCTATTTGAATATTTTCCTCTATTCCTATTCTGGTAACCCAGACAGCAGTAAGACCTAACAGAGGTTGTATTCCTTCCCTACTCTGGTCAAAAAAAAAAAAAAAAAAGCTAATCTTGGCACTGACAGCAAGGGATAGGGCAGAAAATACAATATGCTGTCATTACAAGCATCCTTGGTTTTTAAGCTACCTTCATCCCTCTACTTTTTCTTATTTCCACACAGCCAGTCACTCGTTTCCGTATGTAAAAAAGCGTATTCAAGTTGTAAGTCAAACAAGCACAGAACTTAATCCTATTGAAGTGGCTATAGATGAAATGTCCAAAAAAGTTCAGGAGTTGCAGCAGCTGTGCACTATGGACGATGTGGATATGATAAGACTGCAGCTGAAGCTTCAAGGGAGCGTCAGTGTCAAGGTGAGATCACTGTTCTGTTCACTGGGGAAATGGTGATTATAGGGACAGTCTGAGTGTCAAGTACAGCTTTGTGCTGCAACTACTTGGCAGGTCACTTTGGCTCAGGAAAAGATATTGCTGACCTCCAAATCCCTATTCATGCATATAAATGTGGCTACCTCTGTGCAATCTAATCCCATAGCACATGCAGCCTAAACAGAAGATTGCACATTGCATAAACTATGCCTGCAGAAGGGTTTAAAGTAACTAAACATAACATTTTTTATGTGCTATTGTTGTTAATGATCCATTTATTATCATTATTATTGTTATTATTATAATAATATAGGATTTGTACAGTGTGCCTAGCACTTAAATAGAGGGAGACAGTTCAATTACAATAATAATGCCAAAACTTTATATACCTCTGCGCTTCCCTATCTAACCTAAAAGTTTTAAACTAAGCTGCTGTGCTTATTATCAGTGATGATACATGAATGCTGTAAGTATATAGCCCAGTGGTCCTAGTGTTCTCAAACCTAAAATAATACTAACTACGGTATATAAAGCATCTAAACCATCAAACCGCAAGTGAAATTATACATAAACAATTAAAATGATAACAATTAGAATCTGCAAAAAAACAAATATAAGTGCAAATGAAAACTTGCATACAAGTCCCCTCTGAAACAATTCCTCATCTTCCAAGACCATGTCCTTGGAAATAATGTGCTTGGTCCAAAGCATGGAGAAACAGAATAAGAAACAATTTGAAAACCATGAGGATAAAATAAGAAAATGTTTACAAAGAAAAATACAAAGCAAAGAGTTAAAGATAAAGGGGACATATAAAGGCTCATACAAAAACGAATGTACAAACACAAAACAGATTAAATTTAACCTTTTAAAAAAAGAAAAACCATGGAGTACCCATGTATAACAGATGTAACCCATTGAGAGGTCAAAGAGCGAATGGGGGGGGGGTAACAAAGAGGAACACATTTTCTCATAAAGGCAAACTTGTATAAACCACTAGGGAATGGGTTTTACAGTCCAGCAACTGGGAACAGACAACCCTCATACAGAAGCCCTTCATTTAGGGTCCCCCCATCTAGAAGACAACCACAATGGGCAAATTGGGGAAGATCAGTAGAACCCAGAGAGGATGTGGTGGCGGTAGGAAGGCCCAAAAGAAAAAAAAGAGTAAAGGGGATCTTTAATTTTGAGTTTAGTATTGACTGGTCTAGTGCAAAATAATATAACGTTAGCTTTTGGTGGAGTATTATGTGATTGATGTGCTTTTGGTGGAGTGGCAATCAATTATACATCGATTGTTGATGAATAATTTAAATAGTTGTATGATGGTTTAGACACTTTATATAGTTAGTATTTATTACATTTGAAAACACTAGGAGCACAGGACTATTCACTTACAGAGTTCAGTTACAATACAGTTCAGTGTTAATGAAAAGATTTTAAATGTTTTGCAATTGGTAATTGTAATAATAAAGATATTATAAGAAAAAAAAATACAGTTCAATACAAGAGGGTTCTGAGGGCCCTGCTCCTGAGAGCTTACAATCTAAAAGGGAGAGACAAGTGATACCAAGGGTAATAACTGTGTAGTCTGAGCCAAAAGTAAAAGTAATGTTTGTTAGGTGGTGGTGGAATAGGCTCCCCTGAAGAGATATATTTTCAGGGATCGTCTACGGGTGCATTCACACCTGCAAATGCTCCCGACTCCGATTTCCAGCGATTAGCTGAGGGAGGCAGCCCCATTAAAAGCAAAGGGAGGATGATGACTCCTGCAGATAATTATGGCCATGTCAATTTAATCACTTGCATGTAATCACTGCCTGAGAGATTACATGCAGGTGGCCAAAATTAGTTACAGAAGCTGCAGCCTCCCATTTCTTTCAATGGGGCTACCTCCCACAGCTTATCACAGGGAGCCACCACTGGGGTTCTCTCATGTAATCAGAGTCAGGTGCATTTGCAGGTGTACAGAGTAGAAGATAGCTGAACAGATTGGAGCAGCGAGTTCTAGAACGAGGACGAGGCTCTGGAAAAGTCCTGAAGGCAAGCATTGGAGGAGGCTGGTGAGGAAGCCAGGGAGCAGGAGGTCTTGCAAAGAAGCAAAGAGTATGCTTTGGTAATAATATAAGACAAGGTTGGTGATGTAGCTCAGGGCAGAGGTATGGATGCCTTTGTAAGTTATTGTTTATAATTTCAATTTTATTCGTTGGGTGGGTGGAAGTCAGTGGAGAGATTGGCAAAGAGGGGAGGCAGACATTGATCAGTTGGAAAGGTGGATGAGTCTTACAGCAACATTCATGATGGACTGCAGGAGGTTGGCCTATCTAGAGCTAAGCTAATGAAGAGGAAGTAGTTAACTTGAAAGATAACAAGTGAGTGAATTATTAGCTTTGTGGTGTCATTAGTTAAGAAAGGGTGTATTTTGGAAATGTTACATAGGTGAAATCACAATGGGGAGGGGACACAGGAAGGGGCGGGAAATATTATGAGCTTAGTGTTTGAAAGATTACATTTTAGAAAATGGTTTTACACCATTAGCAAAATAAATGTCAGTTAGTAAATTAGAAATGAGTAAGGAGACTAAAGGGGTGAGCTGAGAAGTAGAGGGATAGATTTGGGTGTTGTCCGCATAGAGAAGGTATTTGAAGCCATGTGAGTTTATCAACTTACTAAAAGAATGGGAGCAAAAAAGCTTATATGTTGCTTTTTTTGCAATTTATTTACAGTACATTTAGTGATTACATTTTAAATACCCTTAGGTGGATTCAGTACAGTAAAACTGAATAAATAAAAACCATGTAAATAGGGTTTCTGTCATAGTGCAGTTATATGCAGCATCCCATAGCAACTAGATTTCAGCAGTTAAATGGCCTGAGAACTATTAAAGTGTTTTTGATTGGTTGCTAATATTTTCCTGTACTTTTGCACTTGTTATTTTATTCATTGGTACCTTGTATGATGCAGTGTATTTTGTGCTTAGAGCATACATCCAGAGAATGTATACATTTTATACAGGTAGATGGGACCTACAGAAATATGTCTTCTCTCTGGGTTATATTCTTATTCTATCTGTTCAGACATTATCTAAAAATGTACTATCGAGTCAATGACAATAGGCTGGCTATAAAAGGCTGCACATTTCCCCAGTTTTACAGCCAAATGTGCAAGGGTTGGCTGTTTAGGGATGCTTCTATAGCCAATAAAGAATTCCAGTGTCTGAAGTGCATCTTTTCACATATAAATATTGTTCAGCCTGAGAAGATGGGTGGAAAGTATTGACTGCACACTCTGTCTGGCAAGTCACGCAAGGAACTAGCAGGCAGATAGCACCTGCCTGTCATTCTTCGGGAGACAACTGCCTTGTTGTGGCAAGCTTTAAATATCACTTGCAGGGAAAAAAATTGATACTACATGAATGAAAATAGTAACTGTAAGAGAGAGTTCACATTGTTTCAATATCAATTTACTTTAAGAATCTAATTTAATTTTCATATGCTTAAAGAGCCCAGCAACATCTTGAAGCTTTCCAAGGTTTAAACGATAACAAAAGGGGAAGCCCATTGTACACAAACGCCTAATGTATAAAGCAAAAAAGTAACTAAAAAGTAGGATCTCATTAGTCAACGACATAGTGCTTGGCCAGTTCTTAGTGGCATTTTGCTAAAACAATGTACTAGCCCGTTTCACCATTCCAATTCTGTTGCTGGCAGAATCTTGCCAGTGACAGGATTTCTAGGGAAGGCAAAAAACTAGTAATGTGTAATGTGTCTCTCACCAACTTCTTCTGTTACACTGTGTTTCACCCAGTATACAGCCTTCTGTATACTGGGTGAAACACAGCCTGTACAAGGACCCTAATGGCAAGGTCACCACCAGGTATTATTTAAATGTAAGCTGCAGATTTACAAACAATGTCTTCTGAAAATGCATAAAATGTTAAAGATTGCATACACTTATTATAAAAATAATTGGACTTTACCTACTTAAAATTCATAGATGCAGTTCTAAAGTGGGCAGCAGAAATACACATTAATGCGAATGCTGTCTCTGACATTCACGAGGTATCGCTGCGTGAAGCAATATGAAAAAGTTTGGCGTTTTTCCTAGACAGTTAATTCCGGCTATCATTAAGCACTACCTAACTATAGTATGCTGAAAGGTGTTTTTTGCTTATTTCCCTCTGGATGTGAGATAAACACATTAACAGCACATCATAAACTCGGCTACTATTCTAAAATAGAGTAGGGCTTGTAGATATATTAAAAAGATTACATTCAAACAGATGGCATTTCTTCTCTTACTGTATGAAATTAAAAGTGATAAGTCAGAGAAATGTATAAAAATATGTTTTGCAATTCAGAGGAGTGACTTTTCTTTTATAATAACATATGATGAGATATGGGTTACTTTTTTCAGGTAAATGCTGGACCTATGGCATATGCTCGAGCTTTTCTAACAGAAACAAATGCCAACAATTACCCAGAAAGTCAAGTGAAGCATCTTAAAGAAATTTTCAGGTGACTTGCTTTATAAATACATTACTACTGGGAGCATGTGCAATGTATGACCTTCAGTCTCTTTATTGTAAATGCCTGGAAGAACTGTCTCTTCCAGTCATATCATCCCTTTCATGTGTCTGGTGAAGGTGGTAAATGAAAAGTAATGAAATGAAAAGTTTTACAGCCAAATGTGCAAGGGTTGGCTGTTTAGGGATGCTTCTATAGCCGATAAAGAATTCCTTGACCTTGACCTTCCTTGACCTTGTATGACCTTCAGTCTCTTTATTGTAAATGCCTGGAAGAACTGTCTCTTCCAGTTATATCATCCCTTTCATGTGTCTGGTGAAGGTGGTAAATGAAAAGTAAAATCTGGCTGGTTGTTAGATTGTTAGATTTTTCAAAGACCCAAGAAGAAAAAGCAGCACCTATTATCTGTCTCAATGGGCCCCGGGCCCTGCTCTATACTAACCATGGGAGTTGATTTACTAAAACTGTAGAGTACAAATTCTGGTGCAGTTTTTTGTCAAAGCTTAATAGAACAAGCTAAAGCTGATTGGCTACCATGCACAGCTGCACCAGATTTTGCACTCCAGTTTTAGTAAGTCAAACCCATGGTTTCCATACACTGTGCTGATGAAGGCCAAAAAGCCTGAAGCAGCTGTATACAGTTTGCACTATACATCAGCTGTTCTGGAAATGCATGTGGCCAATGGGGCATAAATGGGGCATAAAGCAAGAATTTGCATGGTTCTGCCTATTGTCCTGAAATTAAGAAGAAGTCTGTTATTTGAGAGAAAGGTAATGGAATGTGGCATGTGAATATCTTCTGTTTTACAAAGTTTGTACAAAATGTGACAAAAAACAAGGGTAAATAATACAAGAATGTACAAATAACTGAGCATACAGGAAGTATTGAAATAGAACAACAACATATACTATACAAGCCTATACAAAAATACAAAAAAATTAGGAGTGGGGAAAAAAAGATAAAAAAAGTTAAAATAAGCTAAATTTAAAACCCAAATTTAGTTAAAAAACATTTGTCTCAAATTTAGTAATGAAGTACAGCAATGTGCAGGCTTCTGGATTTTAAAGTATAGGTAAACCCTCACCTTGTAAAACAACCCATTCAGTTTAAAATAGAAATAAAAGACAAAACATTTGTGTACAGATATATAAAAAAAAATTATAAACACTTTTTTCCCTTTTTTATAAGTGATCACATACCCTCTGTTATCAGAAGGTATAAGAGCTGGGGAGGAGAAACAGCAGCACACTGTTCTTCCAAGTGAAAAGAAATGCGGGGGGGGGGAGGGGTCATTGGAGGAGAGCAGGAGAGCAGGCTGAGTTCCTAGCAAAGCTAGAGAACTTACTCCTGACTGTTCTCCTGCTTAGTGTGGTCAGTTGTTAATAGGAAAGCAGAGGGACTGGCAGAAACACCAGGGATTTCACACAAAGAAAGCAATACAAAAAGAATAGGATACTTTTTAATACAAGTACTGAACATGGTACAGCAGGCACATATCGTGAATATGAAATGTTAGGTTTCCATACTCTTTAATAGCTCTTTTGTCAAAGGATTTTCAAGATACATAGTAGCATAGGTCAGTATGCAGAGTATAAGTTCTCTACCACAAAAAAATTATACAAGAAGCAAGAAAACAAAAGAAAAAACATACACAATGTACAGTGTACAAAATAACGTACAGTAGGTCCGCAAATAGAGTATAATTGTTGTACCACATATAAGAAAGTCATATAGGATGCAAGAATATGTGGATTGGGGAATCGGGTCTTTTTTTCCCCTTCAACCCTCTGGTTGAACAAAAAAAATGATTAATGTATGGCGAGGTTTAAAGGCTACGGGCTTTAAGTAGGCAATTGAAAGCCATAGTACAACTAAGTGAAAAGAAACTAAGACTAAACAGGGAAAGGGGAGGGGTTAGAAGGGAGATCCAAGTGGAAAACCAGAGAAGGGGGGGTGATCAAGAACAAAAAGGACTGTCTACCCTGAAACAGACAAAAGGTGGTCTGGGAGTTCTGGGAATCTCGAGGAGAGAAATGGACATAAGAGATGCGACTAATTCATTGTAAGATTAAGGTGCATAACTTATCCAAGTTGCCATGAGCCTCTTGGTGAAGTAATAGGAACTACGTTGTAAATATAAAGGAAACGAGGAAGGATATCCATTTTTAGAATATTAACACGGCCAAGTCAGCATCCTTCACCACAGATATGCATAAATGAAAATGGTTCCATGTCTGTGGTGAAGGATGCTGACTTAGCTGAATGTTTTTGTGCTTGGGCAGCAGATTCAGTATAAGTTGACCCTACACGCAACTATAATATAGGATGATTGACAAGAAACTTTAAAATTGGGATGGTAGCCTTGCATTGTTGATAGTTTTTACTCTTGCTTCTTTTTGTGAGTCCATATGTTTGTAAGAGATCCTGGTAATAAAGATCACCAGGTGGTGCACTGAGAATATCCAAATTCTTTGTATATAATAAATGAATCCTGAGGAAGCGAGCTCTTCGCGAAATGTGTTAGTCCTACATGCCAAAGATTACAAGATTGATTATATACATGGTTTCATTGTTTTTAATCATGTCTAGTGTCTGATTATAGCTTCTAATGATTATGTAACAAAATATTGCTCTTTTATGATTTTTCTATGATTTTTCAGGGGCACATAGAAAGTCCCATTTACCTGTTTCTGCTTTTTTCAGCAGTAATGGAGTGTTTTCCTGTATTTTGGATGTTCTAGGCCAGATTACATGAATCAAATAAAGTAAACTCCATATAAGCAACCAAACATACATTCCAAACACATATATGGAAAGAGGTGTGCCTACAAACGGAACTGTAAACACTTGCATGTAATCTGATTTACTCAGCCTTGCTATACAAAGAATGAGCAAATATTGCATATTCATTCTATGGAAAAAAGAATATGAGATTATCAATGTGCAGTTAACACTAAAATATGTTGGTAGGAACAAGCTAGGTCCAGGATATCAAAAAGCATATTCAAAGACCTCCAATATTCCAGTCACATATCTGCCCATCTGTGGCCATATGTAGTCCTGCATCTAGCTGAGATATCAGTATTAGTAGTGCAACTAGTAACATATCAAAATAAATATGTATCTAGTGTTCCTGATGGAGATTGGGTCACTGCTAGATCAAAGAGGAATTCCAGGTATAGAAATGCTATACATAGTTACATTGGTCCAGCTTAGAACAATGTAATTATGTAGATAACATGCCTGGCCGAGGCCCCTGCAAGCTGGAAATCACTGAAGTAGACACCACTACTCCTGTGATCTTCACTTGCTTCCAGGGACCGTGCTGAGTGGCTGCTTGCAGCATTCTGAACACAGGAGGTCAGACGCTCAGCACTAGGAAGAAAGGAGGGGCCAGGAGCAGCAGCAGGGGACCCAAAAAGAGGAGGATCGGGGCTGCTCTTTAAGCATTGGATGTGTATGAAATAAGAAAATCTGGAATCTCTTTGGTCATTGTTGGTTACTAAACTTTTTGCATTCACACTGTACTTTTTTCTACTCTCCAGTCTGGTAATTATAGTAAGACTTGGATTTTTGACATAGTGATACTATAACTTGTACTCATTGAGCTGTGTTTTTCTGCAGACAATTCGCAGACACCTGTGGTCTGGCTCTAGAAGTGAATGAACGGCTGATAAAGGAGGATCAGCTAGAGTACCAAGAAGAGATGAAAGCCCATTACAAGGACATTCTGGCTGAACTCTCTGAAGTCATGAATGAGCCGGTGAGATAACAAATATGACCCTGATTTGTACAGTCATATAGCACTAAGTGTGTGTCATCATAGAAGATGGAGGACACAGAAAGTGCTTCCAGTTTTAATGTTTTCGTTTTTTTAGGTGTTTTGGTGGGAACTGTGGGAAGTGTATATTACGGTTTCTTAGTGATTGTAAGACAAATATGATTTGGGTCTTTACCTAATCATTGTTATAATTACCACTGTGTATCCGTTGTGTGCCATTCTTCCCCTAGTCATAATTATCATCATCCTACATAAAAATAAGTTTAAAACATATAAGCTTCACTGCCTGCCAACATTTAATATTTTACAGTCCCCTGCATTGTTCTGTAGTTGGCTTTCATGTACCTGTTAAAGTGGTTCTGACGCCATGAGATTCTTTTAGCTTTAATGCATTCCCTGCATTAAATGTCCAGGTAGCAGTGTCATCCACCCCCTCACCCCCCCCCCCCCATACTTACCCCTCACTCAATCCAGAGCTGTGCCTGTCTGTAACGGGGAGTGGGGCTGCGCCGTGCTGTGTGTCTGAATAGATGCACCCAGCCTGGCTCAGGATCAAGCCTGCACAAGTGCTCCCATATCAGCGGCTTGCTATGGGGGCACTTGGAAGGGTGGAGGAGCCAGGAGTGCTGGCGGGGGACCCCGAAGAGGAGGTTCAGAGCAGCTGTATGCAGTTCCGCAGGGCAGGGCACCTGCACAGAGCAGGTAAGTATAACATGTCTGTTATTTAAAAAAATATACATACCTTTACAATCACTTTAACAATGCTCAAGCAGCTATAGCTTCTATTGTATGGATACCTAAAAGGGCACCTCCAACAGCAAGTCAAATGATTTGTATCTGAATGCAATGTACCTTTAAGGTGTATGTATTGCAAAAAATAAAGAGTAAGAAATGGTTAAAACCCTTTCTGTTTATTTTCTGCTTTCTGTGTACCACTAGGGAAATTTCCTTTTCGCTTCCTGTCCCAGAGACTCAATCAACAGTTAGAGGAAATCTCCTAAAATGATGGGAATTCTTCTCTTAGAGAGTTGTCCACAAAACCGACATCTCCATTGGAAGATTTCATTTTGTTCTAGGGACAACTCTAAAATGCTGGCTTTTCCTTCACTTTCTTTCTTGGTGACAATAGTCAACAGTACAAATAAAGGGGTGAATGTCCCCAGTAGACATTATTAAAAACCTGACACAGGGCCTAACCCTTCCCCATTCTATCCAATCTAAAAAAAAAAGTTTTAACTAGAAATACAGTAAGTTCTTTAAGCTTTTTCTGTTATACAGTGTAAACAGCTATGAGAGATGTATAGTGCAGTAGCCCATAGCATTCAGAGGACAGTGCTGGATCGTTGGACAGGTAAGTGTCATTTTATTAAAATTCAGCAGCTATAAGATTTGTGGCTGCTGACTTTTATTTATTTATTTTCCAGAGTGAACAACTGCTTAAAACTCATCCACATCGCATACTATGCACCATCTTTTCCCCTAACCATGATCATAAAGATGCCTTATCATTGTATGTCTGCTTATGTTTATGCTCTATGTGTACATATACTGTCATCCCAGCACTGTTTTAATTCATTCTCTCTCTTCTCTCAGCTGTCATGTGACCCTTGCCTGTTCCGCTTCTCTACCTCTTTGTCTAACATTTCACTGAGTACATTAGGGAATATCGGTATGTCCTCTACTTGTCTTGCTCTGCATGTTGATCCTTGTTCACCTGTCTGTATCCATCCTATGTATTGACAGATTTCATGTGATGTAAGGTGGGATACTTTTTCTCTCTATCTAGACTTAAGTGCTCTGCTTTCGAGATCCAGCCTAATCGGAACTTCCCTAAAAGTAAAAATATGTTTATTTACACCTGTATATGTAATCTTTCTTTTGCCTTAGGATAAAAAAAAATAACAACCTCTACATCAAACTTTACCCTTGTGGCCAGCTGTAAGTTTTCTAAAGACAGCTAGTGACCTGAGGCTCTCAGTTGGCCACTGCAACCCCACAGCTGCCAGTAGGGAGTCTTTGAAGGGTGAAATTGTCAAGTGAACCGCAGCAAACTGCTACTATATGTGTTTTCGTTATTTGAAGGTCGCTGCCCATCACTTGCTGTCAGACTGAGATTGCTTTTTTCTTTCTTCTGTCTGTTAAAGATCACTTATCGAGAGGACCCAGCAAAGCATCTTGCAGTTGAGAAACAATGTATTCTTCGATCAATCAGTAGAACAAACACGGGACTGCCAAGTACATCGTCAAAAGCTGATTCCTGATTGGAAGCCTCTCCTATATGAACTTTCTTGATGCCACAGATTGACCTGAATATGAACCTCTGGAGAACTTGCCTCTTTGGGACATAGATTGTAATTTTAATTTATTGGGTCACGACAAGTGCTCAGAGAAATACTAGTGATATAAACATGTTGCCTACCCAGTGAACAAAACAGTATTAAAAAACATGCTTCCCCCTTTGCCCAAGAGGTGGGGGGGTTGGGGCTAAGCCACAGCAAATGCAGTGCAATGACAAAACTGTCATTCTTCAAGCTAATTCTAATATTATTTTATCTCTTGCTTATATTTTAAGAGTCTTAATTCTATGTTTTATAATAATTAATTAAGCATATTTACATGGAAATTTGTAAATAGGAGATGTGTAAAATTTGTCATTTTTATAGAAATGAACCCATTGCCCCAAAGTTACTAAGAGTCTATATAGATAATTAGATAAAGATTTATTAAAGTATTTGTGGATGTCAGTGGTATTTATGTGTTTCTTCTACATGGTACTAATATATAATGGTGTGTGCTCAATGAACAATGGCAGCCAGTGTTGTGAGTGAAGCGACTGTTCTGTATCGTCACCATGTTTCCTGAATAGTGGTAAGTTAAAAAGTACATGAAATGTGCCTTTATGCTGAGTTTTTATTATTTATTCTCAGATGAAGAATAAAACATCCAAGATGCCCTGGGACATTGATGTGAGTTCATAGAAAGTAGTGAGGGAAAAAAAAAAACATTCAGAGAGCTCACTGGCTCAGGTTATGCTGCTCACAATAGACAGGGCTACCCTCAAGTGGGTACCAAGCAGGTTGCCAGAGAAACATGCACCAATGGAAGGAGTGCCGGACCAAAAGATAAGATAAGAGTTTAATTTAAGTTTCTGGTTTGCACTGAGAAAAATTCCAATGCGTTTCAGTGGCCAGAAAACATTCCCCTTCATCTGGGCTTCAGTTAAAATAAGAAACTTGAATGGACTCAAAATAGAACATTCCTGTGTGGATCTATGCAGGGAAGATACTTTCTGGACTAAGAGAGCTACTAGCCAGCAGCATTTGTGTGAGCAATCAAGATAAGGATTAGTTTGTTCAAGTTTCTGATTTTAACTGAAGCCCTGGTGAAGGAGGACTGTTTTCTGGCCCCCGAAACGTATTGGAATTTTTTTAGTGCAAGCCAGTAAATTAATTTGGACTCTTTTATCATTTGAGCTGGCACTCATTCCATTGGTAGATTTTTTTTCCTATTTTTGCTGCTTCAGTAGAAACTGCAGGTTATTATCATGGTTCCGTCATAGTCCATGCAAACATTACTCCTTACCTAGATATAATACAATATGAAAACAACATTCATTCAACCCTCTTAAGGTCCTTTTATTAAGCTGTCGTTATTGCACAACAACCATATCAAATCTTGTGCAGTATAAAGCCATATGTGCATTTTATTGTGTTTGGACTTACACAGTTTAGTGCTGTATGAGCCTATGAGAACTACAGAGGGTAATACAAGAGCCTAGCAACAATTATGCTTGATTTTTTACAAAGTGATTCATGTTCTTTTAGAAAATACCTGTAAATACATTATTCAGTCATATTCAGTTTAAATTTTTAAAAAAACTAAATAAGTTGGCCAGCATATTTAAAAAATAAAAAATAATAATTTTTGCTGATATATGCATCTTCTCCTTTGATGATGTACCCCCCAGATTACTGGGCTAAGATTGCCAGATTTTCAAAAAGAAATTCTGGGGCACCCTACTGACAAAGGCTCCATTTGAAGCCATGCCAACAAAATAATGCCTCTGTTTGTAACCGCACCCACTAAACCATGCCCATATTTTAAAAACACCCGAAAGCAATCAGTTACAGTCTTTTGGAACACGAGGTAAACATTTAAGGTAGATGACAAAATGCTTTGGGCAAAATAAGTAGAGAAATGATGCAGCACCCGAGACAATTGTGGGTGTGGCCAAATTGTGTTAACAGTGTGAGGGGCTTAATGGGTATGGTTGAAAAAAAATAAGCCTACTAAGCTATGAGACGAGCGTGTGTAATTTCCAAAGTACAGGTGTCAGGAGTGTGTAATGCACATGTAGTGCAGAGGTCAGGAGTAAGTAACACAAGAAGAGTAGAGGTCACTAGTAAGTAATGCACACATCGCAGGTGTCAGGGGTTAGTAATTAATGGAAAGCAGAGATCAGGAGTAAAAAATACACAGAGAACCAAGGTTGTGGATAAAGAACACACAGAGAGCAGAGATCTGGAGTAACACAGAGAGCAGAGGTCAGGAATAAGGAATCATAACAAAGATCAGTTGCAACTTGCACTTCAGGGTTTCTGTGTAACTTATGGTTGCAGTGGAAAAGCATGTTACAAGAAAATAGAAAAAAGTAAAATATCTGAAAACACCCTGTGGCCAGCAGAGGTTGTGTGGGAAATGAAGCTCATCCTGGATCCTTGAGAAAGTAGAACCTAGGGCATACCCCTGGGTGCAGTGCAGTGTAAACTTTAAACTGTGCAGGCAACTTGGCCACCCTAAAATTGAGCTGCTGGATTCCTTAGCCAATAGCCAGAAAAAGAAAAACTGTTCCACCGCAAGAGTTTTGCCATGCGTGTGCATTGGCTACAGGATGGAGATTACCTAAACTTGAGCACTAGGGTGAAATTTTGTCTGCTGAACAGTGTTCTGGAGAGCTGGACAGAAACTGCTGCTAGAGGAAGAAAATTGCAGAAAGTTCTGGTGGCTTATCCAAGGGGAATGTGTGCTGCACTGAAGCTTCTCCACAGTCCTAATAGTACAGAGCGCTTGTCTTGGGCTCACAAAATGGTGCAGAGAACAACACTGACATCCTCAGCCACCACCAAAGAAAACCCACCACCATCACTGGAAGAAAAAAGGTAAGAACCAGGATGTCATGTGACAAGGCAAGGGGTGCCCTCACTCCTAAGAGTGGGGGGATGTATGTTACAGTTTTACTGTTTTCCTCTCTCTGGGTCCCAGACATCCCATACCTGTGGGTTCAATCAGTGGTTTCAAAGTGGTACATATCAGTTAGATTTGCAGAATGCACTGAACCACCTCTGAGGGAGTTGTTGAGCCAGTGCCACCACAAGACAGGTTCAAAAGATTCTACTCAAACCTGTTTAAGGTACAAAAGCCAAAAGAGGGTATGCATCCTATTTTCCTATTTTGGACCTAAAATCCCTCAACACTTTTGCATGGAATCTGGAAGGCTAGTCAACGCCTTTCTAAAGCAAGGGGAATATATGTCATCCATGGACATCCAAAGTGTAGATCTGCATATTCCCATTTACCCACCTCATCAGTGGTTTCTGTGCTTCACAGTGGCAGACAATCTCTTCCAGTATGTCACACTGCCCTTCAGCCTATCCTCTGCTCCCAGAGTGTTCACAAAAGGTCTTAGCACCTCTGCTTACCTTTCTCAAAACTCAGAGCATCCAAGTCAAAGGCTATTTGTAATACCTTCTGAAGGACTTATCTCTATGCCAGCTATCAGAAAATGGCCACTATACACTTGACAAAGGAGCGTGCATGCCCAGTGTGAGCCTCGCGCATGCTCTGAAACGCGTTGTGTTCCTTCCCTACTCTGGTGACGTCACACGCAAGCGAGCGGCTTCTCACAGTGGAAGACGTCCATCGAGCCCAGCGTGCCGGCTTCCTTGCGGGGGACCGCGGTTACTCCGGCTCAGCCATCTGACAGCCGATCCACGCTATGGACGCCATGAACTGAGCCAGGAGCCTTTCCCTCCCAGAGATGGATTATATGCGTTTGCACCTATTAAATACCTGCACTCAGAGGCGCTTTTCTTTTTGTTTTGTTTTTTTCTACTGGGGAAAATCAAGCTCCCCATCAACATCTTGGAGCTCAGAGTAGTCCAGTTGACCTGCAACACTGAGCCCCCTTCTGAAGAGGCACCCAATCAGGATGCAGTCAGACAATGTCACAGCTTTGACCTACATTAACCGTCAATGGGGCACCAGGAGTCTGACCAACCATCTCTGCAGTCCACATCCCAGGAGGAAAGCAGATTACCTCAGCCACCATCGCCTGGATTAAAGGGAATGGGCCCTTCATCAAGATTACTTTACAGGGTGATTGTGAGTCAGGCTGTGTAAATACTATTACCTTTCAAATGAAGTGCTCTGGATTTCCACTCTTTTGGTGAGTAGTTGCCCTCCATTTCATACCTTGAAGACCATCCCTGTAGGAGAGTTTTTGAGAGCCAGGTGGAATTGCTTATCTGAACAAAATTTTATGGAGGCGTATTCTTATTAAAAGTAGACTGAAGGAGCATCTGTACCCAGATGCCCTTATATCTAGGGGTTATAAGATAGCGTCCAAGCGCTCCCCAGACTCTCTCTTGGTAAAGTCCTCAGAAGGTTCACTTGGATCTAGAGGGAGGTTGGGGGAGGTTGTGGGCAGTGGGCCTGGGGAGAGGGGAGCAACTGAAGTCTAGGGGATGCAGCACCCCCTAGATACAGCCATCTTTTACTTTTACAATAAAAAATACAGTAGTACCTTGGATTTCAACCATAATCCGTTCCAGAAGAATGCTTGTAATACAAAGCAGCCGTATATCAAAGCGAGTTTCCCCATAGGAATCAATGTAAACTCAGATAATTCATTCCACAGCCACTGCTTGTCTTTGCAGTACTGCATGTGGCCAGAGGTGGGGGGCGCCGGAGAAACTCGGAAACACACGCTCCGAGCCTCACTGGCGCCCCGCACCTCTGGCCAAATGCGGTACTGCACACCTCATAGGCTTGAATCCTGCTCGTCTTGCGAGACAACACTCGCAAACCGAGTCGGGATTTTTTTTAAAGAACAGCTCGTATTGTGAAATGTTTGTAAACTGCGTTACTCGCAATTCAAGGTTTTACTGTATTACAATAAAAAGTAGGTTTTATTCCTCAGATAGGGATACTGTAAATGGTGTTGCGGTGATTAGGGATACTGTAATTGCTGTGGCAGTAATCAGGGATACTGTAACTGGTGTGATTAGGGATACTGTAATTGATGTGGCGATACAGGAACACTGTAACTGCTGTGGTGGTGATCAGGGATACTGTAACTGGTATGGAGGTGATCAGAGATACTGTAATTGGTGTGGCATTAATCAGGGACACTGTAACTACTGTGACAGTGATCAGGGATACTGTAATTGGTGTAACAGTGATTAGGGTACTGTAAATGATGTGGTGGTAATCAGGGACACTGTAACTGGTGTGGCGGTGATCAGGGACACTGTAACTACTGTGGTGGTGATCAGGGATACTGTAACTGGTGTGGCGGTGATCAGGGACACTGCAACTCATGCGGTGGTGATTAGGGACACTGAGTGGTTTACGGTCATTAGGGACACTTACTGGTGGCATATATACATATATATATATATATATATATATATATATATATATATATATATATATATATATATACACAGTATCTCACAAAAGTGAGTACACCCCTCACATTTTTGTAAATATTTTATTATATCTTTTCATGTGACAACACTGAAGAAATTACACTTTTCTACAAAGTAGTAAGTGTACAGCTTGTATAACAGTGTAATATTGCTGTCTCCTCAAAATAACTCAACACACAGCCATTAATGTCTAAACCGCTGGCAACAAAAGTGAGTACGCTTCTAAGTGAAAATGTCCAAATTGGGCCCAACGTGTCAATATTTTGTGTGGCCACCATTATTTTCCAGCACTGCCTTAACCCTCTTGGGCATGGAGTTCACCAGAGCTTCACAGGTTGCCACTGGAGTCCTCTTCCACGCCTCCATGATGACATCACAGAGCTGGTGGATGTTAAAGACCTTGCGCTCCTCCACCTTCCATTTGAGGATGCCCCACAAATGTTCGATAGGATTTCTGGAGACATGCTTGGCCAGTCCATCACCTTTACCCTCAGCTTCTTTAGCAAGGCAGTGGTGGTCTTGGAAGTGTGTTTGGGGTCGTTATCATGTTGGAATACTGCCCTGCCACCCAGTCTCCAAAGGGGGGGATCATACTCTGCTTCAGTATGTCACAGTACATGTTGGCATTCATGTTCACTCAATGAACTGTAGCTCCCCAGTGCTGGCAGCACTCATGCAGCCCCAGACCATGACACTCCCACCACCATGCTTGAATAGGCAAGACACATTTGTCTTTGTACTCCTCACCTGCTTGCCGCCACACAATACTGCCCTGCCACCCAGTCTCCGAAGGGGGATCATGCTCTGCTTCAGTATGTCACAGTACATGTTGGCATTCATGGTTCACTCAATGAACTGTAGCTCCCCAGTGCCGGCAGCACTCATGCAGCCCCAGACCATGACACTCCCACCACCATGCTTGACTGTAGGCAAGACACATTTGTCTTTGTACTCCTCACCTGGTTGCCGCCACACATGCTTGACACCTTAGTCTGCTTGTTTTCAGCAAACTATTTGCGGGCTTTCTTGTGCATCATCTTTAGAAGAGGCTTCCTTCTGAGATGACAGCCATGCAGACCAATTTGATGCAGTGTGCGGCGTATGGTCTGAGCACTGACAGGCTGACCCCCACCCCTTCAACCTCTGCAGCAATGCTGGCAGCACTCATATGTCTATTTCCCAAAGACAACCTCAAGATGTGACGCTGAGGACGTGCACTCAACTTCTTTTGGTGACCATGACGAGGCCCAGTGGCGTTCCTACAGGGGGAGGGCGGGTGCCACACATTGGGGGGTTTAAGGCCGGCTATCAGAGCCGGGACAAGGCAATGGCGGGTGCAAGAGGTGCTCTCTGCTCGTTCGTGCGAGTCCGCTGCTCTTTCATCGAGCTCACATCGAGCTCTATACTGCCACCTCTGGCTGCTTCATGTATGTGCGCCCCTCGTGTGTGCTGTACAATAATGTACTTTCACAGGGACATGTGAAATCAAGACCTGGGACAAGAAGGAAGACCACCTTACAAGTGGGTGCTGTGAGTACAAGGGAGGAGACTGTTTGTGTACGGGGGGGGGCAGAGCTGTGTGTGTGTTTACAGATGTGTGTATGGGGGGGGGGTTGGGGCAGCTGAGTGTGTACAGGTGTGAGGGGGGAGGCAGCTGAGTGTGTACAGGTGTGAGGGGGGGCAGCTAAGTGTGTACAGGTGTGAAGGGGCAGCTGAGTGTCTACAAGTGTGTGTGTGGGGGGGCAGCTGAGTGTCTACAGTCTTTACAGATGTGTGTATGGGGGGGGGTTGGGGCAGCTGAGTGTGTACAGGTGTGAGGGGGGAGGCAGCTGAGTGTGTACAGGAGTGAGGGGGCAGCTAAGTGTGTACAGGTGTGTGTGGGGGGGGGCAGCTGAGTGTGTACAGGTGTAAGGGGGGATGCAGCTGAGTGTGTACAGGTGTGAGGGGGCAGCTGAGTGTGTACAGGTGTGAGGGGGCAGCTGAGCGTGTACAGGTGTGAGGGAGGCAGCTGAGTGTGTACAGGTGTGAGGGGGCAGCTGAGTGTTTACAGGTGTGTGGGGCAGCTGAGTGTGTACAGGTGTGTGGGGCAGCTGAGTGTGTACAGGTGTGTGGGGCAGCTGAGCATGTACAGGTGTGTGGGGCAGCTGAGTGTGTACAGGTGTGAGGGGGGAGGCAGCTAAGTGTGTACAGGTGTGTGTGTGGGGGGGGCAGCTGAGTGTGTACAGGTGTAAGGGGGGAGGCAGCTGAGTGTGTACAGGTGTGAGGGGGCAGCTGAGTGTGTACAGGTGTGAGGGGGCAGCTGAGCGTGTACAGGTGTGAGGGGGCAGCTGAGTGTGTACAGGTGTGTGTGTGTGGGGGGGCAGCTGAGTGTGTACAGGTGTAATGGGGGAGGCAGCTGAGTGTGTACAGGTGTGAGGGGGGAGGCAGCTGAGTGTGTACAGGAGTGAGGGGGCAGCTAAGTGTGTACAGGTGTGTATGTGGGGGGGCAGCTGAGTGAGTACAGGTGTAAGGGGGGAGGCAGCTGAGTGTGTACAGGTGTGGGGGGGGCTGAGTGCATACAGGTATGAGGGGGGCTAAGTATGTACAGGTATGTGGGTGGGCTGAGTGCATACAGGTGTGTGGGTGGGCCGAGTTCCTACAGGTATGAGGGGGGCTGAATACATACAGGTGTGAGGGGAGGCTGAGTGCATACAGGTATGAGGGGGCTGAGTGCGTACAGGTATGAGGGGGACTAAGTGCTTACAGGTATGATCAGGAAGGGGGGTGTCAGATATAGGATCCACCCTGAGTACCAAGTGCTCCAGGTACGCACCTGGCAAGGCCTGTTCTGAGTGGAACCTGTACTGTTAAACCACTGTATGGTCTTGGCCACCGTGCTGCAGCTCAGTTTTAGGGTCTTGGCAATCTTCTTATAACCTAGGCCATCTTTATGTATAGCAACAATTCTTTTTTTCAGATCCTCAGAGAGTTCTTTGCCATGAGGTGCCATGTTGAACTTCCAGTGACCAGTATGAGAGAGTGAGAGTGATAACACCAAATTTAACATACCTACTGCCCATTCACACCTGAGACCTTGTAACACTTAGTAACGAGTCACATAACACAGGGGAGGGAAAATGGCTATTTAGGCCCAATTTGGACATTTTCACTTAGGGGTGTACTCACTTTTGTTGCCAGACATTAATGGCTGTGTGTTCAGTTATTTTGAGGGGACAGCAAAATATATATATATATATATATATATATATATATATATATATATACACACACACACACAGTATCTCACAAAAGTGAGTACACCCCTCACATTTTTGTCGTTATTTTAATGACAATGACATTTTATTTTAATATGAAGAAATGACACTTTGCTACAATGTAAAGTAGTGAGTGTACAGCTTGTATAACAGTGTAAATTTGCTGTCCCCTCAAAATAACTCAACACACAGCCATTAATGTCTAAACCACTGGCAACAAAAGTGAGTACACCCTTAAGTGAAAATGTCCAAATTGGGCCCAATTAGCCATTTTCCCTTCCCGGTGTCATGTGACTTATTCGTGTTACAAGGTCTCAAGTGTGAATGGGGAGCAGGTGTGTTAAATTTGGTGTTATCGCTCTAACTCTCTCATAATGGTCACTGAAAGTTCAACATGGCACCTCATGCTAAAGAACTCTTTGAGGATCTGAAAAAAAGACTTGTTGCTCTACATAAAGATGGCCTAGAATATAAGAAGATTGCCAAGACCTTGAAACTGAGCTGCAGCACGGTCACCTAGATCATACAGTGGTTTAACATGACAGGTTCCTCTCAGAACAGGCCTCGCCATGGTCGACCAAAGAAGTTGAGTGCACGTGCTTAGCGACATATCCAGAAGTTGTCTTTGGAAAATAGACGTATGAGTGCTGCAGAAGTTAAAGGGGAGGGGGGTCAGCCTGTCAGTGCTCAGACCATACGCCGCACACTGCATCAAATTGGTCTGCATGGCTGTCATCCCAGAATGAAGCCTCTTCTAAAGATGATGCACGAGAAAGCCCGCATACAGTTTGCTGAAGACAAGCAGACTAAGGACATGGATTACTGGAACCATGTCCTGTGGTCTGATGAGACCAAGATAAACTTATTTGGTTCAGATGGTGTCAAGCGTGTGTGGTGGCAACCAGGTGAGGAGTAGAAAGACAAGTTTGTCTTGCCTACAGTCAAGTATGGTGATGAAAGTCTCATGGTCTGGGGCTGCATGAGTACTGCCGGCACTGGGGAGCTACAGTTCATTGTGGGAACCATGAATGCCAACATGTACTGTGACATACTGAAGCAGAGCATGTTCCAAGATGACCACTGCCTTGCTAAAAAAGCTGAGGGTAAGGGTAATGGACTGGCCAAGCATGTCTCCAGACCTAAACCTTATTGAGCATCCTCAAACGGAAGGTGGAGGAGCACAAGGTCTGTAACATCCACCAGCTCCATGATGTCGTCATGGAGGAGTGGAAGAGGACTCCAGTGGCAACCTGTGAAGACCTGGTGAACTCCATTACCAAGAGGGTTAAGGCAGTGTTGGAAAATAATGGTGGCCACACAAAATTGTGACACTTTGGGCCCAATTTGGACATTTTCACTTAGAGGTGTACTCACTTTTGTTGCCAGTCGTTTAGACATTAATGGCTGTGTGTTGAGTTATTTTGAGGGGACAGCAAATTTACACTGTTATACAAGCTGTACACTCACTACTTTACATTGTAGCAAAGTGTCATTTCTTCAGTGTTGTCACATGAAAAGATATAATAAAATATTTACAAAAATGTGAAGGGTGTACTAACTTTTGGGAAATACTGTGTGTATAATATATATATATATATATATATATATATATATATATATATATATATATATATATACACACTTTTTTAAAACAATTTTTATTTTTTTTTTACAATTTGTATTAGCTTTTTTTTTTTTTTTTAACATACTGTCCCCAGAGTAGTCCGGTGTCCCTATAATGACATAGTGACAATGCACTGCTTTGGGAAGGTAATATGAATTTGTTTTTTTTTATACACTGTGATTGCTTGTTACAGTGATGATCACTGCAACATCTATCATTTTAACTGTCTAACTTGCCTACTATTGTGATTGGCTACTCACATGGTACAGGGCTACTTTGAATGGCCCTGTACTATGCGATAATTGTAATCGATCACAGAGATCACAATAGTAAGCAAGCTGTCATGAATGGCAATCATTCATGACAGTTTTGTTTACATGTTATCATATGACCGCTGTAATTGTTCACAGTAACCACGTGCACCAGACACATCAGTCACAGGATCGCGCAGCTGCGCACCAGCAGGAGGACATCTCTGGATGCACTACTGCAACTGGAGAACCACCACCTGGCTGTATTTTAATAATATGAAGGGCGGGAAGTGGTTAAATACTCAGACACCCCAAGGATTAAATCAGACATGGGATATCAATCTCTATTTCAAATAATTATAATAATATCTTAATTGTTAGTTTGGATTCTATTACATGCCTTAGTTCCTAATTATGTGGTAATTCAGTTTATATATTTTCTTTTTATTTTGTACATTTTGTGTAATGCATGTGATTTGTAATCCTTTCACCTCTCTGTAACTTTGTCTGGGGTATTGGCTATTAACTTACACCTGTGTATCCCAGTTGAAGATAGGTGGGGAAAGTTTTATAAGGCGTACAATTATACTTTCTGTTTGTTATGATTAAGGCCCACATAGGGATAAAACAAGTGAGCCTTGAATCATGATTATCAGTTTTATCCTGGATTTAATAAGTGCGGGAGCAGCTTTACTTGTTTATATTTAAGTCACCGCTGACTGGAGCCAACATGGAGCACTGCATACTTGCACAGCAGATTATGGCTTCTAGACGACAATGCCTGACCTCTTCCCAACAGGCCAGATCTGCTATCTCAGGGCCATGGGCTACTCCATGGTGTTTCTCTGGCTTTAATGGCATGGCTGTTAAAACCCAAATCTTAAAGAATAGAGTGGTTTCTGAGTCTGTGATTTCTACCTTACTAAAAGCAAGAAATGTCTCCTCCAAGAAGATCTATTTATCTTACCTGGAAAACATTTTATTTGCCTGGTGTCAGCGCGGACACTTCAATCACAGCGATTACTCTGTGCCTCATGTTCTGGCCTTCCCACAAACAGACCAGAACTTGACCTTAAGCACTCTCAAAGGCCAGGTCTCAGACCCCTGGCTTTACTCCCCCTTAAAAGAATCTTTCTTCAAGGTGTATTTCATATAAATCCCTCCATATAGCACCCTGTGCTTTCTTGGGATCTCAACTTGGTTCTCTCTGCCCTGCAGAAACCACCCTTACAACCTATCTTCCTCTGCAGCCCAGTTGTGTAAGGCTGTCATCTGGTCTTCTGTTCATACTTTTTCAAAATGTTACCAAAAGGATTTCCAGTCTTCCACGGATGCAGCTTTTGGCAGCAAGACTCTCGTAGCAGCACTCTGAAGTTGGGCCTTCTGATTCTTGTTGTTTGGGCCTGTTGGCAGAGTTATGTTTGCCTAATTGTTTCCACCATTCTTATTCATTGCTTGTGGGCATCCTATGGTGACTGAATACTCTTCCTGTGTCCTGTTCTATACGATAAGAGGAATTTTGACTTTCCTCTGAATTCCACACATTGGTGTACAGTGGTCACAGACCACCCTCCCTTCCATTCCTTGGTTTACTCTACATTGCTTGCTATAAAACTAAGGACTCACACCTATATCAAATGGTGCATGAATACTCTGCCTGTGTCACGTATTGTACTCCAAGACATGGAGCTTACAGGTAAGTCAAAATCCCTCTTTTTTTCTGGCTAACAAAACTAATATCAGGGTGCTTGCTCTTAGGCAGAACATTGGCTAACTGTATTGGTTGCATTCGTTACAGCATAACTCTGAACAGGTCTCATTTTTCTCTTGGATGTCCTAGTTTAGGGTCCTGAAAAGAGGCCAGCTTGTCAAAAGTCAGCATAGATTAGCTAATATTGCAAGGCTGGGTTTGTACATTTTAATGTTTTGCCATTAGAAGTTTTTTTTATTTTGAAGTTTGTTATTATTGTGAAGTGTTTCAATGTAAAATATACAGCTCCATCTTACGGTGAAATAAAATGTTTCTTGAATTTAATGCAAACATCTTTAAAGATGCAAAGCGTCATTGGTTTACGGAAGAGAGGTCATTTTGTATGGATATAGCTCATCTCATTTTCAACAATGTGTTTGATACTGTTCCACCCAGACAACTCATAAATAAGTTACACAAGTTAGTACTTTATCCTTGGATGCCTCACTGGGTACATACAGTATTATCCTCTGTAGTCCAAATAGACATTCTAGGGGAAATGCTGATAGAAATATATTCCAAATGTTAAGTTCAGTTTATATCATTATGTAACACACTGGCCAAAACATTTTTCTGTGATGCAAATAATCAGTCATTGAATAATAGATAACAACCCATTAATGCCAATGGTAAATAAATAATAGAATGCATTAAGGTAAAAAAAACTTCCTTCACAACCACTTTAAAGATGCTAATTTTTCATTATTTGCATACGATCTCTGACTTCCTGCAAGGAAACTAAGGACTTCTTCCAGTCCTTCGTTATAGTTTGTTTGCCCCTATCCCCCCCGGAAGAGGCACATGGCCAGTCATTGTTGTGGGCATAGAGGCCTAGAGTTGGGCAGTGAAGCAGAGCAAACTTAGCATCCCTTGTAACTAAATGGAACAAAGTTTGAAGAAGCCCAAAGATTCTGGACCAGAAGGTGAATACTTTTCAGGCAGGACCGCCATGCCTGTAGCACATTGCCATGTAAACTGCAATTTGGAAACATCTGTCAGTGTAATTGGGATACACTAGGGTGATCTGGGTCAGGACCCAGTACCACCAGAAGAGGGCTTTGTAGGCCAATACCAAAGTGGTTGTATTGAAAGAAGCCTTAGCAACCTTGGACCAGACTTTATTCCAAACGTCCAGATTGATAGTGGTTGCCTAGTGAACCTATAAGCAGCTATACTGTGTCTTTTGTGTTAATTGAAAATCAAGCTCCAAGCAAATAGTTAGAAACACAATTAGAATACATGTATGGGATCTATTGTTTCTGCCAAAGGATTTGTATTTCTGTCCATATGGTGCTGAAAGTTGCCGAATCCTGCCAGGCAGCATAGCCAAATTGGTGACCTGACTTTTCTTTACTCCAGTTAAGTAATACAGCTAGATCACATCCCTGCTCTCAGTCTGTGATTGGACAAGAAGCAGCAGTACACTCATGCGTTTATACTTCCTCTGCTCCTACCAGCATGTTCCTTGTCAGCACTTGTACGGGTAGCCTCGCACTCTCCCAGTTCTAAAAGAGACTTAAACAGGTTAACTGTTTAACATAAAGTACTTACATTAATTGTATATAAAATAGGTTTAATTATTTTTTATGACTACATAACTACATTAGCTGGTGTTTTTATAACTGCCTGGAGATCAGTTTTAAATGCAAAATGTCATGCTTGATTGAAGTGTAGCTTTAAAGAATCAAAAAACGAGTTGGTTTTTCAGGCTGTGGAAAAATTTCTCCTTCATATTATTTACTTTGTTTACAAATGCGAATAGCAATAAACTCTAGCATGCTGTGCCTGCTTTATTCTGTCTTCCTGTAGATGAGGTCACAGTGCTTTAAAGTTGAAGATCAGGGTAATTTGTGTTTAATGGAGAGGAAAGCACTGTGTTATCATTGTGCATATTAACGTATAACTCTCCGGGCTGGAAACAGGGGCAGCATGCATATAAATGTTTTGCATACAGTAAATTGTGGATGAAATGCTAGTTACTCCTAAAGAATCACAATCACCCCCTGGATATATGAATGTTTAATAGTTGGAAACAACAACTTTTTTTTAATTGCTTTTCCACCATGGTTCTACTTTTTCTCCTTCTGTAATTGTCTTTAGGGACAAGTTATGAAGTGTATTTCTACTTTTGCACTCAAATATGAGTAAAACTACTACAGTATATGTTTGTTGTACTGTATGTACTGTAAAAGTAAGAGTCCCTGTCTCTGGGAAAATTGGGTTAATAAGGAAACAGAGTTTGCATGTCAGGTGACTGCAAAGCTACAGAGCAATTATTTTGAGAGGAGAAATCTGCTCTGGCAGTTTTCTCCGGATTTTACTATCTACAGATGGGGCTCTGTAGTTTGGAGATTCCTCAGTGTCTTGGGTGGGATGGAATCTCCAACTCTGTGTCCAGGTCTTATGGATAGCCAGCAGGTTGTGTGCCCAGGTGCACACAGCTCATATAACGAGGGGCTGGTGAGAGGAGAGAGTGGAGGAAGGTGGAGTGTGTGCAGCTTGTTACTGCTGCTGTATCAAGACAGACCTGTGTCTGGAAAGCTGTCCACCATGTGTGAGACTACATCACTGGTGAGGGGGGACTTCGTGTCTGAAGGACTCGGAAGGTTGGGATGGCTACAAGGAGCCAGGAGGTTTTCCATTTTCGGTTGTGTGAATTTACTGGAGAAGAACCCCTGTGTGGGAAATCCTGTGTATAAACTTTTATTTTCTTCCTTTTAATAAAAAATGGGCTGCCATGCCCTCAAACCTGATAACTGACTGCTGTGAACTCACTACATGAAAACGCATCTACCACTGAGCTAAACACTCCAATATCACAAGTGGTGGAGAATGCGGGCATACAGACGGTGAAATCCGGGTCTCTGCGCCAGTAGTGAGTCATTTCAGGAACTGCTGTTAGCTGTGGGTGGCAGCCAGGCAAACTGCATTGGGCAGGAGTTCAATGACGGACTGTGTTGCACACAGGTGGTGTAGCTGTGGAAGTGAGCTCAGCATGGCCTGAGAAGATGTCTCCACCTAGGAGGGCCAGTCCAGAAGGCCTAGTGATGTGTGAGACAGTGAATGAATGGTTCAAGTGGAATTGCAAAAAGTGGGGCGCAGTGCAAGGGGCTGAGATCTCTGGGCCTCTGATTATATGCAACCCATGTTGCTCACAGAGGAGGTTGGGGACTTCCTGGTAGGATTTGAAAAAGTTGCTAAAAAGAGAAAATGGCCTAGGGACCAGTGGCCAAAATTGCTGCAAAGCTTATTACGGATAGAGTTCCGGTCGGTTTACCATTTGAAGGACGGGGACCAGGATGACTACCGCAAGTTTAAAGAGGAAATCCTTCTTAGAGGAGAGTTCCATCATATCATGGGCTGCCAGCAATGCTCCAGGATGGGAGAAGTGTCACCGGAAGACTTAGGTTTCTGAAAAACAGAGAATAGCAAGGTTTTCTGTCATGGCCGCTTAGGGAAAGTGGTCAGCCCAGAAAGGAGAGCACATCAGCCTGAATGCTGCATGAGGTATAGGCAACCAGATTTGGAGTGCCAGTCTGCAGTTACCCCTAGCAACAGGAATCTTGTGTTACCTACAGGGCTCGTCAGTGGTTCCAGAAAGGCTGCAGTGTTGCTCCATGGCCACATGGGGGAGTCAGCCTGTGGAGACACCACAACTGTGAGACAGTGCACTCAAATGAAGGCTATGGCACCAGCTGCAGGAACTGGTAAGACTGTTTCAGTTTATAGAACTGAACCCAGTGAAGTGGGAGTATGTCCAGTGGGGAGATCCACAGTACAAATGGACATAGACTTGCTGCAGTGTGCTACCCAGAGCAGTGGGGAGGCGCAGCATAAAGCCCAACTACCTGCAAGTGTAAAGACTGGCAAGGACATGGGGACTCTGCACGTACCTGCTATAATCCAGCAGATGGCTGGGAAAATTAAACTAGGGGTGACCAAAACTGTCCTTGTGACATGTTCCCTAGTGAAAGGTGCTGCAGAGTTGCCCAGGGAAATTTCCAAGAAGCCCGCAGTGACGGAGCCGAGAGTTTCCCAGGTCAGCTTTGGAGCTGCCCATGTAGGAAAGGGTGCCCCTTTAAAGATGGAGGGCGCTGTGAGGAGTCACTCAGAGGTTGAGGTGGCTCATAGACAACCCACAAAAATGGCAGTTATGTCTACATGTA
Source organism: Aquarana catesbeiana (assembly GCF_042186555.1). Taxonomy (NCBI): domain Eukaryota; kingdom Metazoa; phylum Chordata; class Amphibia; order Anura; family Ranidae; genus Aquarana; species Aquarana catesbeiana. The sequence goes on along the minus strand of NC_133327.1, from coordinate 180,779,025 downwards.
ATGAGAAAGCTAATGGTCATGCTGACAAAAGTGTTACTATTGGTAAAGGTGATGTTGATTGTAATGACATTGAAACATGTATTTCTTGTAATGTCATATCTGAGAGTGAGGTTGGTAAGTGTTCACTACCAATGATGGAAGTAGATCTCCTGTGACAGGCAGAGGCACAGGATTGTCCATGGGAGTCTCAGGAGGTCTCCATGTGATGGAGCCAGAGGCTGTCCAGGATGGCTCTGGTCCTATGCTGGAGGAACAAGGTCACACAGTGAGAGTGTGTGGGCGCAGCCCCACAACCTTAAGTGTAACCCAGTTGGCGAGGGGATAATTCAGCCTGCAAAAGCTGAAAGTGCAAAGCTAGATGTGTCTGCAACGCCACCAGAGCAAGGTGGTCAAAATAGGGTATTGCACCTTGCCTTGGTTGAGGATGCAATCTCTCAGTGTGATGTGAGTAAAAAAATATTGTCACAATGTGAGGTAGATAGAAGTGACAAGTTTGCTGTTTTGACTAGTAAATCCCAGGTTCCTGTGGGGCCTTCTACAGCAGCTGATGAAGCCCTGTGGAGTGCCGGTGAGGGAACCACAAGGGACTGGGATGATTGGTGCAAGGAAGCACTTGCGGCACTAGGCCAAGTGACAAGGAATTACAAAGCAATGATGTGTAACAAAGGTGTAGACAGAACAACTGCTGTGCCCAACGGAGGGATCGCAGAATGGCCGGTGCTCAAGGGCACGTCAGCCCCTGCGAAGGCTGATGCCCTCCAGCCTGAAGGAATAGTTCTGGGCGCAGGCATTGCAGATAGGTTGTCCACAGCCCAGCAACTAAGTAATGGCAAGTGTCAAGGTGACAATGTGACTAATGCTGACCTGCAGAGGCTCATTGGTGTTGAGTTAGAGGGGAAGAGGAGACATGGGTTTGACAGTGCTCCAGGGGAGCAACAGACTGTGATGATGGGCACCTCCAGGGAGGTGGAGGTCTCTACAAAGGTCTCAACCTCTCAAACTACAGTGGATGAGCCTCTCCATGTCTCAGACAAGGGAAAGGTCCCTAAAGCGGTCACACATTTAGACATGGAATGTATAGAAATGACGGAAATTTTGCTTGAAATGCTGGAGTTGGCAAAAACACACTCACTGTACACTTGGCTGTCTCCACCACGGTCGGACCAGATGGTGCTGCTTTGTACCAATGGGTGGAGTCAGGTGGTACAGGTGGTGCTCATAAACCTTGGCCAATAGGGGAATTAGTGGGGTCAATGTTTGTTAACCAATTGGCACAGGATCTTCAGATTCCCTGTGAGAGTACTTCCAGTTATTGAGTGGCATGGAAGGCGCACAGGAGAGCTGTTTGAGATGTCAGAGGTCTCTCCACCTGATGCGATGATTAGAAACATCTCTGCTGGTGTGGGCCGAGGCGCGGCTGAGCAGTGGTCGGTGGAGGGTTCAGATACTGCCTCACCCACTGGACCTCTTGAGAAGGAAGGGCCCAGAATAGACATAGCAGAGATGCTTTCTATCACTGGCCAGGAGGTACAGGTTAAGGTACCTGTAGACACAGTGGGAGAAAGCGCTAATATTGATTGCTATAGCAATGTAATGGGTACACCATTCAGTGTTATTGCAGTTAGGAATGGTTTGGGCTTGGATCAGTGTAATTTATTAGGACAGCCGCCCATGGAGTGTTGGACAACAGGTGATGTGGAGCTGGACAATGGTCCCATGGAGTATAGTCGCTCGCCTATATGTGGTCCCTCTTCAGGACTGGTCCTAACAAAAGCTAAAAATGGTATAAAAAGTTGTGATCTCAAAATTGAGGATCTGCTAATGGTTGGTGCTGTTAATAATGATGTGGTTGCTGGGGATAACCAGAGAAAGGTATTTGAGCCTGAAGAGCCTATAGTGAAAGGTAAAGCTGATGTCAGTGAGTTGAAAGGAAGGATCAGGCAAAGCAGAGTTCCCCAAGAAAAGTGAATAAGTCCAGGGACCCCAAAAGAAGGGGGAGAAGGCTGAGTATAGAGAAATATAGGACCCTGTTAAGATCCAGGGTGGAACGTACCTGGAGGCGCACCCGGAAAAAGGGTTGGGCCTACATGGCTGACAGCCAACACAGCGGTGTCCCAACCATGATGACGGGTGCTGGTGTTCCTCCCTCCGGATCGAAACAAGGGGGGGGGGGGAATGTAAAAGTGAGAATCCCTGTCTCTGGGAAAATTGGGTTAATAAGGAAACAGAGTTTGCATGTCAGGTGACTGCAAGGCTAAAGAGCAATTATTTTGAGAGGAGAATCTGCTCTGGCAGCTTTCTCCAGATTTTACTATCTTCAGATGGGGCTCTGTAGTTTGGAGATTCCTCAGAGTCTTGGGTGGGATGGAATCTCCAACCCTGTGTCCAGGTCTTATGGATAGCCAGCAGGTTGTGTGCCCAGGTGCACACAGCCCATATAACGAGGGGCTGGTGAAAAATGAGAGTGGAGGAAGGTGGAGTGTGTGCAGCTTGTTACTGCTGCTGTATCAAGAAAGACCTGTGTCTGGAAAGCTGTCCACCCTGTTTGAGACTACATCCCTGGTGAGGGGGGACTTCGTGTCTGAAGGACTGGGAAGGTTGGGACGGCTACAGGGGCCTGTGAGACCAGGGAAGGGTCTGGGAGGCTGGGAGAGCCAAGGCGACTAGCAAGTCCAAGGGGGGGCTGAAGGAAATCTTGAAGTCTGGGGGACAGTAAGCAAACCCAGGGGTCTGGAGAATCCTGTTGAGGCCAGGAGTAGGCCGGTTCAGCAGGGAACTGCAAGGCAAATTAAGCCTAGGAGCCAGGAGGCTTGGCATTTTCGGTTGTGTGAATTTACTGGAGAAGAACCCCTGTGTGGGAAATCCTGTGTATAAACTTTTATTTTGTTCCTTTTAATAAAAAATGGGCTGCCATGCCCTCAAACCTGATAACTGACTGCTGTGAACTCACTACATGAAAACGCATCTACTACTGAGCTAAACACCCCAATATCACAGTACCCATGTACACGGCATATAGCTAAAAACCTTTTTTTTTTTTTTTTTTTAATCTTACAATTTTACATGTTTTTTAGGAGACGATGTCTTGGTTGACTGCAAGAATTTCTACACTAACTCAGCATGATGTGTCCCAATAGCTGGGCTGGGGACTAACTGGGTCCAGTTTTCATTACCATACATTAACAGCCCAGATCATAAACCTTTAACCTTTTGTTTAAACAGAAGATGCTCAAGTCTGGTACGTGATATCGACCTCCACAGTACAGACAGGGTTAATTATGGTAAAACAACCAAGGAGAATTTTTCCTTGCTCGAACTTTCAGAATTGGACATCCAAAAAAGTAGGCTACATACTGTCTGCTCTGCAGGTGGGCCCCAGTCCCCCCTCCTTTTTATTCAAGGAAATTACTATTATTTTTGCGCTTTGACCTTTTCTTTATACATTTTTACTCTTCCTACTTGGCTGCGCTTAAGAGTCTGAGCCGTTATTCTTAACATCTACAAAGTTCCCCCTTTGAGGTGAAAACAGAAAGTGAATACTGCGCTGAAACTAAAAAAAATATTAAACACAAACAGACAAAAAATATAGATAAAAAGCTGCAGCTCAAATTTGTAAGATATATACAAACACAGTAATATAAGAAAAAGTAAGAGCTTGCACAATTACATTAAACAAATGTATAGTATTGAAATAAAGTTGTTTACAAAAACTTAGCAACCAGTATTAAATGAATAAATAAATAGTAAATCCTCAAAGAAAAGAGGATAATATACAAAACAGTCCAGTGAAGTGAATAAAAATAGTCCGGTGAAGTGAATACAAATTGGTGATTTTTATCTGCACAGAAGGATTCATCTATGATAGTGAACCTCCACCAAATACAATGCGCGCTTACCAGAGGGCAAGCATTATCAAGCCTGTAATCAAGATCGGCATCCGGACATCAGACCAACAGCAGCAGCAAATCACTTTGAATACGCTGAAGATAACCCGGGAGATCACAACTCGGTAAATGGACCAACGATCCGGGTCTCGGGAGGATGAAAGGAAACTCACCATACTGTGAATCCGTAAAACATCGGTTTTATTAAAGGTAACAATTTTGCACTTACATTGGAAATAGAAGGTAAAAAGCTCAAAAAAATGCCGGCCGGCTAGCAGACACCCATCCACTCATACGCTACACCGCGATGACGTCAGCACGTCTGCCTCCCAACGTACGTTCCGTCATAAAGTGACTTAGTCTTGGGGCTTCACTTCACCGGACTATTTTTATTCACTTCACTGGACTGTTTTGTATATTATCCTCTTTTCTTTGAGGATTTACTATTTAATTATTCATTTAATACTGGTTGCTAAGTTGTTGCAATACACTTTATTTCAATACTATACATTTGTTTAATGTAATTGCGCAGCTTCTTGCTTTTTCTTCCCCCTTTGGGGGATTTAGAATTGACATTCTTACCACCACCTACTTGCTCACTATTGGTTCTCACCTTTCATGGACAGTGGTATAGGACTTATTGACGCTACCCCTATCCAGTTTGCCCCTTACAGTTGTGCTCATAAGTTTACATACCCTGGCAGAATTTATGATTTCTTGGCCATTTTTCAGAGAATATGAATGATAACACAAAAACATTTCTTTCACTCATGGTTAGTGTTTGGCTGAAGCCATTTATTATCAATCAACTGTTTTTACTCTTTTTAAATCATAATCACAACAGAAACTACCCAAATGACCCTGATCAAAAGTTTACATACCCTGGTGATTTTGGCCTGATAACATGCACATGTTCGGGGTACAAAGAAAAACCCACAAATAAATTCAGGTGAAATACAGGACTCTCTGAAAACATGTGGTGTGGCTGTTTCAAGATTCACAATAAGAAGGCACTTGAAGAAAGATGGGCTGCATGGTCGAGTCGCCAGAAGAAAGCCATTACTACGCAAATGCCACAAAGTATCCCGCTTACAATACACCAAACAGCACAGAGACAAGCCTCAAACCTTCTGCCACAAAGTAATTTGGAGTGATGAGACCAAAGTTGAGCTTTTTGGCCACAAACCATAAACGCTTCATTTGGAGAGGAGTCAACAAGGCCTATGATGACATTTACATCATTCCTACTATAAAACACGGATGTGGATCACTGATGTTTTGGGGATGTGTGAGCTACAAAGGCACAGGAAATTTGGACAAAATTGTTGGCAAGATGAATGCAGTATGTTATCAAAAAATACTGGAGAAATATTTGCATTCATCATCCAGGAAGCTGCGCATGGTACATACTTGGACATTCCAACATGACAATCATCCAAAACACAAGGCCAAGTCGACCTGTCATTGGCTACAGCAGAATAAAGTGATCTCAGTCTCCTGACCTCAATATCATTGAGCCACTCTGAGGAGATCTCAAACGTGCAGTTAATGCAAGACAACCCAAGAATTTCCAGGAACTGGAGGCTTTTTGCCAAGAGGAATGGGCAGCTTTACCATCTGAGAAGATAAAGAGCCTCATCCACAAATACCACAAAAGACTTTGAGATGTCATTGATGTTAAAGGGGGCAACGCACGGTATTAAGAACTGGGGTAAACTTTTAATCAGAGTCATTTGGGTAGTTCCTGCTGTCATTATGATTTAAAAAGAGTAAACACAGTTGATTGATAATAAATGGCTTCAGCCACACACTAACCATGAGTGAAAGAAATGTTTTTGTGTAATCATTTATATTCTCTGTAAAAAGGCCAAGAAATCATAAATTCTGCCAGGGTATGTAAACTTATGAGCACAACTGTATTTTTAGATTCAAGCAGAAATACGTTTTATACTATGTGCGATCCTTTCTCCTGTTGTTTTTCCTTGACATTGTCCCAGTGCTCACCCCAAGATAACTGGCAGCATTGTCTCTGCTTAAGACTACAATTATGAAGCTATACATGCCTCATTTATACTGAGGAATCGGAATAAATTTCTGGGAAACTATGTCGAGCTGAGAGTTATTTCCACTCCCAGTTTTATGTCTCAACTATGTTGATTACTATAATGACAAAATACAGTTTATACTGTACATTGTGTCACAAAAATAATATTGAAACAATTATTATAGCAACTGGGAGTGCAACTAAACTGTCAGAAAAAGGTACTTAGATATTAAACATAAATGTAATTATGCTTTATTTTAATGCAGTATGTGTATGTTTTATTAACATTTGTAAATAAAAGGTGGATTTTAAACACTACATGTTTTTGGGTACTCTTAAAGTCCATTCTTTTTTGTTTTGTTGCTATTATCTTAGGATGTGGTACTTTCCATTATACCAGCCCCATTTCCAAACCATTGTAACACAAATATGAAGTAGGTGTTAGCCCAGTTTGGCTGCAGAAGTGGAAATACTCTTTAAGGGGTACAGGACCTGATTAACCATCTGATCTCTGGCAGTTTTACCCCTCCCTTCATGACCATGCCATTTTTTTGTGTCGCTTTAACTGAAAGTTGCATGGTCATGCAACACTGTACCCAAATAAAATTTATGTAATTTTTTTCCCACAAATAGAGTTTTCTTTTAGTGGTATTTGATCACCACTGCATTTATTTTTTGCACTATAAACAAAAAAAAAAGAAAATTTTGAACAAAACTAATTATTTTTTATTTCTGCTATAAAAACTATCCAATAAAAAATAAAAATAAATCGAATTTCTTCATAAATTTAGGCCAATATGTATTCTGCTACATGTTTTTTTGTAAAATATCCCAATAAGCGTATAGTGATTGGTTTGCGCAAACATTATAGCATCTACAAATTATGGTGTATATATTTATGGAATTTGTATTCATTAATTTATTTTATACTGGTAATGGCAGCGATCAGCGGCTTATAGCAGGACTGCGATATTGCGGCAGACAACTGCACATTAACTGATACTTTTGACACTTTGTGGGAACCAGTGACACTAATACAGTGATCAGTGCTAAAAATATGCACTGTCACTGTACTAATGACACTGGCTGGGAAGGGGTTAAATATTTTGGGCGATCAAAGGGTTAACTGTGTGCCTATCTAGTGTTTTGGTGTACACTGTGTGCTGCTTTGCAGGGACACAAAATCCAACCCTTCCCCCTGTCAGAACAGAGATCTGCCTTGTTTACATAGGCAGATCTCCATTCTGTGTATTTTACCGATGATCAGCGGGTGCTAGGGGACATCCAGTACCCTGCACCCACAGATCAGCTTCTGCTGTAATTAATCACAGCAAAATTGGCCTGCCGGTAACGCGCCCGCGCCCTCTGTAGGCGGAAGTAGAGAATCACGTGTATACATATGTGATTCTGCACAGGAGGGCTGCCCTGTAGCAGTAAATCTGCTATATGGGGGTCCTTAACTAAAATTTAAAGTATGATAAAATGCAGATAAGTAAACTCAAACATCCAGTCATATGCAGGGAAAAAAAGAAGACCTTTATTTGTTTGCTCAGGACTGGACATTTAAAGGGGCGGTTACACAAACTGTACCTTTTTCTGCCTCCAGCCCCGCCAGTCTTATACTCACCAAAGATGCAGTTACACTTTAAAGTTTAGGTATGATTTTTCTTGCATGGTTACATTGGTCCATTATGGACCAATGTGAGTATATATATATATCAGTTAGCTGATCGATCCCTGTGGAAGTCTCCAGTACTACAGTGATGGCAGCAGTCGTCTTGGTCCAGTGCTGAGTGGCTGCCTTCTGCATTGTAACCACTTGTGGATGGGCTTGCTGGGCACTGCTGCCATTAGTGGAACACCTTTTTTTCCAGTGCATACAAGGCATTCTCTGGATAAGGTGGAGATTGTAACATCACCGGCCCCACCTCTCTATCTCTATACTGTAACTATGCATTACAAAAAAATCATACATAAACTTCAGTTTTAAGTGAACATAAACTGACATCACTGAACTGAACATAAGCTCAAATTACTCCCACATTAATAAATAAGGCCCAGGGCTTGTCACGAATGTAGACCGTTAGTCCTATACACATGATAAAAAAGTGCATAAGCATAATTTGACTTTAGTAAAAACTGCATGACAATATTCTATTTACATCCAGAGTTATAAGAAGCTGAATCTCAAAGCTACTCGTCACATTCAGCTGGACTTGTCTGTATTGTTGAAAAATGTTTCCCTACTCATCTAAATGGCTGCCAGAGTTCTTATGAGTGTTAGAAAGATACACCAGCATCTAGAGCCACATGGGTAACTCAGTCCCCTTAATCCAACCAGCATGATCTCATGTAATGTGTCAAGGCACAGACTAATTGATGGAAAGTTTGAAAGTTTGTGAAATTAACTACGTAATTCACTCATCATAGTGTTGTAAAGTCTGGGATTGATGTTAATTGTTCGAGTTACATGACAAAGGTTGTGAATTGTTGTGAAATACTCAGGGTAAAGTAGAAGTACTTTCTGAAGGTAACATTTTTTTTTTTTGGATAGAGTAAGAAAGGGTTATAACCCTGTAATTGTTTTTCCTTTTTTGCCATCTGTGTCCCATAGGGGAGATTTTCATTTACTTCTTGTCCCATAGCCAAAACAGGAAGTGAGAGAAAATCTTTCCCAAATGGGGGAAGCCCAGGGTGTCACCAGGACTAGCGTCCCCATTGGAAGATCTCTATTACTGTACCAGGGACAAATAAAATGTGGGATTTTGTTTTTCTTTCACTTTCAGTGATAATAGTAAACAGGATAAATAAAGAGGGTGAATCTCCCCAACAGGTGGCATAAACAGCAATAAAAACTGACAGGTGTTCTAGTCCCTCTCCACTCTATCCAAAACTACATATAAAGTTATGCTTTAAATATATTAAAGCAGCATGGTATGTGGATGACAGATGGTGTCAATGGCCTCCATCCCTGTTCAGAAAAGCATGTTTCAATTTGACATAGATGGCCTCTATCATGCATTTTACAAACCAGTTGTCCTCTCTAAAATGTGCACTTCATTGTACTTGCAAAAATGCTCTTGTTCCTTAATGCCCAAGTTTAAATCAACTAAAAACATTCAGGTTACAAAAAACAAAAGCATGCAAATTTTACAGTTAATTTTCTTTAGAAAGACTGAGTAGAGAAGCCTGTCCACTGCCAGCATGGTACAAAGAATGACACTTGCTATGATCTGTGGACAGGAGGTAGCTATAGCAGGGGGGGTGCAGAGGTAAGCTGGGGAAGGAGGAAAATGTGCATAGGTGAGCTGCGATCAGGGGGTGCAAAGGTGAGTTGCAGATCGGGAGTGGAGAGATTGGATTTGGGTGGGAGGATGCAGAGGTAAGTTGCAGATGGGTGGGTGAAAAGGTCTTGTGGATGGGGAGGAGGTGCAGAGGTGAGCTGCAGACACTTGTGGATGGGGGTGCAGAGGTGAGCTGCAGACAGAAGTTCACAGATGAGTTGTGGACAGGGGTGCAGAGGGGAGTTGTGGATGGGAGGTGTAGAGGTGAGCTTTGGAAAGGAGTTGAGAGGTGAGATTTAGACAAGGGTGCCGAGGTGAGCTGTGGATGGGGGTACAATGGTGAGCTTTGGACAGGGGTGTAGAGGTGAACTTTAGGTAGGTGTGTAAAGGTTCGTTTTGGATGGGGCAAGAGGTGAGTTGTGGACAGTGAGGTGCAGAGCTGAGCTGTGGACAGGAGGTGTAGAGGCAAGCTGTGAATGGGAGGTGTAGAGTGGAGTTGTGGTGAGATGGTGCAGAGGAGAATGATGGGTGTTGCTTTTTTAGGGGGGAAAATGTTTTCACTGGGAAAGATTTTTACTTGTTGGGGATGGACAACACATCATACAGGGTTCAGTGGCCAAGAGTATGTAATGCATTTCTGAACCCTGCACTCTGTGCATAGAGCATTAATGAACCCTGCACTCTGTGTAATGCACTCACAAACCCTGCATTCTATGGAATTTGGCCACACCCACCCTATATAGGGTATTAACGCTGCACTCATAATTAATTAATTAATATTGGAAATCTGCTTGCAAAAATATCCAAATACAAGATAATACAAGTGTCATATACAAAATATGTTGCCCTACCCATAAACACTCTGTATATATTGGGGCTCAATGCAATGTGATATAATTCAACCCAAAAATGTAATATCAAACCATTCCTTCAGTAATGAACATTCACCCAGTGAAATATAGCAAATCCAGTGATACATATAACATGTGCAAATCCACATCTAAAGAATATCTTGTATGGTGAAAGAAATATTCATGCTGGTCTAATCCAGTAATTTTCAATTCACCACCAAACCTAAATTTTGAGCCTCTTACTGGACTGATATGACCCCAAATCATCTGAGATCATAAAGGCATGTATAACATATGAGTCAACACGTGGACACTGTTTTGGTGATCCCCAAAGGGACTCATAGGACTCAATAAAATGTATGCCAGCATGGAACATAAAGAATTAAAAAAAAAAAAAGGTTCCACATAGTCAAATACAATGGGAGCAGTATTGATTTATTTAAAATCCAAAACTACTCACAGATATAAAGGATTCAAAGCAGTAAAGTCTGGGCTGCTCACTCCAGGAGGTGTGGTGTTGTTGGCGTGCTCAGCTCCTTCCGACATGTTTCACCATAGATGATGTCTTCAGGGGATAGGGCATCACACACACGCCCTATGAAATGGTGCGCACAATGCGCCACATTGCTATGCTCCTCCGCAGGTGAGGGGAAAAGGAGGTGTGTTCCTGCACCTATTCTCTGACATTTTTTGTGGCCCTGGCCATCCTAATATCAATGGGGTTCTGGTATATTTTTACTATTAATAGAGGTTTGCACATAGAGTATATTTTCGCAGAGCAGTCAGTATTATTGTTTGTCATTCTTCTCAATCAGAAAATATGCATAGCCAGACACTAGAGTCCGACAGTTTGGAGTGTACTTAGCTATGACAGAGACAAGCATTCTACACTTTTCAGTCTGACCTCATAGCACAGCTATATATAGTAAATGAAGACTGCATTTAGGGCACACATTACATATTCGCCTTAGGCATTGCCTTTTGTTGGGATGGCACTGACAGCTTGTGTGGCGCCTGTCAAAGAAAATGTACGATTTTCTTTTCAAACCATTGTCCGAAATTTTCTCTGTAGTGCAGGCACAACATGAATTGAATCTTAATTTACTGAGCAAACCAAACTACAGGACCATGACATTGTTTTTTATACTGGTTAACAACATATTTCTAGAACACAATATACTATATAGGAAACAGTATGGAAATGATTGCTATGAAATATGACAGGCCTTGTTACAGAAAACAAAAGTAATAGGTCTGTTGGTTTATTTTGTGGCGTATGTTATCACTATGCACTTCTATTTTTCAGGTAAAAACTGTCTGGGCTTAAAAGGTTGTGTCCACAATGTGATTTTTAACATTTCACAGCACTAAAAAGTGATTCATTTATATTAGACGCTATAGTATGCGTGAACTATTCCATAATAAATGCATTTATAAACAAAAACAAATTCATATTACCTTCCCAAAGCAGTGCATTGTCACTATAGGGACACCGGACTACTCTGGTGACAGTATGTTAAAAATAAAAAAAAAAAAGCTAATACAAATTGTAAAGAAAAATAAAAATTGTTTTAAAAAAGTATATATATATATATATATATATATATATATATATATATATATATACACACACAGTATTTCCCAAAAGTTAGTACACCCCTCACATTTTTGTAAATATTTTATTATATCTTTTCATGTGACAACACTGAAGAAATGACACTTTGCTACAATGGAAAGTAGTGAGTGTACAGCTTGCATAACAGTGTAAATTTTCTGTCCCCTCAAAATAACTCAACACACAACAATTAATGTTTAAACCGCTGGCAACAAAAGTGAGCACACCCCTAAGTGAAAATGTCCAAATTGGGCCCAAAGTGTCAATATTTTGTGTGGCCACCATTATTTTGCAGCACTGCCTTAACCCTCTTGGGCATGGAGTTCACCAGAGCTTCACAGGTTACCACGGGAGTCCTCTTCCACTCCTCCATGACAACATCACAGAGCTGGTGGATGTTAGAGACCTTGCACTCCTCCATCTTCCATTTGAGGATGCCCCACAGATGCTCAATAGGGTTTAGGTCTGGCGATATGCTTGGCCAGTCCATCACCTTTACCCTCAGCTTCTTTAGCAAGGCAGTGGTTGTCTTGGAGGTGTGTTTGGGGTCGTTATCATGTTGGAATACTGCCCTGCGGCCCAGTCTCCGAAGGGAGGGGATCATGCTCTGCTTCAGTATGTCACAGTACATGTTGGCATTCATGGTTCCCTCAATGAACTGTAGCTCCCCAGTGCCGGCAGCACTCATGTAGCCCCAGTCCATGACACTCCCACCACCATGCTTGACTGTAAGAAAGACACACTTGTCTTTGTACACCTCACCTGGTTGCCATCACACATGCTTGACACCATCTGAACCAAATACGTTTATCTTGGTCTCATCAGACCACAGAACATGGTTCCAGTAATCCAAGTCCTTAGTCTGCTTGTCTTCATCAAACTGTTTGCAGGCTTTCTTGTTCATCATCTTTAGAAGAGACTTCATTCCTTGGATGACAGCCACGCATACCAATTTGATGCAGTGTGCGGCGTATGGTCTGAGCATTGACAGACTGACCCCCACCCCTTCAACCTCTGCAGCAATGCTGGCAGCACTCATACGTCTATTTCCCAAAGACATCCTCTGGATATGTAGCTAAGCACGTGCACTTAACTTCTCTGGTCGACAATGGCAAGTCCTGTTCTGAGTGGAACCTGTCCTGTTAAACTGCTGTATTGAAAAGGGAAGGGGGGTGTGGAGGCGCCAACTCTGCTGACACTGTTATATGGTGAAGGTGTAATACATACACTTACTGGTAAGTCAGTTCACATGGGGTGGCGATGTCCATCAGGGGTTGTGTTGTCCTGGGATGTGCTGGTGTGCAGGCTTCACTGGCGGTCCTTCACCTCAGGGGATGTTGGTTCGTGGTTGAGAAAGGCCAAACAGCTGTGCCCAGTGTGTGGAAGCTCCACCCTAACCACCCTGGAACCCGGAAGCGGAAGTGATGTCAGCGGTGCACAGGAAGGGTCCAGACACAGATAGGAGATAATACAGGCTACGCGCTTGGGGCTCACAGCTCCTTCTACTGGCCTGTTTGCTCTCAGGAGGAGAGCGACTTAAATGGAAGTACAGGACATCTGACTGATGGGATGTGGGCGGGACGTCCGCGGCTATGGAACCACAACAGCCAGCGGACCCGCATTGTGAAAACAAGGATGAAAAAAATAAACAATTAAAGGTTGGTAGTGGGAAAAAATATGTTCAGAGTCAATAGTTTCATGTGCAAAAGAAAAAATGTTTTATTTAAAAAGGATCATTGATTTAAATAAGCGACTATTATATAAAAAGAAAACTTTAATAAAAGATAGGTAAAAAAAAAAAAAAAAAAAAGGGTGTCACAAATGGGATTAAAAAATGCATAAGGATGCATTGTTGGTGGACAATGGAGCACATTATGGGATAAGAGAGTAGAGGGGGATGGGGAAAAGTTTTTTATCCCCCAAGTTATGCCATATCCCAGGGTAACAGAAAATGAACCCAGTGGGAAATGTCTAAAAAAAGGGGATAAGGATTGATAGTCAAGGGTGAAAATATTGGTAAAAATATATATATATTAGTAAAGAATATATCGATAGAAAATATAAAATATGTAAAATATATATATATAGCGGGGGTCAGGCTACAATAAGGAGTGCGTCTCTATTTCTTCATTGAGTCCCCCCGACGAAAGAGTGTTCAAGGAATATATCCAGTACGTTTCTTGCTGACATAAACGTTTAAAACGTTCTGCTGTTGGAAGGTCTCTGGGAATGGCCTCTATGACCCAGACTTTGAGGCCTTTGGTGGATTTTTGGTGTTCTTTCAGGAAATGGAGAGGGACACTATGTTTGTCACTGCCCTTTTCTATGAAGTGCCTGTGTTCACCAAAACGTTGGCGTACGGTGCGTATAGTCCTGCCCACATAAAACAGGCCACATGGGCAGGTCAGGCAGTATACCACGTATTCACTAGAGCAATTGTCAAATTCTTTTATTGTATATGTTTTTCCTTTGATGGTGAAGTCTTTTTGCCCGTGGTTCACAAATTTACAGGTGAGGTATAATTTTTTCCGGCATTGATACATTCCCACTAGTGGAATGAGGGGAATATATGAGATTAAGGTGGATGGGGCATTTTTTATTTTACTAGGTGCTATTTTACTATTTATGTTTTTTGCTTTGCGGTAGGATACCTTGGGTTGTTGGGTGAGAGAGGGGCCCAGGAATGGGTCTCTGAGGCCTCAAAGTCTGGGTCATAGAGGCCATTCCCAGAGACCTTCCGACGTTTTAAACGTTTATGTCAGCAAGAAACGTACTGGATATATTCCTTGAACACTCTTTCGACTCAATGAAGAAATAGAGACACACTCCTTATTGTAGCTTGACCCCCGCTATATATATATTTTACATATTTTATATTTTTTATCGATATATCCTTATATAATATATATATATATATATATATATATATATATATATATATATATATATATATATATATATATATATATATATATATATATATATATATATATATAATTTTTTTTTTTTTTTTTTTTTTTTTTTTTTTAATTTATTTATTTTTTTTTTTTTACTTTTTTACTCTTGACTATCAATCCTTGTCCCCTTTTTTTAGACATTTCCCACTGGGTTCATTTTCTGTTACCCTGGGATATGGCATAACTTGGGGGATAAAAAACTTTTCCCCATCCCCCTCTACTCTTTTATCCCATAATGTGCTCCATTGTCCACCAACAATGCATCCTTATGCATTTTTTAATCCCATTTGTGACACTTTCCTTTTTTTTTTTAACCTATCTTTTATTAAAGTTTTCTTTTTATATAATAGTCGCTTATTAAATCAATGATCCTTTTTAAATAAAACATTTTTTCTTTTGCACATGTAACTATCCCATCAGTCAGATGTCCTGTACTTCCATTTAAGTCGCTCTCCTCCTGAGAGCAAACAGGCCAGTGGAAGGAGCTGTGAGCCCTGAGCGTGTAGCCTGTATTATCTCCTATCTGTGTCTGGACACTTCCTGTGCACCGCTGACATCACTTCCGCTTCCGGGTTCCAGGGTGGTTAGCGTGGAGCTTCCACACACTGGACACCGCTGTTAAGCCTCTCTCAACCAGGAACCAACATCCCCTGAGGTGAAGGACTGCCAGTGAAGCCTGCACACCAGCACATCCCAGGACAACACAACCCCTGATGGACATCGCCACCCCATCTGAACTGACTTACCAGTAAGTGTATGTATTACACCTTCACCATATAACAGTGTCAGCAGAGTTGGCGCCTCCACACCCCCCTTCCCTTTTCAGTACAATGCTTACAGAGGCTATGGACACCCTCTGAGGACGGCTGCCTTCTCTCCCACCCCCCTTTTTTTGTTCTAACATTAATGTTCTATCAGAACCATCATTATACAATTCCATTCCTGACATCACAAGATCTGAGCACTGGAAAACCTTTCTTCTTTAAACTGCTGTATGGTCATGGCCACCGAGCTGCAGCACAGTTTCGGGGTCTAGGCTATCTTTATGTAGAGCAATAATTCTTTTTTTCAGATCCTCAGAGAGTTCTTTGCCATGAGGTGCCATGTTGAACTTCCAGTGACCAGTACGAGAGAGTGAGAGCAATAACACCAAATTTAATACACCTGCTCCCCATTCACACCTGAGACCTTGTAACACTAACGAGTCACATGACATCGGGGAGGGAAAATGGCTAATTGGGCCCAATTTGGACATTTTCACTTAGGGGTGTACTCACGTTTGTTGCCAGTGGTTTAGACATTAATGGCTGTATGTTGAGTTATTTTGAGGGGACAGCATATTTACACTGTTATACAAGCTGTACACTACTTGGTGTTACATTGTAAGCAAAGTGTAATTTCTTCAGTGTTGTCACATGAAAAGATATAATAAAATATTTACAAAAAAATGTGAGTACTCACTTTTGTGAGATACTGTGTCACAGTATCTCACAAGTCAGGAGAGCTTCTGCTCATTTACTAAACTCTGCAGCAACTGCTCTTACAGAGTGCAACTGCGCTTTGGAAAGTGCACAGTCTGTTTTACTTTTAGTAAATCAACTCCTTAAAGTGATTAAAAGTGAAGCTTGTTTGACTTTACTTCTTCTATGGATCACAGGAATGCAGTTTGTTCTGCACTCCTGAGACCCATTTTTAGCATTTTCATCAGACAGTAGACTGAAGCCCACTGTCAGCTAATGTCAGAGAGCTGGTCCAGGCTGTGAAAAGATTGTGACAATGTGGCCGGGATTTGCCCACAACCCTGGACCAGCATCTGGCTGAGCCTCTCAGCTCTCTGCTGAGAACATAAGCCAGCTGCACTCGCCCCCTCCACAGCTCAGTGCTCCACCAAGCACCGGGGGGGGGGGGGGCTGAGCAGACAGAGGTGACTGACAGGCACCAGCTCTCTGCTCATGGAGCTCTGTGAACCGAGCGATCAGCAATGTTTGAACGCCTCGGTTCTCAGTTGTAGAGCCAGTGGAGGATGGGTGCTGCATCTACCTAGGTAAGTATGATTCTAAAAAAAAAAAATAGCTCCGATACTTCTCTTTTAACTTATCATCTTATGTTTTAATGGCATCTGAAACAGAAGTATTGTCTTTGGGTCTGGGCTTTTGTCCTTATGTCTAATTTAGATAAATTTACTAATATCAAAGACCTACAATTATTTGCATGAAAGATTTTACCTAAATTATCACATGTAAAGTCGTGTGAGGAGACCATCTCTAACAAACTGACTCTACAAGAGTGTAGGGCTTTGATCTAGCTCTACTATATGAAGACAACAACACATTGGATCTTGTTCATTAAATTGACTTGGATGAACTACTGGGTTCGGTTCTCAGTCCGGATCAGGACGATCTTTCTATCAAACACAGACGTAAATCTCAAAAATTTCCTGCAGTGTCATCAAATACTAATGTAGCGGCATTTCTGAAATGTGTCTCTAAAGCCATAGAAGGTCTACCATCCAATAGGGATCTTGGCTCTAACTTGACCCAGGATCAGCGAACAGCTCTTATTAGCCTCCAGAAAAATGCCTCTTTGGTAATTAAACTGGCTGATAAAGGGAGAAACACTGTCATTATGAACAGGGCTGACTATAAGAAAAAGTGTTATGATATATGTAATGAATATGTGTAACCCTGTCCACACTGCAGAAGGATAATACAGCAGCAACAAAGGAAAACATCCCATAGCAGTTATCAGCTACAGTCCAGGTTACATATCCAGTCATGAACAGTTGTTGGTAAATGTATAGAAGATGCAAATCAGATTGTGAGGTGTATAGCCAGCTATAAATATTGAATTGGTAGGTTCAGCCCTTAACCCCCTTAGCGGTATTCCCGAGTCTGGCTCGGGGTGGATTTTCAGTACCAAAAGCGGTAACCCTGAGCCAGACTCGGGATTGCATCGCAGGATCCTGCAATGTCCTCCCCGCAGTGTGAGCGAGCCGTCCTCTGCTCGATCTATCACGGAACCAAGCTCTGTTCCCTGCGAGCGTTGCGACGCACGGGGCGGGAGCGGCGCCAAACTCAAAAAGTAAAACACACAATACACATACAGTACACTGTAATCTTACAGATTGCATTACTGTATCAAATAATTTCACATCCCCTTTGTACCTAGTGGTTTCTCTAGTACCCTGCATGCAGTTTTATAATATAAAAACTGTTCTTTTTGCCTGGAAACTGGAGATTGTCCATAGCAACCAAAACCGTCCCTTTACATCAAAAGCAGGTTTAGACCAGCTAGAAAACAGCGATAATAAATTAGAATGACTTGCAGAATTGAGCGATAGCGATTTGTGGAGAATTCCGTCATCAAACACTGAAAGTAACGACAGCGACAATTCTGCAACTGAGCAAATTTTATTATTATTTCTTATAATTATTTATTATATTCTAATTTATGATTTAGTGTTTCAAACTTTATCATACCCGGGATGTCTACTAGACTCTTGTTTGGACAGATTTAAGAGTGTTATTCCTAAGAATTACAGGCCTACAATATAAAACGCCAAATTTCCATGCAAAATAATGGTACCGCTTTCAGCACCAAAAATCTGAAATAATCATACCGCCAGGGAGGTTAATAATCAGCAATTCCAACTGCAAGAAAATAAACCTAAAAGCAAAAATAGGATGTGGCACTGGCTGTTTTGAAACTACAAATAACCGTGCAATGATTGCAAGCAAAATTGATATGAAATAATGACCAGATGGTTATGGTACAGCTATTAGTGTTAGTGGGAGTAGTATTTTTTTTTTTTTTTTTTATAATTTTGAGAAATTTGTCCTTTAACATAAGCATTCAGTTTGCAGTATAGACTATACAGAAATGATACCATGAATCACAACATGCCAGTGTTCTGTATGCTGAGGTAGTTCCATTGTAACCCAATCTTTAAATACAAGGCCTGCAAGCTTCTGCTGACTGTTTTTTTTATTGTAAAGGTGGTAGGTTCATAAAGCAGTATAGCTATTTAAGGATTAATCAGTCATGGAGACATTAAAAGGAGCTCCTATGTCAGTTATAGACATAGTAAAGTTTCACGGAAAGCAAAAACCATGCAGGTTTGAATAATTAAAGGCCTCTTGTCTAAACGCTTAATCCAAGCTCACATCCTGCTGAAAGATGACCTAGAGCTGAGCATAGGGCCGCCTGTTATTGTTCTAGTGATCATTAGTAAATAATGTCACAAGCAGTTGATTTGGTGACTCTTGCAGTATCCACTGGGTTACTGCACCTTCCTGAGGGATCACCAAACAGGGGAGAAAGGACAAAGTGGAGGAATTCCTTTATGGAGGGAGACACGCAGCTATTGCATGTGATCAGAGAAATGCATTCGGAGATTAGCAAGCTAGAAAAAGAAAACAAAGAGCTGCGGGGAGAACTGAGCCTAACTGGACACAAGACAGTTAATGCAAAGGAGAGAGAGGTGAGACCCAGAATCACGTGTGAGCTACAGCAAAGTGAGGAGGTCACATGCAAAGGAGTCCTGCGCAGGAATGTCTCTGCCGGAGCCAATGACATAATGCAAGAACAAACAGGTATTATACCTTGTGTCCATATTAACTAGAGAAAATACATTCCCTATGGCAAAATGTGAATGATGGCACATCATGATGACACAAAAGAACCAAATTGTTTACTATTTACCATGTTATATTATACTAACTATAATATTTAAAACCACAATAGGCTTAAAAAAGCAGCAATCTATTTACCCTATATACACAGAGTCAGGGCATACACAAACACACAATGGGGTTCATTTACTAAAAGCAAATAGACTGTGCACTTTGCATAGGGCAGTTGCACTCTGCAAGTGCAGTTGCTCCAGAACTTAGTAAATGAGGTAAAGCTTCACTTTGCAAAGAGTACCCAATCACGTGCATTTTTGCTTGCACATAATTGTATGATGCAAGTCAACATAGCTTCTGCTCATTTACTAAGCTGTGGAGCAACTGCTCTTGCAGAGTGCAGCTGCAACGTGTATTTGCCTTTAGTAAATCAATCCCCAGATCAGGGTAGACACACACACACACACACACACACAATATCACGGCAAACACAAAAACGCTTAAATACAATGTTAGGGCAGAAACAAACACATGCACAGGGTCCAGGAATCCACACTTACACACACAGTGTCAAGGCAGACACATACATACATAGTGTCAGGGCAGGCACAAACATACACAGTGCCAGGGCAAACACACATATACACAGTCTCTAGGCATCCACACATACATACACAATGTCAGAGAGAACACAAACACATACACAGTGGGGTTGATTTACTAAAGGCAAATCCACTTTGCACTACAAGTGCACTAAAAATGCACTTGGAAGTGCCCTTGGAAGTGCAATCGCTATAGATCGCTGTAGATCTGAGGGGAAGTTATGAAAGGAGGGGAAGCTCTGCTGATTTTATCATCCAATCATGTGCAAGCTAAAATGCTGTTTTTTATTTCCCTTGCATGTCCCCCTGAGATCTACAACGACTTTACTTCCAAGTGCACTTTCAGTGCATTTTTAAGTGCACTTGCAGTGCAAAGTGGAGTTACCTTTAGTAAATAGCCCCCAGTGTCTCTGCATCCACACATACACAGTGTCAGGGCAGACATGCATACATATACAGTGTCCAGCAATACACACATACTGTACATACACAGTGTCAGGGCAGATACACATACATACACAATGCCTAGGCATCCACGCATATGCAGTATCAGGGTAAACATTTATACACAGTGCCAGAGCAGACACACACTCTCGGTGCCATGACAGACACACATACAGTCAGGGTACACACACACACAGTGTCAAAGCAAACACATGCACATGCACGGACTGTCAGGGCAGACACACACAGTTATGACATATATATATAAAATATGTGCAGAGCACAGAGAAGAGACAAACAACACAGTCACAGCATATGCAGCACACAAGGCATACATAGAGCATACAAATACTATATAAGACAACTTAACCTCCCTGGTGGTATGATTATTTCGGATTTTAGGTGCTGAAAGCGGTACAATTATTTTGCATGGAAATTTGGCGTTTTATATTGTAGGTCTGTAAATCTTAACAATAACACACTTAAATCTGTCCAAACCAGAGTCTAGTAGATATCCCGGGTATGATAAAGTTTGAAACACAAAAACATAAATTATAATATAATAAATAAAAATAAATAATTAAAAAAAATAAAAAAAAATAGTAATAAAATAAATTTCCCCACAATTCACTATCGCTCAATTCTGCAAGTGTTCTAATTTACTATCGCTGTTTTCTAGCTGGTCTAAAGCCACTTTTGACGTAAAGGGACACTTTTTGGTTGCTATGGACAATCTCCAGTTTCCAGGCAGAAAGAACAGTATATATCACATAAAACTGCATGCAGGGCATGGGCCAGAGCACTGGGGACAAATGGGATGTGAAATGATTTCATACAGTACTGTAATCTGTAAGATTACAGTACTGTATGTGTTATGATTTTGACATTTTTTTGAATTTGCCGCCAGGCTCCGCCCCCGTGCGTCGCGCCGTTCGCAGGGAACGGAGCCTGGCACGGAGAGGCTTCGGAGGAGGACGGAGCCCTCGGACACTGCGGGGGACATCGCAGGATCCCGGGGACAAGGTAAGTAACGCCGCCCCAGGATCCTGCAATGCGATCCCGAGTGTGGCTCGGGATTACCGCTAATGGTACTGAATTTTAACCCCGAGCCACACTCGGGAATACCGCCAGGGAGGCTACGACATAGCTCCCAACTGTTCCTGATTTCGAGGGACTGTCCCTGATTTGGAGTAATGTCCCTCTGTCCCTCATTCCACCTCATTTGTCCCTCATTTTGGTCTGATCCATATAGATGTATATAAAATGCATTTTTTATCTATCAAAAAGTGTTTTCCAGTGCTAAACCTTTCATCTGATTTCTAAATTGCTGCATTTGTAAATCCCAAAAGCCAATATAAAGGAATAGTAGTGGTAAAAAAAGCACTTGTGGGTTTAACAAATCTTGTTTTTTTGTATAAGTCTCCTTTAAGGGGGTGTGGCAAGGGGTGTGTCCTCTGCCTGCAGACTTTTGCTGATAGGTGTCCCTTGTTCCCATCTCAAAAAGTTGGGAGGTGTGCTTAAGAGAGTGTTGCGGTATATGTTGTTGAAGAGTATTGAGGCTGCATGGTGGAATTTACATCTCTGCTCTTAATGCCACACCGACATTCTCCTGTAATAAAATGATGTATGTGTGTGATGGATTTCCCTGTTTTATGTCTGTAAGATGAAGGCTAGGATCTAGCCAATTATGATGGCTTGGGTGGACCACAAGCTGCAAGATTTCAATTTCCCAAGTGTGTGGAATACCTGGCAGGAAGAAGGTATACCACCCACCTGGGAAAGTGGAATATTTGCAGCAGCTGGTGAACACTAAGGGGGTTATTTACTAAAGGAAAACCCACTTTGCACTACAAGTGCACTGCAAGTGCAATTGGAAGTGCGGTTGCTGTAAATCAGAGGGGGACATGCAAGGAAAAACAAAAAACAGCATTTTAGCTTGTACATGATTGGATGATAAAAACAGCAGAGCTTCCCCTCATTTCAGAACTTCCCCTCATATCCACAGCGACTGCACTTCAAAGTGCACTTGCAGTGCACTTGTAGTGCAGAGTGGATTTGCCATTAGTAAATCAACCCCTAAGCATTGTTTTTTTTTTGACCCACTGGAAAGATAAACATATTTCGTCTTTTTTAGCAGGCATGTTTGTGTTAAATAGGGGCCCTGTGTTAACAGGGTCACTTTAAGCTCATCTGAGACAGGATCGGGGCCACCTTCAGACTTTTGAAGTAATGTCATTGTACACATCTTGCAAAATACTACTGTGTACATGCTGTGAGCCTGTGAATTATGTTTTTTGCAACTGTGCAATTACAGTGCCTTGAAGAAGTATTCATACACCTTGAAATTTTCCACATTTTGTCATGTTACAACCAAAAATGTAAATGTATTTTGTTGGGATTTTATTTGGTAGACTAACACAAAGTGGTGCATAATTGTAAAGTGGAAGGTAAATTATAAATGGTTTTCAACATTTTTTACAAATAAATACAGTCATGCTCAAAAGTTTGCATACCCTGGCAGCTCTCAAATGGATCCACTAAGCAGGCTAGACACTGAGCCATAAGGGGGTAGAAAAGAACAGTCAAAAGACCTGCGTAACAAGGTAATGAAACTTTACAAAGATGGAAAAGGATATAAAAAGATGTCCAAAGCCTTGATCACTTATTAAGAAGTGGAAAATTAGGGGCTCTTTTGATACCAAGCTAAGGTGAGGTAGACCAAGAAAGATTGCAGCCACAACTGGCAGAAGAATTGCTCAGGATATAAAGAAAAACCCACAGGTAACCGCAGGAGAAATACAGGCTGCTCGCCAAAAAGACAGTGTGGTTGTTTTTAAGGAGCACAATTCAATGATACTTGAACAAATAAGAGCTGCATTGTTGAGCTGCCAGAAGGAAGCCTTTACTGCACCAATGCCACAAAAAAGCCAATGAGGCATGTCAATGTGTTGTTGGGCATATTGTAACCAGGCTTTTTTGTGGAACTTGTACAGTAAAGGCTTCTTTCTGGCAACTTGATCATGCAGCTCTTCTTTGTTCAAGTATCATCATATTGTGCTCCTTAAAAAACAACCAAACCATCTTTTTCCAGAGCAGCCTGTATTTCTCCTGAGGTTACCTCAGTTCCTGTGGCAGTTGTGGCTGAAATCTTTCTTGATCTACCTGACCTTGGCTTGGTATCAAGAGATCCCCAAATTTTCCACTTCCTATTGAGTGATTGAACAGTACTGACTTGCATATTCAAGGCTTTGGATATCTTGTTATATCCTTTTCCCTCTTTGTAAAGTTTCACTACCTTGTTATGCAGGTCTTTTGACTGTTCTTTTCTACCTCCTCATGGCTCAGTGTCTAGCCTGCTTAGTGCATCCATGTGAGAGCTAACAAACTCATTGACTATTTATACACAGACACTAAATGTGATTTCAAAAGCCACAAATGTGGGAAATTAACCTTTAATTGCCATTTTAACCACCTTCTGTGTCTGTACCAAGGCCAAACATTCCAGGGTATGTAAACTTCTTATCAGGGCCATTTGGGTGATTTCTGTTATCATTATGATTTAAAAAGGATCCAAAAAATATGTGATAATAAATGGCTTCATGTGATTGCTATCCTTAAAAAAAGACAGTTTTTTGGTATGATCAGTCATATTTTCAATATTAATGCCAAAAATTCACAATTTCTGCCAGGGTATGCAAACTTTTTAGCACAACTGTATGTGAAACTCATGGCCTGCATTTGTATTCAGCCCCTTTACTCTGATACCCCTAACTAAAATCTAGTGGAACCAATTACCTTCAGAAGTCACCTAATTAGTAAATAGAGTCCACATGTGTGTAATTTAATTTCAGTATACCTGTAAATACAGCTGTTCTGTGAAGCCCTCAGAGGTTTGTTAGAGAACTTTAGTGAACAAACAGCATCATGAAGGCCAAGGAACACACCAGACAGGTCAGGGATAAAGTTGTGGAGAAGTTTAAAGCAAGGTTAGATTAAAAAAAAAACATCTCAAGCTTTGAACATCTCACAGAGCAATGTTCAATCCATCATCCCAAAATGGAAAGATAATGGCACAACTGCAAACCTACCAAGACATGACCGTCCACCTAAACTGACAGGCCAGGCAAGGAGAGCATTAATCAGTGAAGCAGCCAAGAGGCACATGTTAACTCTGGTGGAGCTGCAGAGATCCACAGCTCAGGTGGGAGAATCTGTTCACAGGACAACTATTAGTCATGTACTCCACAAATCTGGCCTTTATGGAAGAGTGAGGGAGAAGCCATGTGGGGGACATAGCAAACATGTGGAAGAATGTGCTCTGGTCAGATGAGACCAAAATTTAGCTTTTTGGCCTAAAAGCAAAATACTATGTATGGCGGAAAGCTAACTGCACATTATCCTAAACACACCATCCCCACTGTGAAACATGGTGGTGGCAGCATCATGTTGTGGGGATGCTTTTCTTCAGCAGTCACAGGGTAGGGGTCAGAGTTGAGTCAGAGTCAGAGTTGATGGGAAGATGGATGGAGCCAAATACAGGGCAATCTTAGAAGGAAACCTGTTAGAGTCTGCAAAAGGCTTAAGACTGGGGTAGAGGTTCACCTTCCAGCAGGACAACCAATGACCCCAAACATACAGCCAGAGCTACAATGGGATGGTTTAGATCAAAGCATATTCATGTGTTAGAATGGCCCAGTCAAAGTCCAGGCCTAAATCCAATTAAGAATTTGTGACAAGACTTGAAAATTGCTGTTCACAGATGCTCTTCATCCAATCTGACAGAGCTTGAGCCATTTTGCAAAGAAAAATGGGCAAAAATTTCACTCTCTAGATGAGCAAAGCTGGTACAGACTAACCCACAAAGACTTGCAGCGAAAGGTGGTTCGACAAAGTATTGGCCTGGGGATTGAATACAAATGCATGCCACACTTTTCAGATATTTATTTGTAAAACATTTTAAAAATCATTTATCATTTTCCTTCCACTTCACAATTATGTGCCACTTTATGTTGATCTATCAAATAAAATCCCAATAAAATACATTTACGTTTTCGGTTGTAACATGACAAAATGTGGGAAATTTCCTTGTCAAAAGAAGTTTATTGAGTATACAATATTATAAAGATACATAAAGTAAGTTTACAAGGATCTATAAAGTAAGCTCATTGTTTTACAATAGGGATTATATAGGTAAATATCATGAAATTTCAAATATTAAACATTGGGTTCACGTAAACCTAAATTAAAGATATATATCATTTCCTTAGTTACTTTTGTAGGTATTTAAATGATTTATACCTACTATATGTATTGTTTACAGGTAGAGTGTATATAGGTCAAATAAATTCTGAGAATGAGCTTTAATCGTAAGGTGGAGAAAAGGAAAGAGAAAGAAGAAAAAGGGTAGAAAGGCAGAGGTATGGTCCACAAGTTTGTCCCGCTCGTCAGTTTATTATTCTTTTTAGTTCTCTTTGAAGCCTTAGAATGGGTGTCTCTGTAAGTCATTTAATCTGTTACCATGGCAACAGGACAGAGTCATTGAAATTTGACAGGAACTGTTGTTTTATCCAAGGATGCCAAAGTTTTTCAAATTTTGGAATTTGATTTTGATCGATGGCTACCATCTTAGCATGGGACATTGTATTATTCATTCTGTGAATTGTTTCTGCTAGTACCAACGTAGGAGATTTCCATGCTTGGCCACTGTTTGTTTTGCGCCATTATTAGTTGGATCATAAGTTTGAATTGAGAGAGTGTTAACCATTCCGGTTTTAGATTAAGTAAAGTTATATATGGATCTGGTTGTATTATTTTTTTAAATATTTTAGATGCAATCACGAAGACTTCCTTCCAGAAGGTTTGGATTACTGGGCACGTCCACCATATGTGTAAATGTGTGCCTATTTCTGGGCATCCTCGAAAACAAAGAGCTGAGGTATTAGGTGAATATTTTGCCACTCTAGCGGGTAGGACTTTATAATTTGTCTCCAGTGCTAAGATGTTGGGTGAGGATGACTTAGATGTGAGCCATATGTTAGACCAGTCCGTGTCTTCTAAAGTTCGTCCCAGGTCCTCCTCCCACCTCTGAACGTAAGAGGGTCTATTAAGATTTACTACTCCATATAATTGATTATAAAGTGATGAAATTGTACCTTTAGCAAATGGATCTTTTGTACAGATTGATTCAAAAATGGATAATTGGGATAATGGTGTATCCCCCTTTAGGAATGGTGTATAGAAATTTTTGATTTGGAGATATCTAAATATCTCAGAGTTTGGTAGATCATATTTTTCTCTAAGCGATGGGAATGAAAGGAATGATTTAGATGCTATGAAGTCATTTAGTGTCTGAATGCCTGATGTTGTCCAAGCTTTAAAAGAATTGGGGTAGATCCATGCCGGATAAAAGGCCGGATTTCTGATAAAAGAAAGGAGAGGATTGTGTGGAGATTGTAACTGATATTTGGTTTTTAGTTTATCCCAGAGAGATAAGAAGTGTTTAGTTATGGGATTATGAATTTTAAAGCGGTCTTTAGGATCAAGCCATAACAAGTTTGATATTAATAGAGGGTCATTTTCTGAAGCCTCTATAAATACCCATAATGGGATTTCCTGTTTTGCATGGTATTTGGACAGACTGGCCAAATGTGCTGCTCTGTAGTAGTTAGTAAAATTAGGGTATCCCAGGCCTCCTTTATTTTTGGGAAGATGTAGTGTGTGTATAGGTATACGTGGTTTAGAAGAGCCCCATATAAACGAAGTTGCTCTTTTTTGTACTATTCTCAAAAAATAGGAAGGAATTGGAATAGGGAGGACTCTGAATAGATAAAGCAATTTGGGTAGAATAGTCATTTTGATTGCATTAATCTTCCCTATCCAGGATAAAGGAAGTTGCGACCATTGTTTTATTAGATTTGTGATCTGTCTTAATACAGTAGGATAATTGGTTGAGAATAAGTCAGAATGAGATGCTGTTAAATGAATTCCAAGATATGGGATTGATTTTTCTGCCCATGTGAATGGGAGTGCAGCCCTTGCCGGGATCAATTCCATGTTTGTGAGCGAAATATTAAGCACTAGGCATTTCTTAGGATTAATCATAAGGCCGGATAGGGCTGCAAATCCATCAAGAGCTGGTATTAAGTTAGGACCAGAGACCTGTGGTGATGATAGAAAAAGTAATATATCGTCTGCAAATATACATAATTTGTGTGTAATACCTCCTACTTCAATGCCAGTTATAGTTTTGTTTGTTCTGATGTATTGGGCCATGGGTTCGAGTATAAGGGCAAATAATAAGGGAGATAATGGGCAACCCTGTCGGGTACCTCTTTCGATATTAAAGGCATCAGATTTGTATCCAGCGTATTTTATATAGGCTTTGGGTTTATTATATAATGCTTTGATCCATGTTAAAAAGTGGGGTCCAAAACCCCATTTTTGTAATGAATATTGCATATATTGCCAGGATACTGTGTCAAATGCCCTCTTAATATAGAGAGATAGAAAACATAAAGGGATTTTCCGTTTTTTAGCAATATGTGCCAATAACACTGCCCTGCGTATATTATCGCCTGCCTGTCTATTTGGCATGAAGCCTACTTGATCTCTATGTATTAATTTTCCTATAATGCTATTGAGGCGTTTTGCTATTATTTTTGCTAATAATTTAATATCAAGGTTTAACAGAGAGATAGGCCGATAATTCACACAGGAAGTATCATCAGAAAGGGGTTTTGGGATCATACAAACAATTGCCATTAGTGTTTCTTGCCGAAAAGAATGTCCTTCTAGAAGTTTGTTAAAAGTTTCAGTGAGAATGGGAGAGAGTATTTCTGAGAATGTTTTATAGTATAAAGCCGAGTAGCCGTCTGGGCCTGGTCTTTTGTTAAGTTTTAGGTCTTTTATGGCGTTAGCAACTTCATCTATAGAGATAGGCTCATCCAAACTGCTTTTTTGATTCTGAGACAACTCAGGTAAGGTTATTTTTGAGAAGAAGGATTCAGCCTCTGTAGGATTAAATTCATTGTTTGTCTTGTATAAAGTTGCGAGATGTGAGTGAAATTTATGGACTATTTTAACTGGATTACAAGTATAAACATTTTTTGATAATTTCAAACGTATTGGTTTGAAAGATTTGTTAGTTGAATTTAATGCCCAAGCCAAATATGTACCTGGTTTGTTTGTATTCATGTAGAAATTGTGTTTGGAGCGTTTGAGGGATTTATCAACTGACTCAGTGAGAAATAGATCGTATTCCAATCTAGATTTTTCCAGATGAGATTTTGTACTCTGAGATGGATTATCTTGGAATGATATGTAGGCTGCATTAAAATTGAGTTCTAGTTTTTTTGCTAGATTTTTGCGTTCCCGTTTAAATAGTGCCATTTGTCTTTGTATTGTACCACGCAAGACAGGCTTATGAGCTTCCCACAGTGTTATTGGGGAAATGTCTGTTGTATTATTAATTGATATGTATTCCTTTAAAGCTTGTTCAATGGCCATCTGATGTAGTGGGTGTTTGAGCATTATGTCCGGTAAGTACCACGTTGGGTCATGCGCTTTTGGTATGGCTGAGGCTATAGTAGTGTATACTGCATTATGGTCAGACCACGGAATCGGAATTATATCTGATGCAATAATTTCTGGTATCATTCCTATTGTTAGAAAAATATGATCTATTCTGGTGAAGGTTTGATGAGGGTGCGAGAAATAAGTGAATTTCTTTTTCATTGGGTTACTTTCTCTCCACGAATCTACCAGATTGTATTTGGAAAGAAGTTGAGAAAAAGGTAATCTAGAGGTTATTTTGGATGGTGTAAAAGGTGATTTATCTAGAAATGGGAGGAGGACCTGGTTCGAATCCCCGCACATTATCACTGTTCCTATTTTGTGTGTATTAATCACTTGTAATATATGTGAGAGGAATGGTGTAGGTTGTTTGTTAGGAGCGTAGTAGGAAATCACCGTGATTGCTGTATCCATTATATAACCCATGAGTATCAGGTATCTACCTTCTGGGTCTTTAATTTCTGATGATAAGGTGAATGGTGTGGATCGGTGAAATGCAATTAGAGTACCCCTTTGTTTGGTACAGGCAGAAGCCGTGTAAATTTGTTGATAAAAAGGAGAAATATATTTTGGAGTAGAATCTTTGGTGAAGTGTGTTTCTTGGAGGCATACTATGTGAGCCTTCTTGTTATGGAAAGTACGGAAGGCTTTGGTCCTTTTTTGAGGGACATTTATTCCCTGAACATTCAGGGAAAGTATATTCAGTGGTGCCATGGCAACAGATCAAATAGTTTTGACTTACTTTTTGTTATGCAGAGCTGACTGCGCAGATCAACCTGTGTGGACTGAAGAGATGAAAGGATAGAAAAGAAACCAGTGAATTCTGGAGTAAAGAGTAAACAAAAAACATATAAGATTAGATGATACATTGTATAAATTATTTTTTGCAAGTAATCACAATTTACCCGTGAAAGAGAATAAATATCTCTCTCAGGGGAATAAGTGCCTTCGTCACACTCCCACATAATATGGTTGGGAGAATGAGGAGGGCTAATGGGGGTACACGGATCTTCTGCTTACAGGAGAGAAGTGCTATGTCAAAAGACATCAAAATGATGATTCATTAATTGGAGTGCAGAATATAGTTTTTGTTGAAATTATTTATTCCAGGGTGGTTGTATATGGTTAGTCTTGCCCTAGGCTAAATAATTCAGTTAGAAAGGTACTGTTAATAACTTTGGTATTGATGAAGATAGTTTGAATTATTTTGGTATTTTAACCCTTTTAGAGTAAACAGTTACATATTTTATTCATATGTAACTGTTTAGATATGTTAACTCATAAAATTGAGGTTGTATTGCTTCAGATTAGAATAAACAAAAACATAATTCTAGGAACTAGTTAGGTACTAATATATTTGTTTTAAGAAAAGAAAGAAAAAGCTTCCATTACTTCTGGATTATTGAACATATTTGTCCTAAAAAGTAATAAATCTATTGTTATTACCTGAAAATATATAACTGAACAAGAATTTCCTTATTTCACTTATATATTCTAAGGCTATATGAATTAGAAGTAATAAGAAATATAACTGGAATGTAACTTGATCCCATACAGTGTGTGACTATCAGAATGCAGTTACATTCAGTTATAAATACAGGTTTTTTATAGAGAACCATCTCTTAGTATAATAAATGAAGAGATATCAGGAATTAGGATGTCAGTCCATTGAATCTTCTTGGTCCATGGATGATGTGGCATAACGGCCTCTTTTGTGAGAATGATGATTCCCATTTTGTTCTGAAATTTTCTGAGTGCTGCCTGAAGGTGAAGATGATGCCATTCTTCTGCGTGTGGGAGAGTTGCTGCTTGTGGGTTCTGTCAGATTTAATTTTAAAAGGGTTTGTTGTAGTTCATCTGCTGATCTGCTTCTGTAAATTGTACCTTGGTAGTTAAATCTGACTGAAAAGGGGAAGCCCCATTGATACATAATGTTGTGGCGTTGCAGTTCCATTAGTTGGGGTTTCATGGATCGTCTTTTAGTAATAGTAAGTTGGGATAGGTCAGCAAAAATTTGATAATTGTGTCCTTGAAAATTAAGTTCCTTTTTTTCTCTTGCAGCAATTAGTATTTGTTCTTTCGTTCTGTAATAATGAAATTTTGTGATTATATCACGTGGGGGTCCGTCTTTCTTTTTGGCTGTGAGGGCTCTGTGTACTCTGTCCAGTTCTAAACGTTCAATAGGGATATCTGGCTTTAGTTCTTGTAATAGAGCAGTAATAGTAGATTGCTGGTCTGTCACAGTTTCAGGTATTCTCCTTATGCGCAAGTTTGAACGTCTGGCTCTATTTTCGTAATCTTCGAGCTTAGTTTGAAGTATTAAATTCTCTTCTTTTAATTGTTCCAATTCTGTTATATTTTCTTGGGTTGTAATTTCAATTTCATCAATTTTTATTTCTAAGGCTGCGGTGCGGTTTCCCAGCTCTCTTATTTCTTTGGTTAGGCTGTTTGTTATTTGGTCTGAGGTTTGTTTTAAAGCCTTATGAAGCATCTTTTCAAATTGTAATAATATTACTGGGGGTGCTGAGGAGGCTTGTGGAGAAGTTTGTGAGAGGATTTGCTCTGTATCTGACTCAAATGGAGAGTCTTGCTGTGACATTTTCTGTCTGTGAGAGCGCACTGATGCTGTATCTTGTGAGGTGACTGGAGCTGCTTTAGTTGCAGTGAGTGCCTGTGAGCTCTTTGTGAGGTGATTTTTATTTCTGCCACGGCTTCCTCCCAGTACCATATTTCCTGCCCAAACTTTCACAGTTTGTTCCCTGGGGCAAAAAGGTTCAAATGGATACCTTTTGAGCCTGCAGGCTCCGCTTTGTCCTTCTCTTCTCTCCTCAGCGGTGTGGAGCTCTAACAATGCATGTCTGCTCCGCTAGGCTCCGCCTCCTGTCCCCAAATGTGGGAAATTTCAAGTGATTCGAATACTTTTTCAAGACTCTGTAATTGCAAATTGATCCATGTGCAGTAATGGACCTCCAGATATGTGTAACTAAAGAGCCCCTTCAGGAAAAAAGTACCATAATCTTGAAGGGAATAAGGTATGTAAATCTAATGGTGTAAATCAGGGCCAGTTAATATTTTTGGTGCGCTTTATATGCATTTCACGTGAACCATTTACATGCATTTCACGTGTACTATTGAACTCTATATAATATGCTTTTTAATGAGAGAGCACTAAAGATGCAGCACGCATTACACCTGAAATACATAGATGTGAATGGGGCTTAAAATCAAGATTTGACCTGAGGAACAGCAAAGGATCTCGCCAAGGGAGGAAAATGCAATCCCCATTTGTGCCCAAGAAGATGCCAATCCAGTGTAAGCACACTCAGGTGTGAGAACAGGATGGTCATACTTAAAAAACAAATAAATACAGCGCTGGCAATAGAGCAAATACTACAACCATAAATGTAGTACTAAGTGAAAGGTGAACTGTGCGGTGACACTGTGATCATAAATATATAGCACTTGTATCATGCGTGCTGAACATATAAAAATGGTATGAAAAAAAAAAAGTATGTTGACAAGAAATATATAAAACAATTACTAATAAAGTGACAATGATTAACCACAGATATGTGCCATAATCTGAACTACTGTGCAAATTCCTAGTAGCAATCCCACTAGACAGTATCAACTCTTCAGCCTATGCTGACAATCCGTCACCTGATGTGCTGTGGTTCAAAAGGCAGAGAAATGGCTCTCATTTCAGAAAAAAATCTGTGATCGCCACTGTAAGCATGCGTTCCACGGGAAACAGGAAGAAGGTTCTTCCTGTTTCCCGTGGAATGCACGCTTACAGCGGCGATCGCGGAAGTTTTTCTGAAATGCCTGGTTGCAACCCTGAATCTTGTGAGTAGCGCTGTTATGCGCAAGTGTTATCTTTCTCCACAGTACTTCACCATATTATTTCTCCTTGCTTTTTTGGGTTGAAATTGACGGTCTACACCTCCAAGCCTTTATTCCATTTACCACGATCTAGAGCCATCCTTCCTGCTTTTTTGAACTGCAGCATATCAGAGCCATTTCTCTGCCTTTTGAACCACAGCACATCAGGTGACGGATTGTCAGCATAGGCTGAAGAGTTGATACTGTCTAGTTGGATTGCTACTAGGAATTTGCACAATAGTTCAGATTATGGCACATATCTGTGGTTAGTCATTGTCACTTTATTAGTAATTGTTTTATATATTTCTTGTCAACATACTTTTTTTTTTCATACCATTTTTATATGTTCAGCACGCATGATACAAGTACTATATATTTATGAACACAGTGTCACCGCACAGTTCACCTTTCACTTAGTACTACACTTATGGTTGTAGTATTTGCTCTATTGCCAGCGCTGTATTTATTTGTTTTTTTATATCTAATTATTAGTAATTTTTTACAGCAGCAGCAACACATTCACTTTATTTTGTTTAGTCGCTAGCGCTGCATCTATATTTTTTAGGATGGTCATACTGTGAACTACAAAAACTCCTACATGTTTCACACTGATGTAGCCCTGTTTGCAACACTGATAGTAAAAGGATTCTGTCTAGTGGCAGAAGACTTTTACACAGGCACAGCCACAGGAGGAGAATCTAACTGCGAATCTAACATAGAGCAGTCAGTGTTAAGCCCCCCTTCATCCACTAGGGGGTGCACTGAGGACATTGACTTCTAGAAACATTGGAGAGAAGAGTGGAGGATTGTAGGAGATGATTATTTTTCTATGTACTTCTCTTACGAATCAATATTTTGCACTGTACCTTTTTTTGTTTTATACCTAATAAAAAAGTTTGTAAACAAAAAAATAAAGGATTGTAGGAGGTGTAGTTTCTACAGACTGAACTGGTTTTAGAGTCTAGGAGTTGAAGACTTCAGCTTCCAGCGGCACTGTGGTGGACAAGGGGGGGGGGGGTGTTTTATCTTTCCTGGACTGAGAAGAGGAAGGAAAGATGACTTGCAGAGAAATTGAGGTTGCAAAGAGACAGCTGCACATGAGTGAAAGGGAGACACAAAGGAATTTTGAAACATCAGAGTATGCCATGGATGGTGGCTGAGCCTGTTGCTTGATTGAGAAGCGGAATGTTGAGGACACTGATTGAGGTACACTTTGCTAGTGAGCAGAAGGAGATCCTCCAGCTGAAATAGTATAGTGAGAGGCCACTCTCTGCACTACACCTTGATAAAAGAGGGACAGAGTTGTCTGCAAGAAACACCATGTCAGCGTCTGCACCATTTCTTAACCACCTCAATACGGGACACTTTCACCCCCTTCCTGCCCAATCTTCAGCATTGTATAATTTTGAATGACAATTACTCAGTCATGCAACACTGTACCCAAACAAAATTTTTATAATTTTTTTTTTGAGACAGAGCTTTTTTGGTGGTATTTAATCACAGTTTTTTGCTTTTTTTTTTTCGATATAAATAACTGGTGTGGCAGTGATCAGAGGCACTGACTGGTAACAGTATGTAAAAAAAAAAATTATAATTTTTTAAAATGTTTAAAACATTTTTTAATTTTTTTATTACTTTTTTTTTTAAATACATAGTATGTAAAATAGTAACTCTGTACTACTCTGGGGAGTCATTTAAAGTCAGTTGGATTGGCAATGTTCCCCTGCCGTCCATGTGCAGGGTCACCTATGTCCTGGGTGTTAATGTACCAAAATAAAGGGTCCATACATCCAGGCCATGACGGCACCATTGACATGAATTTCTATGGCACACTTTGCATTGTACCAATTGTGTGGGTCTGGTTTATTGTGGGACCGGGATTTGATGTGCTGTTCCTGCTTTTGTCCTTTGTCCGGGAGCTGCGATTTGGGGTGCTGGCACCTTCCCCCTCCCCCCCATTTGTGCATCGGGTGATGCTGGAGATTGGGTGGGCCTGCCTCTACCGCAAATCGGCATTACACTTCCACGCCACTCCCCACAGGGCTTCTTGGCGCTGGCGTGTCTGAATTTTTCTATATGGTGTCACATATGGAGAAGGGCGTCTCCAACCTCCATGGGCGGCAGCTGCTGCTCGGGCGTAGACGCCTCTCTTCCTCTCTCGATGCACCTGTGTGATGTTGGGTGGAGCCTGTGGGTGTGTGCCGAGTGTATTTAACATCCTCGCTCTGTGCTAGCGAGTCCTCATGACAGCACCTCCCTGTGCACACTGGACACTACATGGCACTTACTTTTTTATATCTTAAACAGGTAATTACATGGTTTTTCTTTTCCTGTTTATGCTCACATATGCTCACTTTTGTTTTTGTTATCTATACCTGTCTGGTCTTCTTTTCTTCCCTTTTTTTCTTCTCTTTTTCCTTTTATTTTTATTTTTCTCTTTCTTTTTCTTCCCCCTTTTTCTTTTTTTCTCTCTTTTTCTTCTTTTTCTCTGTTCTCTTTCTTTTTCTTTCTCTTCCTTTTTCCTTCTTTCTTTCTTTTTCCCCTTTTTTTCTCCTTTTTTCTTTTTCATCTCTTCTTTTTTCTCTCTTCACACACTTCTTCTTTTCACATTCACGTGTCCACCTGCACTTTGGCATTGGGCTCTAGCTACTTCCCACAATATAGAGTATTTATAGTACACCCAATATATATATACTTTTAGACATGAAGCTCACTCATACCACTACCTGGATTTCTGCCTTCCTTTTTTCTTGGGGAGGGATGTCTTGTGCACCCGCTCCCTCTCCTGCATGCATCTGCCCCTGAAGATTGGTATTATCCATGAAACGCGTCGGGCTTTTAGGATGCATTTTCATGCCTACTGATAGGAACCTACTTAGACTTATTATCTACAACCAAATGATTATACTGCGTTTCTTACCATTGATTACACTGCATAGTGCCACTTAGATGATGTGTACATATATGAATTTGCAATAATTCATTTTATCCATATTAAATCTCTTATAAATTTTATATATCGTCCCTTTGATATGTATATGTAATGTATTGATGAGGTCAACACCATGTATATATGTGTATACATATTAAACCTTTTCTACTATGTGCATCATTGTTATGTATTGTCAGACTCAATATGCCAATTAATCAATAGCCTAATTTAAAGTCCCACCTTCCTTTTTCTCATACCTGAACCAGGGATGGAGGGACACACCATGTGCTTCATTTAAAGTCCCAAACTCCCCGCTATTATACTCTGGGGAGCTGGTCAGGATTTTTTCATTTTTTAAAACACTATGATTGTTTATAACTGTTCATTTTACAGTTATAAGCACCCATTTTTTCTGAATGAAAACGACTCATTCAGTGTTTACTATTGTGATTAGCTGTGATTGGCCACAGCTAATCACATAGTACAGACAGGCTGTGATTGGCCCTGCCTGTACCATGTGATGACTGTGACCAATCACAAAGCTCATTACAACAGTGCACAATAAAGGCATGTAACAAAGCCTGACAGATCGCACTGGAGCCTGGGCCATGGGGCAAGCATGATCCATGATCCTGGGAGGATCTCATAGGTCTTCCTCCCAGAATAACATTGCTCCTGCCCTGCCGGCTTTTTATAATAGGCCAGATGGGAAGTAGTTAAAATCCTTTTAAGTAAGATTTTTTTTTTTTATATTTATTTTACAGTCCTGTCCACTACGGGACACCTACATACTTTGTCCCATGTTTCTATGTGCTAAGTTCCAGTGTTTTCTAACCCTGGATATAAGGTCCTACCTGCACCCCTTCTGCAGCTGGTCCAACAACAGCTAGGAAGGAGATGGTTGAGTCATTGCTGCAGTTTGTCTGGGCTGTGAACACTTCCAGAGACAAGCAATAGCAAGAGTAATGCCGAGGGAGGAGGTGTGTCAGCTTCTGCTGTTGACTGTTATTGGAAAGTGCTTGCAACTGAGACAAACTGCAACTGTGAAGCTGTCTCCTTCCTAAGAGCCACAGCAGAAGGGTAATTAGTCCCACCCTTCTTTTTGACACTTAGTCTCCATTCACCACATGTGCTGTATTCTGCTGGTGCTAGACACACTTTAATTTTTTGACCTACCTGATGTTTATCTGTTATGATCTGCACAAGTTTTGGATTAAAAAGCTTTCTATGATCTGAAGGATGTCATTTGGATTAAGTCACTGCCTGCCAAGCTGCTAGACTGTAAGTTAGGCTATCGCACCTCAACTGGAACTGGAGATCACACTTTCAGTGCTTAGATTCCAGAAGCAGAACACCCCACTGTGACTGTTACATGACTGTTCTCAATGTCTGGCCTAAAGGATCACAACAAAATAACTTTTTTTAAGCACCACATTGATGTTTAGTCCTGACATTTACATAAAGGGTATAACTGAAATTGTGAACCTTTACTGTTTATTGTCACAAATGACCTATAACTTCTAAAGAGAAGCTCCCCCCCCCAAAAAAAATAAATAAAAGTCAGCAGATACAAATGCTGTAGCTGCTGACTTTTAATATTAGGGCACTTACCTGTCCAGGAATCCAGCGGTGTCCTCACCTGAGACAATTTTCCAGTCGGCTATCGGGTGCTGGCACCACCATCTTGACTAAGGGATACCAGCAGTGAAGCCTTGCGGCTTCACAGCCAGTTTGCTACTCCACATGCGTGAAGCATGCTGCGCTTTGTGAATGGGCTGGCTGCGAGGGAAGGAGGGGGGGCTGAAGTGGGAGCGGGTACCTGTCAAAACCAGGTATCTCCCCCCCAAAAGGTGCCAAATGTGGCATCTGAGGGGGGGGGGGGGAGGCAGACAAGAAGTGAAGCTCCACTTTAAGCTATGAACAGGTGAACACTAAAACAGTCTTGATCTATGCCAAGCCTCTTTCAAATACCAGGACTGACTAGCATATAGGCAGGTCCTAAGACCTTAACTGTCACCCACACGTTCCCCACCTTGCTACCTAATACAGGACAGATTAAGGTCTAACGCCAGGCTGCACATAGTCCACAGCCCTCTAAGCACTTTTTTTCTCCAGTAAACCTGCATGTATGGTGTGCCTAAGACAAGTTGTACCCTATGCACACACTTACCATACTCCTGGTCTCCCTTTTCAATCTCGCCACTCTGGCCAGGGACACTTCTTGAGCCGGGCTGTTTGTCTTCACGTCGTTCCAGGACAGGCTTTCAATTCCCCCCATCCTCCACCATTTCCTAGCCTGACCAGGTTTGCAAACAGTTGGGTACACTGATATCTCTCTTTACCATGTGGGTATTTCATGAGATGCACTGATGAGATTAAATAGCTTAACAGTGTGCTTCCTCGCTTCACAACAACCAGATTATTAAGGTTCCACTTCAGACACAAGAAACAGCCATAGGCTTGGTCAAACTCAATTTTATTGCAGCAATCTCCTTTAAAAGGCCATTAAATTACATCTCTTCAGTAATCCATAAATTAGCAGTTCTATTTCAATAAATAGTGATGTACCTTGATGTTTCCAGTAGCAAGGGTGCCCATCCTTCTCTCTCTCCCATCTCTCTCTCCTGGTTAGTATTTTCCCACGGGCCAGGCTGATCTTCTTTTGCTAAGATCTACCCAAAATACTTATATGATCCCGCCAGGAAGAAATGAAATTATTCTCCTTCGGGAAAGAATTTTAAAAGAGCATTAATCCTAAAGGGGCAACAGAGAAGCCCCTGCCTACAAGTGTACTGTACTGAATGGCTCCATAAACTTGAGAAAATGGCATGACTGAGCTAAATGGCCTAAAGCACATGTGTACATGTGTACAAGGTCATCTTTTATGGAGATCAGGCAGGATATAACTCAATGGAAATCTAAATGGATACACCCTTGGACTTATGTATGGATGGTGTTGTCTTTCTAAGCATATATACACTCACCGGCCACTTTATTAGGCACACCTGTTCAATTGCTTAGTAACACAAATTGCTAATCAGCCAATCACATGGCAGCAACTCAGTGCATTTAGGCATGGTGGAGATGACTTGCTGAAGTTCAAACTGAGCATCAGAATGGGGAGCAAAGGGGGTTTAAGTGACTTTGAATGTGGCATTGTTGTTGGTGCCAGACGGGCTGGTCTGAGTAGTAAAAAAACTGCTTATCTACTGGGATTTTCACACACAACCATGTCTCGGGTTTACAGAGAATGGTCCGAAAAAGAGAAAATTTCCAGTGAGTGGCAGCTGTGTGCATGAAAATGCAATGTTGATGTCAGAGGTCAGAGGAGGATAGACAGACTGGTTCGAGATGATAGAAAGGCAACAGTAACTCAAACACCCACTCATTACAACCAAAGTATGCAGAATACCATCTCTGAATGCACAACACATCAAACCTTGAAGCAGATGGGCTACAGCAGCAGAAGACCACACCGGGTGCCACTCCTGTCAGCTAAGAACAGGAAACTGAAGCTACAACTGGCACAGGCTCACCAAAGTTGGACAATAAAAGATTGTAAAAACGTTGCCTGGTCTGGTGAGTATCAATTTCAGCTTTGACATTCAGATGGTAGGGTTAGAATTTGGTGTAAACAACAATGAATTCATGGATCCATCCTGCCTTGTATCAACAGTTCAGGCTGCTATTGGTGGTGTAATGGTGTGGGGAATCATTTCTTAGCACACTTTGGGCCCCTTAGTACCAATCGAGCATTGTTTAAATGCCACAGCCTACTGTGTTGTTGCTGTCCATCCCCTTATGACTACAGGGCACCCATCTTCTGATGACTACTTCTAGCAGGACTATGCACCATATCACAAAGCTCAAATACTCTCAAACTGGTTTCTTGAACATGACAATGAGATCACTGTACTCCAATGGCCCCCCAGTCACCAGATCTCAACCCAATAGAGCACCTTTAGGATGTGGTGGAATGGGAGATTTGCATCATGGATGTGCAGGCGATAAATCTGCAGCAACTGTGTGATGTTATCATGTCAATATGAACCAAAATCTCTGAGGAATGTTTCCAAAACCTTGCTGAACCTATGGCACAAAGAATTAAGGCAGTTCTGAAGGCAAAAGGAGGTCCAACCCAGTACTAGCAAGGTGTACCTAATAAAGCAACCTGTCAGTCTATATCAACTCTGCTACAGCTGATACCTGGTGTATGGATGTTTAGAACAAAGAGGAATGGACATATTTATATGTGGCTGTGAATACTATTTTGGGTAAAGTAGACACTATTTGCAAGGTTATCAAGAATGGAGCTTGGGCAGCATGTAACACAATGGAAATCTAAATAGATACGTCCTTGTGCTTACATACAGATAATATAAACTTTCTCAGTGTATACAGTTCTACTCTGCCACAGCTGATGCCTGCTGTGTGGATGTTTAGAACCAAGAGAACTGGTCACACATGTACAGTTGTGCTCATAAGTTTACATACCCTGGCAGAATTTATGATTTCTTGGCCATTTTTCAGAGAATATAAATGATAACACAAAAACATTTCTTTCACTCATGGTTAGTGTTTAGCTGAAGCCATTTATTATCAGTCAACTGTGTTTACTCTTTTTAAATCATAATGGCAACAGAAACTACCCAAAAGTGACCGTGATCAAAAGTTTACATACCCCAGTTCTTAATACTGTGTATTGCCCCCTTTAACATCAATGACAGCTTGAAGCCTTTTATGGTATTTGTGGATGAGGCTCTTTATTTTCTCAGATGGTAAAGCTACCCATTCCTGTTGGCAAAAAGCCCCCAGTTCCTGGAAATTCTTGGGCTGTCTTGCATGAACTGCAAGTTTGAGATCTTCCCAGAGTGGCTCAATGGTATTGAGGTCAGGAGACTGAGGAGGCCACTCCAGAACCATCACTTTATTCTGCTAAAGCCAATGACAGGTTGACTTGGCCTTGTGTTTTGGTTCATTGTCATGTTGGAATGTCCAAGTACGTCCCATGCGCAGCTTCCTGGCTGATGAATGCAAATGTTCCTCCAGTATTTTTTGATAACATACTGCATTCATCTTGCCATCAATTTTGACCAAATTTCCTGTGCCTTTGTAGCTCACACATCCCCAAAACATCAGTGATCCACCTCCTTGTTTTACAGTAGGAATGGTGTACCTTTCATCATAGGCCTTGTTGACTCCTCTCCAAATGTAGCATTTATGGTTGTGGCCAAAAAGCTCATCACTCCAAATTACTTTGTGCCAGAAGGTTTGAGGCTTGTCTCTGTGCTGTTTGGCATAGTGTAAGCAGGATACTTTGTGGCATTTCCATAGTAATGGCTTTCTTCTGGTGACTCGACCATGCAGCCCATCTTTCTTCAGGTGCCTCCTTATTGTGCATCTTGAAACAGCCACACCACATGTTTTCAGAGAGTCCTGTATTTCACCTGAAGTTATTTGTGGGTTTTTCTTTGCATCCCGAAACATTGTCCTGGTAGTTGTGGCTGAAATTTTAGTTGGTCTACCTGACCATGGTTTGGTTTGGAACCCCTCATTTTCCACTTCTTGATTAGGGTTTGAACACTGCTGATTGGCATTCTCAATTCCTTGGATTGGGAAAACAAGAAAGTGTGGGCAGGCACCAAGACTTTATAGGCACAATAAGGATACTATATTATTAAAAGTATTGTTTTTATTTCAAAAATATTATATTAAAAAACGGGAAAGGACAAAAAGATAAAAACTAGGTATGACATACAATATGAACAGAATATGCACTCCATACACAATAGGTCAGTTAGTGTAGAAAGAGCAAAAAGATTGTAAGAACAACAAAAGACCAACACATCTTATTGATCTATATAGTTACAATACAAATTGTAGGGTTCAAACACTATGTGATGGTGGCAGTCAAATTCTGTGTAAGCTCATAAGCTCGACA
This sequence comes from Aquarana catesbeiana, assembly GCF_042186555.1. Classification (NCBI taxonomy): domain Eukaryota; kingdom Metazoa; phylum Chordata; class Amphibia; order Anura; family Ranidae; genus Aquarana; species Aquarana catesbeiana. Next base: position 180,737,393 of record NC_133327.1, on the reverse strand, counting down.
TGTTACGCGCCTTGTGCGCTTCTTCAGGAGCATAGAGTGGAAAAAACTGTAATAAATGATACAATATTATCAGAATTTCCAGAACATTTTTTTTGTATGTACATTAACGTATACACCAAGAAGGAAAGAATTAGTAAATAAAATAAGTACATGGAGGCTGTCTAGAGAGAGCACCAAGGGAGCATCAACCCTGCAGTAATCAGGCGGAGAAAAGGCAATGTGGGGACAGGTGTAACATAGTACAAATCTATAATAAAGAGTAAGAAAAGTGCAATATGAACTAATTAATAGGTAAAGTCAGGGAAGGGGAAGAAGGGGCATGGGGGAAGTGAGATGGGTAGCAGGGAGGGGGGAAGGGAGGGAGGAAAGGGAGGAAGGAATGGGGAGGGGGGGGGGGGGGAAATAGGCGGGAATGGGGAAGGGAAGGGAGAGAAAGGGGAGGGAAAGGTTAGGAAAAGAGTGACAGGAAGAAAGGAGGGGAGAAGGAGGAAGGGAGGGGGGGGGGAAAGAGGGGGGGGGAAAGGGGGGGGAGGAGAGGGGGGGGGGAAAGGGGGAAGGGGGGGGAGAAGGGAGGGGGGGAAAGAGGAGAGGGAAGAGAAAAGATGGGAGTTGGCCGACATGGATGGGCAGATGCGTGGTGTCGGACCTCCCTGCATCCAGATTCATTGGATGCAGGTGTTTGGACCGCCCCTCTGTCTGCCCCTCTTTGCGCCATTGGATGACTTGCCCACAGGGGGATGAGCGGTCTGTGCTCCAGACCCGGCCCCCTCTGGTTGCTTGGTTACCTAGACGCGACTGCCGCCCCTCTCCCCGGCGCGCTGTCAGCTGTTTTGATATGCGCCGGTGATTGGGTCATGCGCAGTACGCGCCAGCGGCCGGCCTGAATGACGTCACGTCGGGCTTGCCAATTGGTGACTACAGGCGGGGCGGGTGTACAAGAGACGCCGTCATGGCGTCTCTCTGTGTACTGATTCTACAAACCACTACCCGTGGTGAGATAGCGGCGTGACGCTCCACCACCCACCTCTGCTCCTTTACTCCTATATGTTCTACAATTAGGTAAGTCCACACTTCCAGCATCCCTCTTCAATTCCACCCAGTCCAGATTCTATTATATATGACAATTTTTCTACTTATCTAACAGACTCAGCAAGATTGGGGGAACTACATAGCTCCGCAAGGAACTTTAATGTTCATATATCTTGATGAAATTTACAAGTCTGTCCTTGATCGACAGCATTCCCGTTTCTTTCCCCTACCTTCTCCACCTAAATGCTGGGAACTATTACTATCTTCTAAAGAGTCGGTTATGCTTGTGGGTTTCTATCCTTCCTAATTATGAGTTTCTACATTGACTAGGGTAAGTGTATCTTTGCCCCTTCTAATCACTTTTAAATACAGATGTCATCCCCATTCAATATACTGGGAATTACCTCTACATATATTACCTATAGACTATACTTAATACTTACCCTAATCCCTCTCTCTCCCCCCTTCCCCCCCCCCCTCCCCCTCCCCCCTTCTTTCCCGTCTCCAGCCCCCCCTTTTTTTTTTTCTCCCTCCTCTTTTTTCCCCCCAACCCCCCCCCTTTCTCCCCCTCCTCCTCCTCCGTCCCTGTTAGTGTTCTCCCCTCTCCCCCTCCTCCTCCTTCACTCCCATCTTTTCTCTTCCTCTCTTTTCCCCTCCCCTCTCTCCCCATCCCCCCCCACTCTCCCTTCCCTATATTCCCTCTCCTCTTTCCCCCCCTCCCTTCTCCCCCCCCTTCCCCCTTTCCCCCCCCCCTCTCCTCCCCCCCCCTTCCCCCCCCCCCCCCTCTTTCCCCCCCCCCTCCCTTCCTCCTTCTCCCCTCCTTTCTTCCTGTCACTCTTTTCCTAACCTTTCCCTCCCCTTTCTCTCCCTTCCCTTCCCCATTCCCGCCTATTTTTCCCCCCCCTCCCCATTCCTTCCTCCCTTTCCTCCCTCCCTTCCCCCCTCCCTGCTACCCATCTCACTTCCCCCATGCCCCTTCTTCCCCTTCCCTGACTTTACCTATTAATTAGTTCATATTGCACTTTTCTACTTTTCTTACTCTTTATTATAGATTTGTACTATGTTACACCTGTCCCCACATTGCCTTTTCTCCGCCTGATTACTGCAGGGTTGATGCTCCCTTGGTGCTCTCTCTAGACAGCCTCCATGTACTTATTTTATTTACTAATTCTTTCCTTCTTGGTGTATACGTTAATGTACATACAAAAAAAATGTTCTGGAAATTCTGATAATATTGTATCATTTATTACAGTTTTTTCCACTCTATGCTCCTGAAGAAGCGCACAAGGCGCGTAACATGTCGAGCTTATGAGCTTACACAGAATTTGACTGCCACCATCACATAGTGTTTGAACCCTACAATTTGTATTGTAACTATATAGATCAATAAGATGTGTTGTTGTTCTTACAATCTTTTTGCTCTTTCTACACTAACTGACCTATTGTGTATGGAGTGCATATTCTGTTCATATTGTATGTCATACCTAGTTTTTATCTTTTTGTCCTTTCCCGTTTTTTAATATAATATTTTTGAAATAAAAACAATACTTTTAATAATATAGTATCCTTATTGTGCCTATAAAGTCTTGGTGCCTGCCCACACTTTCTTGTTTTCCCAATCTATTCATATTAGACGTGGCACACATAACTATTCTGTATCCGCATGACCACTATGCGATGATACATATATGATCCATTTCAATTCCTTGGATATCTCTTTATATCTCTTTCCTGTTTTATACAGTTCAACTACCTTTTCCTGCAGATCCTCTGACAATTCTTTTGCTTTCCCCATGACTTAGAAACAAGAAACGTCAGTGCAGCACTGGATGAAAGCTGCAAGGGTCTGTCAGGAGTCCAGAAACTCATTGACCTTTTATACACACACACTAATTACAAGCAGACAGATCACAGATGAGGATGGTTACCTTTAATAGCCATTCAAACCCCTTGTGTGCATGTTATCAGGCCAAAATCACCAGGGTATGTAAACTTTTGATCAGGGCCATTTGGGTAGTTTCTGTTGCCATTATGATTTAAAAAGAGTAAACACAGTTTATTGATTATAAATGGCTTCAGCCAAACACTAACCATGAGTGAAAGAAAACATTGAGTGTTATCATTCATAGTCTCTAAAAAATGGTCAAGAAATCATAAATTCTGCCAGGATATGTAAACTTATGAGCACAACTGTATATTAATAGTATGTTTCAGGTGCATCAATATTGAGCCCATGCACATTTTTTCTCTTTCTCTCATTTTCTCTCTTGCCCTGTACATGAATGCTCAATATGTACAGATATGTACTGAATGCTATTTGTTTGCATCTGCTGCTGCTGGGATTTATAGACTCTGCACCTACCCCCTAACCATCCGGCAGGAAAGAATCTCTTTGATTGGATATGGCTTCCTTGGTATATCTAATCATACGCATGTGGTGAACCTTACCCACATTGGCTCTGTTTCCTTGGGATACTGTGCACTACTTTGGATCATGGCTTTTGCATTTAGGATTACAAGATGCTTCCTGGAGATGTTTACTGCATCACCACTGATTACTAATTGGGGACTATATTCCCAGGGATGTTTGTTTCTTGGTGTTTTTTCGCCTTGTGTCATGGGCCATACTATCACAGCTCTCAGAACAGACGCCCCCAGTGAACCTTTAGCTTCCAGTACCACATTTCGAACCACCATTGGATTTATACTTACCTCACATCTGCTCCTGAGGAAGTGGAGGGAATCCACGAAACGCATTGAGATTTTTAGAAGCTGTGTTGCTATAATAATGTGTTTATATTTCAAGACCATCTACATGAACTTTTTGTAATCATGTATTATTTTTCCTGTATTATGCTGATATGGATCAAAGAGTTTTGTATGTTACAAATCAACACTATGAATTACAACTTTATTATGTTATGATGTAACATGTGTACATATATGAATTAATTAAGTGTTATAAACTTAGATTACCATTTTTAACTGTATTGTGCCATCATGGAACATGTATAAATATATTAAATAATAAATAATACACAACGATCATCCCAAAATAGTGTAAAAAATGTCCAATGTGTCTGCCATAATGTCGCAGTCATGATAAAAATCGCAGATCGCCGCCATTACTAATAAAAAAGAATTAATATTAAAAATGCCATAAAACTATCCCCTATTTTGTAGATGCTATAACTTTTGCACAAACCAATCAATATACCCTTATTGCGATTTTTTTTTTTTTTACCAAAAATATGTAGAAGAATACATATCGGCCTAAACTGAGGAAAAAATTTGTTTTTTTATATATTTTTGGCCGATATTTATTATAGCAAAAAGTAAAAAATATTGCTTTTTTTTCAAAATTGTCACTCTTTTTTTGTTTATAGCGCAAAAAATAAAAACATCAGAGGTGATCAAATACCACCAAAAGAAAGCTCTATGTGTGGGAAAAAAAGGATGTCAATTTTGTTTGGATACAACATCACATGACCGCGCAATTGTCAGTTAAAACAACGCAGTGCCGAATCGCAAAAAATTCAGTCATTCAGCAGCCAAATCTTCCGAGGCTGAAGTGGTTAATCTTGCACACATTAAAGTGTAAGTAAAGGCAATAGTTTTTTTCACATTTTGGTAGAGTAAGTAGAGTAGCCCTGTTTCTTTTTTAGCCATCTGTGTCACATAGGAAAGATGTCCCTTCACTTCCTGTCCTATAGCCAAAACTGGAACTGAGAGGAAATCCTTACAAAGTGAAGGAATCCTGGGATGTCACCCAGGTCACCAGAACTAGTGTGCCTATTTGAAGACTTCCCCTCTATTAGTGTTCTGGTGTCAACTGAAAATTTGGGATTTTCTTTTTTTTCCCCTTTCGACGATAGCGGTAAACAGGACAAATAGAGAGCGTGAATGTTCTTAATGCAGTCACAGACAGTAATAAAAACTGACAGGTGCTCTAATACCTCTCCACTCTATCCAAAGAAATAAGGTCACTCTTTATATATGCTGTAGGAACAATCTCTCTTCCCTGAAGAAAGATTCAAAACTCACTGAGAATATCCCACACCCTATTTAAATGATTTACTTGTGTGGGTTTGTGTAATTATAGAGATGTATCTTGAAGCCCTTTAAGTTTGATATTATTAGCCGATGTTCTTTTTAAATGGTTTGATGTTTTTAAACATCTGTAACAATAAATATATTGGATTTAACCACTTAAGGATCAAGCCTCTTTTTGAGATTTGTTGTTAAAAACATTTTTTTTTGCTACAAAATTACTTAGAACCCCCAAACATTATACATTTTTTTGTTCTAACACCCTAGAGAATAAAATGGCGGTCGTTGCAATACTTTCTGTTACACCATATTTGCGCAGCGGTCTTACAAGCGCACTTTTTTTGGAAAAAAAGACAACAGTAAAGTTAGCCCAATTTTTTTTTTATATTGTGAAAGATAGTGTTACGCTGAGTAAATTGATACCCAACATGTCATGCTTCAAAATTGCGCCCGCTTGTGGAATGGCGACAAACTTTTACCCTTAAAAATCCCCATAGGAGACGTTTAAAAAATTCTACAGGTTGCATGTTTTGCATTACAGAGGAGGTCTAGGGCTAGAATTATTGCTCTCACTCTACCGATCACAGCGATACCTCACATGTGTGGTTTGAACACCATTTTCATATGCGGGCGCTACTCATGTATGCTTCTGCAAGCGAGCTCGGCGGGATGGGGTGCGTTTACAATTTTTTTTTTCTTTTCTTATTTATTTTACCTTTTATCTTTACACTGTTCTTTTAAAAAAAAATGGTGTCACTTTTATTCCTATTACAAGGAATATAAACATCCCTTGTAATGGAAAAAAAGCATGACAGGACCTCTTAAATATGATATCTGGGGTCAAAAAGACCTCAGATCTCATTTTTACACAAAAATGCAATAAAAAAAAAATTATAATAATTTTGTCATTAAAAAAAAAAAAAAATGGCCCTTTAAGAGCTATGGGCTGAAGTGACCTTTTTAACGTCGCTTCTGCTCTGCAATGGTATGGGGACGGGTGGGGGCCATCTTGCCCTCACTCATCTCCATATCCAGCAAGGGAGAAGATCTGATCGTCTCCGCCGCTACCGATGGCTCGGGTAAGCGGCGGAGAGCACCGAAGCGTGGCGGGAGGGGGGCCCCTCTCCCACCGCCGATAAAAGTGATATTTTGAGTTGTTGCAGAGACCACTATTATCATAAAGAGGACCACCAGCCGAAGAAGAGAATACCGGGGTTATGGCAGCTAGCTGCTGCCATAACAACGATATTCCTTTTCAAAGTTAGGACATATACCGGTGTGCGGCGGTCTGTAAGTGGTTAAATATGTGAATATCTGTGTTTGGAATGCCATTAAATGACCATTTATTTCTTGAATGGTTTTGTTATAACTTTTATGAGTTCAATATCCCCAGATGAATACTATTAGATGTGATCGCAACAATGTGTTGCTTCTTTTTTTACACATTGAATATACAACCCCTGGCAAAAAGTATGCGATCACCTCTCTTGGAAAATGTTCATTCAATTGTTTAATTGTGTAGAAAAAAAACTAATCACATACATGCCTCAAAACTATTTTCATTTAACACGCCAACCTTCTGGCTTTAAGAAACAGTTAAAAAAATAAAAAAGAAAGAAAACTGTAGTCAGTTGCAACTGTTTTAGCAGATCAAGCAAGGGGGAAAAAAATATGGAACCACTCAATTTTGAGGAAAATATTATGGAATCACCTGTACTTTGCAGTTCTAAAACAAACATTTGCATCAGATTACATCCTGAAAAATGATGTCATCATCACCAAACATCCTTTCAAATGACGGAATAAGAAAAGTGTCCAAAATCTCAATATAAACTTGTGCATTTATTGAAGATTTAATGACTGTCATCTCCCCCGTAGCTTTACCTGACATCCAACCTCATATCTTCAATGATTGTGGAAATTTGCATGTTTTCTTCAGGCAGTCTTCTTACATACATACATTTCATTGGAACAGCACCAAACAGAAGTTCCAGCATCATCACCCTGCCCAATGCAGATTCCTAATTCATCGCTGAATATATCTTTCCTCCACAGTCCATGATTGCTTTTCTTTAGCCCACTTTAACCTTGTTTTTTTCTGTTTAGGTGTTAATGATGGTTTTCGTTAATACAAATCAAATGGAAAGGTTGTTAAAGGGAAGCGTACTGGTAGACCAAGGAAGACATCAAAGCGTCCAGTTAGAAAACTTAAAGCAATATGCCTTAAAATCTGAAAATGTACAACAAAACAAATGAGGAACAAATGGTCACAAACTGAAGTCAATGTCTGTGACTGAACTGTAATGCCGCGTAGACACGATCGGAATTTCCGTCAGAAAAAACTTGCATGGTTTTTCCGACGGAATTCTGCTCAAGCTTGCACGGTCACACAAAAGTTCTCTGAACTTTCTACCGTCAAGAACGAGGTGACATACAACACTTCGACAAGCTGAGAAAATGAAGTTCAATGCTTCCGAGCATGCATTAAATTGTTTCCGAGCATGCGTGATTTTTTGCGCGTCCGAATTTCATACAGACAAACTCAATTTCGGATAGGAACTTTTCCCGACCAAAAAATAGAGAACATGCTCTCAATCTTTTGCTGGCTGGAATTCCGCCAGCAAAAGACTGATGGAGCATACACACGGTCGCATTTTCTGACAAAAAGCTCTCATCAGAGTTTTGCTGGCTGCATTTCCGATCGTGTGTACGCGGCATAAGACATTGCCTAAAGGAAATGGTATTTACATACAGAAAAGCCAATTGAAAACCATCATTATCACCTAAACAGAAAAAAGTAAATCTCATTGCCTAAAGGAAATGGGATTTACATATAGAAAAGCCAATTGAAAACCATCATTATCACCTAAACAGAAAAAACAAGGTTACAGTGGGCTAAAGAAAAGCAATCATGGACTGTGGATGACTGGATGAAAGTGATATTCAGTGATGAATCACCAATCTGCATTGGGCAGGGTGATGATGCTGAAACTTTTGTTTGGTGCCGTTCCAATGAAATGTATGAAGACAATTGCCTGAAGGAAACATGCAAATTTCTACAATCATTGATGATATGGGGTTGCATGTCAGGTAAAGGTACGGGGGAGATGACACTCATTAAATTTTCAATAAAGGCACAAGTTTATATTGAGGTTTTGGACGCTTTTCTTATTTCATCAATTGAAAGTTCGGTGATGATGACATCATTTTTCAGGATTTAATCTGATGCAGGTGTTTGTTTTAGAACTGCAAAGTACATGGCGATTCCATAATATTTTCCTCAGAATTGAGTGATTCCATATTTTTTTTCTCTGCTTGATCTGCAAAAACAGTTGCAACTGACTACAGTTTCCTTTCTTTTTTTCTTTTTTAAGTGTTTCTTAATTCCAGAAGGCTGGAATATTAAATGGAAATAGTTTTGAGGCATGTCTGTAATTAGTTTTTTTGTTACACAATAAACAATTAAATGAACATTTACCAAGAGTGGGGATTTCATTCTTTTTCAGAGTCAGATAAAAAGAGGGGATTCTGGCGCTCCAATAATTGTAGTTTAAAACCATGAGTGGATAACTGTAATAGCAATTATCAATAGTTCAATGCTGGTGACTGGTATTTATAATAAAGGAGGCAGCCATCCTCAGAGGGTGTCCATTACCCTTGTAGACAAGTCAGTAGTAGAAAGGGAAGGGGGGAGTCGCCAACTGGTCATAGAAAGTTCACAATAAAAAAAAGTGTACAAAGTGTACACTTACACAGTCCAAGAACAGGTGAAGATGCCTATCAAGATGATCAGTCTGAGGTTATCCTATGCTGCTCCGTGGGCGCCGCTGGCTGTTCCTTTTCTGATGGGGATGTAGAACTTTTTGCTGGTCGTGTTCTGTGTCCCGGGAAACAGGAAGCTCCAGCCTGGAATGCGGAAGCGGATGTGACATCACCGGAATCGGAACAGGGCAGACCTCAGAGCTGGGGGCTGTCAATCTGAAAAAAACCTAGGCTACGCGCTCTGAGTTAACAGCTCCTTCTACTGGCATCTAGGCCCTGAGTGCGTAGCCTAGGTTTTTTTCAGATTGACAGCCCCAAGCTCTGATACCTGCCCTGTTCTGGTTTCGGTGATGTCACATCTGCTTCCGCGTTCCAGGCTGGTCAGCGTGGTGCTTCCTGGGACACAGAACACAGCCAGCAAAAAGATCTACATCCCCATCAGCAAGGGGACAGCCAGCGGAGCCCACAGAGCGGCATCGGATGACCTCAGACTGATCATCTTGATAGGCATCTTCATCCGTTCTTGGACTGTGTAAGTGTACACTTTGCAGACTTTTTTTTTTTATTGTGAACTTTCTATATCCAGTTGGCACCTCCCCCCTCCCCTTTCTACTACTGGATTCCATACTTTTTGCCAGGGGTTGTATAATCCAATGTCTTTCTCATTTTGTAAGCATCCATTGACACATTTGGGTAGACTCGCTGATTAGGACATGTTCATGATTGCCTTCTAGTTTTGCTTTTCCACTGTCCCGGGGATCTGTGTGTTTGGGATCTCTAGCCGGTGGATGTAATTGAGAAATTAATGTTGATTATTCCCTGATAGCTTACCATTAAGTTAATTAATATTATTATTATTATTATACAGGATTTATATAGCGCCGACAGTTTACGCAGCGCTTTACAACTTGTAGGCTTTTGTAAATATGTATGTGGTATTTACAGCTTTCTCGTTGGGTTCATACACTTTGTTAACACTCATATGGAGGGTGAGCTATATTATGTCGTTGGTTGTGTTTTTTTTTTTTAAAGCCTGATTTTATTTTTTTAAAGCCTAGTTAAGCTTTAATTAATGAAATGCAGTCTATAAATGGAAGACAGGTGCATGAGTGAAGGGTTTGCCTCCTCCATTCATAGATGGCTTTTCAATTATGGAAAGGGCGGGCATAGTTGTCACTCTTGATTAGTGCATATGACAGTTTCTTCGGCTCTATTAACCCCTGCTGCTCCAGCAGGGTGGGGGGCATCAGAGGATGGAAGCACCACCCAGCAGCAAAAGGGACACATTCCATGGATTGTAAGTAATACCCCTTGTGTTAAGCATCTTTAATACCTGGCCATTCAACAGACTCTGGAGGCCTGCTGGTCCATGCAGAGGGTGTGATTAAATATCTAAGGGTTTATTAAAGCCCAACTGCAGGCAAAAATAAAATTTAAATAGTGCATTGGTTACCTTGTTCCTTGATGCCAAACCATCCTGCAGGGTAATGAATCAAAGTCACAGCTTCCTACAAGCCATGCTAATTAACTACCCTAGGGACCGGGCATTTTTCCCTGCTCGCTATCTGTTTGCCACTGGTCCTCTTACTACCCCAATGAGTTCTCCTGCCTTTGGAGCATCAGAGAGGACCCAGTTGCTGTACGTGTCAACTCCACCAATCATGCAGGCAGTGATGCGCCATTAAAATATGTGTTATATTATGCATTATAACAATGCAGTGTTGTTTATTAAGTAATTATTTTTTATTTACACCAAGTTGCAAGAAAATGTACCAGAGTTCTCCTTTTGACCATTATAATACTGTAATAATTATTTTTTCAAATTAAAGTTCTCTGAATCATATCTGCTATCTGGCTTAGCAATAAAGATGCTCCTTTAGGCATTGGAGCCATGAATTAAAGACAGCCTAAGTTAAATATTTATTAAGCTCTCATTAAATCGCTCATTCATTTGCATTCATGACTTCAATTCCCCAACTGACACTTCCTATTGGCATTATAACATTTTTATTTGACACATTTAATTGACCCACATCATGAAGCAGTCATGTATAATCCTCCTAGGCCATAGCACCTAACCTGACTGCTGTGGGAATGTGCAGAGGCAATGCTGCCATGTTCCACAGCTCTCATGTGGCACACTGATAAAGCATAGCCTGCTTCCATTCCATTTGAACTCCATATACATATCAAACTATTCCCAGGTGACAGAGAGTTTAATGTATTAAAAATGATTTCTCTGGGGTGTGACCAGGTAGTGAATGTAGCCGGACGCACTTTCAGTTCTCTCTACTGAGAATCCACTCTGTTATAATGAGGACACGATATACAATGAACTGGCTACATCACATCGGCTATCGGAAGACCCGCTGAGCATGGTACTATCCTTATCCACTCGTACATGCTTGATGGCGTCCACAAAACAACAGAATGCAGCCTGGTCCACGGACCTCATGGCCCAAAATGGCGCCCTGTCCCAGCAATCTGCTAAGGACAGACACGAGAGGCAGCAGAAAAGCTGTTCTCCATGCCGCTATCCACGGACTCCACAACTTCTGCCAGCAATCCGGAGGACTCATCAGGGGGCTTATCTGAAGCAGATGACACTGTACCACTGAAAGATACCAACGGTCCAGGATTTGACTGGGACACAGTGAGTACACCAAGGGATATCTTTGCTAGGCCCCCAGACCCTGCCACTGTAGATGCTGCAGGTGAACCCACACTGCAGGGCATTTTTACAACGGTGAACACCTGTAACTTATCCATAGCTGCTCTTACCACTGAAATAAAAGGGGTCAAAACAGAGATTACTTTTCTGCGGCAAGGCACTCAAAAGCTGAGGGAGAGAACATCAGCTCTAGGGGGGAGAGTGAGCTCCATAGAGGATGACATGGCTCCACGTCTCTCGTTTGGAAGATTTAAAGAACAGGATGAGACGCAACAATGTGAGAGCCATAGGACTACCTGAGAGAGTGGAAGGAAAGAACCCAGTTGGAATTTATTGAAAAATGGCTCACTAATATCTTTGGTAGTGTTCTCCCCTATATTTTCAGTGGAGAGGGCACACAGAGTTCCGGCTAGGCCTCCGCAACCAGGGGCCCCACCGCGGCCATTTTTGTTCAAGCTCCTTAATTATAAGGATAGAGCTTGGGGATCGCATCTTGTTGGTATAGTCACTTGACTGCATGTTGTTCCATTGCCCTGGAATTGGGCCATATGCCAAATAAAGGCACTATTCCTGCTTTTACTATAATACTGCTGAAATCTCTAAACTAAACAGAGTTATGTCCTGGAATGTCCGGGGCTTAAACAACCCGGTTAAATGACTGGCTGTGCTCCACACAATCAAGTGTTTAAATGCAGATGTGATTTGTTTACAGGAGACTCGCCTCCCCGACCTCTACTCTTTTATTTGCCCAAAGACAGTTTTGTAACCAAGTCCACGTTATATATTCTGTGTACTCGAGGGGAGTGAGTGTCCTGATTCGAAGGGGTACCCAATTTTCCTGCATTAACGTTAAAACCAACCCAGATGGTCGCTATGTATTTGTATTGTGCTCTCTTTATGGGACAAAGTATAAAATTGCAGGGGTGTACATTCCTCCACCGTTCTCAGCCCGTCTCTTTAAAATACTAGCTGACTTTGTAACCTGCTTTCCTGGCATACCGGTCCTGGTCCTAGGGGACTTCAATAACTATATAGACTGAGAAAGACAAACTATCTGCTTATGCCAGAGGCTGCTTAATAAAACACAAGGGGCCTACACCCTTTGCCTGTCTTCTCTTGGAATTGGGCCTTACAGACGTGTGGAGGATGCACAACCCAGACGTCTGGGTGTACTCGTGTCAATCTGCCTCAATTGGGGGCCTGTCTTTGATAGACTTAGGCTTGGGGAATGAATTCATGTTGCCTATGGTAATCTCCTCGCATTACTCAACTAGACATCTCTCTGACCACTCCTCACTTTTAATAGACATATGTGCGGGGGCAGATCGGAGTAGAATGCTATGGAAGTTAAACCCTTTCTGGCTGTCGCTCCTACCAGACCCTGATCTGATACCAGATCTGTTGACCTCCTTTTTTAGATATAACATAGGAACAACGGATATAGCCAATGTATGGGATAGAGCTAAGGCCTACTTATGTGGACAGCTCATCAGATTAATATCTCACATCAGACAAAGACCAAGGAGTGGGAAATGTTGGTTATATCAGAGGCACAAAGAACTGAAGCAACATATGTTGCTGACCCCACTGATGATTCCAAGAGAGCATGGTGAGCTTCACATTCGATCCTCAGGCAACTGCCATTGCACTTAGCAGAAAATAAAAGGTTCTTTTTACAGCAGATGCACTTTGAAGAGGGAGAAAATACTGGTCATATGCCAGCTCTACTGACCAAAACACAACAACCCCCCTCCCATATAGTTGCAGTGGCAGATACCCAGGGCATACCTTGCTATTCCACTCAAGCTATTATGAACATATTTAAGGATTTTTTTAAAGAGATCTATACGTCCAAAGTACAACCCTCCTCTGATGTCCTTCCTGGATAGATATCCAATACCACATTTGTACAATGTGGATGCAAACTTGCTCAATGCCCCATTGACTGAGGACAAGCTCCTCGTAGCTTTAGCTCACACACAAAATGGGCAGGCCCCCAGAGCTGATGGTTTGCCATCCGAAGTCTACAAACGATACACTGCACAATTAATCCTGATCCTCCTTCAAATCTACAATAATGCATTTGAAACAGGGAAACTCCCCCCCCTCTATGAGTGAGGCGCTTATAGTCGTCCTCTTAAAACCAGGAAAGGAGGCCCTCTCACCAGACTTGTACAGACCTATCGCTCTACATACATTTGACGTTAAACTTCTGGCTAGGGTACTGGTTAATAGGTTAGTCAAATGCATCCAAAAAGTGATTCATAAAGACCAGTCTGGTTTCATACTGACGAGGTTCACATCCCAAATCTTACACAGACTATTTTTAAATTTACAATTACCTACTGACAACCTCAGTAATAGGACCATCTTCTCTTTAGACGCTGTTAAAGCTTTCAACAGTGTTGAATGGCCCTATTTGCAGGAAGTATTGACAAGATTTGGAGTAGGCCCCTCCTTCCTCAGATGGATACAGCTGCTGTATGCAGAATTCAAGTTAATGGGGACATAATGGGAACCCTTTAAGATATTTTGGGGCACACGGCAGGGGTGCCCACTTTCACCCCTGCTGTTTGCCATGGCCCTGAAACCGTTGGCCATTCATGTCAGAGCCTCACAAAATATCATAGATTTTCTACGGGGTACCCAAAAAGATGTAATTTCCTTATACGTGGATGACACTCTGATTTATCTGGGAGACACTGATAATTCTTTGAGGAATGTGATGCAACTGATCGCTGACTTCGGGGATTTGTCAGGGTTCACAATTAATTGTAATAAATCAGTGCTTATACCCCTAGACCCACTTTCACAACCCTTACCCGACTGTGCAGTTGATGTTCAAGTGTTCACCGAGTTCCAATACCTCTGAATACAAGTGACTCAGGACCCAAACCAATACATCACATTAAATCTGGTACCTTTGCTATGCAAATTCTGGACCAAATGCTCCGCATGGACCAAACTTCCTCTGTCAGCCACTGGTAGAGCCAATTTAATTAAAATGGTATGGGCTCTGCAACTTTTATATATATTCCATAACGCTCCCATATGGATACCACATAAATGGTTTTCCCAAATAGACTTAGTTTAGAGCTTTAATATGGGGTAATAAAATAGCACGTATCAGCTTATATACACTGCAATTTCTCCAAAGACCAAGGTGGATTGGCAGTCCCACACTCTAGGTTCTACTTTGTGGCCTCCCAAGTTTAACAATTAGGTGACTGGGGTTGTGAAGATGTAACAGACCCCATTAGGTCTTTATTATTATCAGACGGCTCTTCAACCCCAGCGTTATCACACTTAGAGGCAGGATTCTCACATTTATCAGAAACACTCCCCACAATACTCCTCTTAAACACCTTATGGAAATATATTAGAACCATTTTTGCATGTCCGGGGATTCTGTTCATTTACCCCCATATGGCGGAATAAATATTACAAAGAACTGTTCAAACTTAAGGATTTTTATTCGTGGGAGAGGGCGGACGTTCGATATATATTTCCCAGCTATTCAATGGCACCACATTCAAATCCTTTATCGGGCTACAAATGGAGTTCGCCGTGCCCAGAACCCAATTTTACAAGTACCTGCAGCTTAGGCACGCTATTCAGAGTGAGACTAGAACTTCTTTGCTCGCATTAACGACCCATCCCTTAATGACTGATGTGCTGTTGATGGAGGACAGGAAGGGAATGATCTCGAGAGTTTATTTTAGGCTGTTACAATCCACACATGATGCTTCCAAACTCCCCTGTAGAAGGGGATGGGAAAAGGATCTGGGACATATAGATGGGGGAAACACTGGACCTATGCCTGACCTCCGCCCCCCTGGTGTCGGTTTCGGCATCACATAAACTATCTCACCTATTTTTTCTACACAGAGTATACAGGATGCCAGTTCTACTTTATAAGTGGGGGTTCAGAGACACGCCACTACAGGCAGTCCCCGAGTTACAAACATCCGACTTGCGAATGACTCCTACTTACGAACGGGGTGCCTCTGCTGTTCTGCGCATGCGCGGCCACTTTTCGACGGCGGGCACATCAGAAAACAATGTCTGCGCATGCGCAGCTACTTGACAGAACATCGGAAAATTACGTCTCTGCTGCTCTGCGCATGCGCTTCCAACTTACGAACATATTCGACTTAAGAACAAATGGGCAGTCCCTAACCTGTTCGTAACTCGGGGACTCCCTGTATGCCCAAAATGTAGCAGAAATAATGGTGATTTGTTACATATGTTGTGGAAATGCCCAAAACTGTTTAGTTACTGGCACTATGTCCTTTCTACTATCTCAAAAGTATTTCAATTTCCACTGATGCATGATCCAGTTATTTGCTTGCTCGGTGCATTGGAGATACCCTCACTTTCTCCAAATGGTCATACTGCAGTATTGCATTTATTGTACATAGCTCGCAAAATGATTGCACGGCACTGGATAACTCCACAGGTACCAACGGGGAAGCAATGGGTTGACATGGTAAACAGTACACTGATACGCGAAAAACTCACTTACCAACATAGGAATGTTCTTAAAAAATTTTACTCATTGTGGCAACCATGGCTGGACACACCTGGACTAGGTCCAACCCAATTGGTGAAGGACAGACTACTACAAATGTGAATTGGTAGATGTTGGGGCAAGACTGTAACTTAATGAGAGGCAGACGGTTCCCATTTCAGAAATTATCTACTGGGACATGGTAGCTAATTTCGAGTGTTAGTAGATGTTTCTACTATACTTTGGTATAGGATTTTAGTTTTTTCCCCTTTCCCTTTTCTATCCTGCACTAAAGTCATGGACATACAGCTCTGCATAGTTGCATACTGCTGATGTAATGCTATGCGGCATCAGTATAACGATGATTCAGAGGAATCACCCAGAATGTTTGTAACTTTTAATCATTTGCAATTTATATATGATATATCATCCTCTGTACTTTGATTTATTGCTGCACATAAGATCTGTATGGATGTATTTTTGTTTTGTTCTTTAATAAACTTTTTCTGATAAAAAATAAAAAATGATTTCTCTGCATTGGGAATAGATTTCATTATGTGTATGTAGGGTCAATCTGGATAAAAGATCTGCTATACTTTAAATGTAAAATCCAACTCTAGTTTACTTTGGCAGTGCAAAAGTGGTAAACCGAGGGTATTTTATGGAATAGCTGTTTATGAAAGAAGAATGAGTGTATTAGAAAAGCAGGATCTTGTTTTAAAATGAAATCTGGAAAGTCAGCGATTTTCATTTGACACAATGTATGCATTTCTTCATCCCAATAAATAGGCACTTGGTTTACATTACAAATGTATTTTTTTTTATCAAACTATACTGTAAACCTCAGCACTTGCACATTTACATAGTGTGAGAAAAAAGTAATGTATAAACATTCACAGGTATACAGAAGGCCTAAAAGTCTAGGAAACAAAGCACGTCAGTGGCAGTGAACCAGAAAAAAAAATGCTAGGGCACACCATTATAATCCTAAGGGAGAGCTTTCGGAAATTAGGGAAAAATTACAGTGGACCTGGTAGTCTACAGCAGCCTTTTTCAACCAGGGTGCCTTCTGGGTTCTTCAGAGGTGCCTTGGAAAAATGCCTAAAAATTGCCCAAACATTGTGTACAAGTCAGTGGGTGGATCAAGCTTGCTTTTTTGTTACACAAAGTCACAGGTTTTCATTGTGCACAATTATAACCTTGGGTACTGTGCAGGCCAGCCAATAGCATCCTAACAACCACTGTTGTCATTGGTTAATGAGGAGGACACCTGCATAGCATCCTTGTTTGACCCCCATCCCTCTCTGTCAGCACTGGAGTCACGTTAGTTGCATGGGGGGGTAGAAAATGAGGAAGAAGAAATGCTGGAACAATCAGTGCCAGTGTATAAAATTGTATTTGCTTTGAAAGAATAAATCATCTCTAATGTTGGGTGTCCTACGTGTGTGGATGCTGCTATGTAAAACTATTCGTTTGGTTTATTACATTTTAGAAGGGGGTGCCTTGAGATTGTCCATAATTTTAAAGGGTGCCGTGACTGGAAAAGGGTTGAGAAACACTGGTCTACAACAACTAAGCCCCATATGGTAGCTACCTCTCCCCCAACATCCATCTATCTAAAAAAGGGGGGGGGTAAAATACTTACTGTAGACTCCAGCTCTCAGTCTATTTACTTAGGGTAACATCACTCAATTAAACATTCAAAAATATTGTGAAAAGGCGCTCCTGCAAATATTTTTTCTGGTAATAGTTTTTTTGGGGAATTTTTCTTTTAGGCCCTGCTTTTTTTTGTTAGGTCCCCCTGCCTAATGCCACTCAGATCCAAACTCCAATCGCCAGCACTCACTATCATTGTCCAAAATAGAAAAATATATTTTTTAAATATCCAGGAACATACTGTACAAAGAATTAAAAACCTGGTTGACGCGTTTCAGTCATACCTAGCCTTTGTCATAACCACATTATAGCACAAAACAGAGCCTTTTTTTAAATCTACTCCCAGTACATACAGTACAAGGACAGAAGGACTGAAGTGGACAAAAATTAAGCACAAACAAAGAAGGGTTTGGCTCAATCAGAGAGAATAAAGGAAGTTGTTGGTTTATTTTATGAAGTTGTGTATCATTTAGTAACTGGATTCAGTACTTGTTTAGACTGGAGCCTTTAGCTGTTCTTTAATGTCAGTAGAGATTGTATAGCAAGCACCAGAGAAATTATTATTGAAGCACCAAGTGAATCCTTATAATAAAATTTTTCTTTTTTTAGGTGCTAAAATGACTGTCCGCCGATATTCTATGTCATCTCTAGTTTCTGGTGTTGGCTACTACAAACACAATGCACACATTAAAAGACATTCCAGCAGTGGAACGCTGAAGATTAATGGACCTATACAAGCCACTGAGTCTGACGTTGGAAATCAGCAAGCCATAAACAAAGAAACTGCAGAGGAACTGCCACCAGAACTTCTAGCGAATAACATCCCTAAGTCAAGATCATTTCAGGAATATATGCATAAGTGCAGGTAAATAACAGCAATCTGCAGTGTTATTTATGTAATAATAATAATAAAGATGTGAGATGGAAATTGATTATCATGTATATGGATATAAGAACTCTGATGGGAACTAGGAAACAGCAGATTAGTTTTTTTTCAGAGGGTCAAAAGGTGAGAGGTGTGTATGTGACCTCTCTTATGTCACTATGCATGCTAGGCTGATCCAAGTGTTCATGGTAATAAAGCAAGCCTTGCTTGATCCCACCAGGAAGCTGTCATCTGTACTTTGCCAATCATAAGCAGCTGAGGCATGCCCCGGCCTACAGCCACATTTATACAGGGGCTTGTATACATGGGGCTGCAGGGTGCAGAATACCTCAGTCTGTTATGACTGGCCAAGTTCAGATCATAGTTTCCTGGTGGGATCACTCAGACCTTGGATTCACACACACCTAAGCTCATTCCCATTGTTTAGTGGTGAAATTTTGTTTGCACATCTCACCATCATAGCTGATTCATGGCTTATTTTATCCAGCTATCATTTAGTTATTTATCTCACTGCAGCTGCAGAATTATTGCCATATTACCTGTAGGTGTATAAATAAGAACTACAATAGAAACTGAGAAATTGAGAAGATCTGTTGAAATCACTACCTCTGATCAAACAAGTCCTTTAGTTGCATTTCTTCTATAGGTAATGGAGCTAAAACAAGGCTCAATATCTGACACTTAAAAAATGATGTGACATTGCCATCCAATATATTTATTTATTGCACGCATTTACTGTATATAGTGCCAAATTACACAGTGGGTCATATGCTGTATATTTGCATCAGTCCCTGTCCTCAAGGAGCTTAGGCAGGCCATAGACGGTGCAAATTTCGGTTGCAGGAAAGAAATTTGCACAATTCCCCCATCAACACAGACAGTGTTGACAGGGGAATCCTTCCCGCCAAGCAATTGTCTTCTCCTGGCGGGGGAAGCCATCCCTGCCAGCAAAAGACAGTGATTATCACTAGCGGCTATAGCAGCTACTTGCGATAATCGCAGGCAAATCCAGCAGACTGGTTATACCCAAGGTGACCGATCAACTTGGTACATTCAGCATGTCCATTAATGGTTCCAATCTTGCTGGATTCCTGCTGAACCGGCCGAGAGTCAAACCATCTATAGCCAACCTTACAATCTAAGGACACACACGTTAATTAACCTACTAGCATGTCTTTGGAGTGTGGGAGAAAACCAGAGTAAACCCACTCAAGCACAGGCAGAACATTCAAACTCCACAGAGCATTCCAGTGCTGCAGGGAAGAAGTGCTAACCACAAAGTCACTATGGGGGAGATTTACTAAAACTGCAGAATGCTAAATTTGGTGCAGCCCTGCATAGAAACCAATCAGCTTCCAGGTTTTTTGTCAAAGCTTAATTGAACAAGCTGAAGTTAGAAGCTGATTGGCTACCATGCACAGCTGCACCAGATTTTCCACTCTCCAGTTTTAGTAAATCGGCTCGTGGTAATCATCATAATCTATATTGTGATGCTTAAAGCGGGGGTCCACCTATCTATCGTTTTTTTTTTTTTTTTAGTTCATTCACAAACTTTTCTTCTCAGCATTACATACTCACATATTGTGTGTAATATGTCCGCCTGTGTCAGATTTCGTCGGAAAGAATAACTTATATTATTCACTGCAGGCGGTTTCCATCTTCATTGTGGGCATTTGAAGCCCACAAGCATTTATTTCCTGGATGTGGTGAATGCTGTGCTCCCCGCATTCACTGCTCGTTCCCGCACATGCTCAGTGGCATCCTGGGAAGCCTGAGACTAGCTCCCAGGAGTCTGGGAGAGGCTAGAATCACGCCTACTCCCACGGGAGGAGAACCAGGAAGTGCAAAGAAGAATAGAAAAATAAAAGGTAATTACAGCGATTTAAATTTTTTTAAACGGCATGTCAGCATCTAGGCAAGGAAGAGAATACATACAGATATTGTTCAAAATTTGGGAGGAACCCCGCTTTAAAGTGATTCTAAGGTTTATTTTTTTTCTCGAATAAAATAACAAACATACCTGCTCTGTGCAGTGGTTTTGCACAGAGAAGCACCATTTCCCACCTGTGTTCCTGGCTCCTCTTCTTGAACAGTGTCCCCAATAGCAAGCTTGCTATGGGGGCACTGGTGTGTGCTCACTCCCAAGCCCCGATCCATAAGACACATAGAGCCGTGCCCCCCGCACTCTCTCCTCATTGGCTCACTGGCCAATGGGTCCCGCTGCTGTGTCTCAGCCAATGAGGAGAAAGAGACCTAGGACAACTGAGGCTCCCGTGCACATTGCTGGATCAAGAGGGGCCTGGATGAGCATTAAGGGGGCTGTGGGGGAAGCAGTACAGAGAAGGTTTTCTATCTTCATGCATAGAACAACCTTCATCCTTTACAATAACTTTAACTGCACAGCTCACATAGTGCAGAACATTGGAAGATCTAATCTCTTCTCACTTATTTTAGACATTATAAGGTATGACATGCTGAGGAGAGTGAAAGCTTGCATTCTAAAGCTTTGGTGTAAATCCCTGCATGTGTGGATTCATTTCATATGAATTGTTACAGTTTTACTCAATATAAAATTATATTATGTGTTCATTTTTATGCCAACAGTGCAAGCTCTTATTTATTAATGGCTGTAAGATATACATATGACTGCATCTTTACATATATATATAGTGAGTAACAAGTGCAGGTGAGGACTGGAAACTTTTGCTCAAGAACGCAAACATAGAAACCTGTTTCATATGTGCTAAAGAAACGGCAACACCTAAATTAATATTCTGGCCAATTGAAATGAATAAACGTCCAAGTGATTGATGCGCCAAAACGCATTTCAAAAACATGGCTTTATGCGCGCTTTTTACGCTGATTTTCTCCTGCCAGGAGAAAAGCTGTTCAGAAGAGGCCAGTGGGCATGAGGCTGTATTCTTGTCAGAGCTATCTCACAGGGGTTGACCCATCTCCTGGCTGAGCTCAGAGCTAAAACTGCTATCTAATGCCGAGTACACACGAGCGGACTTTACGGCAGACTTGGTCCGGCGTACTGGATTTCGTCGGACAATTTGATCGTGTGTGGGCTCCAGCAGACTTTGTTTGCTTAAAAGTTGGATGGACTTAGATTTGAAACATGTTTTAAATCAATCCGTTGAAATCGAGTCCGGTCGAAAAGTCCGCTCGTCTGTATGCTAGTTCGACTGACAAAAAGCCACTCTAGGGCAGTTATTGGCTACTGGCTATGAACTTCCTTGTTTTAGTCAGGTCGTACGTCATCACGTATGAATTAGTCGGACTTTGGTGGATTGTGTGTAGGCAAGTCCGTTCATTCAGAAAGTCCGTCGTAAAGTACGTCGAAAAGTCCGCCGGGCAAAGTCTGCCGTAAAGTCGTGTGTACGCGGCATTACAGTCTTATATGTGATCCTGACAGCACCTTTATTATATGAGAGTTTTGCGTGTCTGAGCATTAGCCAGGCAGGAGATAGGAAAGTGTTCTGCTCTGACAGGAGGAGTATACAAGAAATTTGTAAAAATGTAGGCATTATAAAGGAAAAGGGTTTTTATTGCTGTATGTTTTTTCTGCATTATTAACCTTTCCTTCTGAGTATGCTTGTTCTTACAGATCTAGTGACTTCAGTGCTTCCTAAATCAGTGGCCTGAAACAAGTATGCAGATCCGGTGTTTGTATAGTTTGCTGTTGCATACCAATGAGAACCAGGCAACAAGCATTTCTAAAAAAAAATCCAGAAACAGCGGCCCACATATTTCTCTCTACACAAGTTACAAACAAAAAAAAAAAAAAAGACTTGTCCTTGTTTAGTGGTTTAAGCTGTACTGACAAAATCTAAAAAAATACCATAAAAGGTGGTCATAAAAGTAAAGGATTTAGGAAACCCAATGATCCTATTCTGAAACATAGGAAATAAAATTGCAGAATATCAGTAAAAACACCAACATTCTCTAGTGTTAAATGGTGCGGGAGAAGAAGTGGAACTAAGCGACTGTTAAATTGATTATTTGTGCCACCTGTAGCTCCAAGCCCCCAGTGAGAAACTGCAAGCAGCTTGGAAGGCATTTTATCTCCTCTTTGAAAATGCTGTTTATTTAAATACATTTCTGGTGAAACCAAGCAAAAAAAAAATGGCAGTTGAAATACAAATGTATGAATTGCAAGCATTTTCAGGCCAAAAGCAAGAAAAAAATGATTTTCTTGTTAACTAAATTACTTTATGGTGCTTATGTGATACTTGCATATTACAATAATAAGTCATTAGCAAATGTGTCATGTACTGTAAGTGCCAATAAGGGCTCAGCTGCGTATGAAAATGTTAATCACTGAAAAATATTAGATTAACCCTTTGTTGACTGTTTCCTCATTTGTGAAGAAATCAATGTGCTGCACATGAAACGTTCACGGAACAAGGTTAATTGAATGCTGTTAAGCAAATGAAATTATGTGTAGATAAGCCCATCTTTGGGATATTGGTAATGTTGCTGTTGTTCAGTTGGCATCAACCTTTTTAATCAGTTCAAATCAAGACCGAGGCATTAGAATGGTGTAATGTGCCTTTCAGAACCTGTGAGGATGGAATTATGGGAACGGCCTTAATGTTTTTTTAAACCTGCAGGTAGGTATGAGTGACGTTGAAAGACCTTGACATTTAAGTGAAAATCAGATTTGAGCAAAATTTCACACCTTTGGCAAAATGTTTTAGAGTCAATAGGGGAGACAAAATAGGGTTGACCCATCTCCCGTCTACAACACGTTGTAGTTCTAATGGTATGATGGGCTTTCTATGGCTCATAATAGGTTATGGAAGCTTCTTTTGACAATCATGGACCTTACCCCTCAAGGAACAATAAAGATGGTAAATGGAGCCTGTCACGGGCATGGCCAGAGCGGAGGCTGTTGGAGAGGACTGTGTGCAAGCCTGTTGCCCACCGATTATGGGCCCTAGCATTTGAGGTGAATGAGAAATCCAGTCTGAACTGTATTAATCGGACTCAGTCATGTATATATTGTATGGGGACTCCTTACTGTATATTTGTGTCCCTGCAGAGGGAGGGGGGATTCCTCCAGCAGCCCCCTGCTGATAAGACTGATTCATTCTGCTGGGACACATCCTGTGAGGAGATGCTGGTGTTATCAACATGTGTTTATGTTAATTGAGAGAGCTGATCACATTAGCCACCAGCCCTGGCTAATAGACGAATGGTCTAGGCTGAGGAGGGGGGAGATTGTTGTTTGTATTGTTAATTGTATTAATGTGTGAAGCTCGGTGCCCACAAGACTGTCATCTGGTCTGGGTACATTTTGTAGTAAATTAGCTCATGTTAATTAGGTTAGCTTTGAGTCATCCCTGCTGTATAAAGGTCTGTGAGATCTCAAAATAAAGGTAGTTCTGATGTACTCCAAGACTGGTGTTGTCTAGTTCTTGGGGTTCCTATGGCCAGATCCATTGGACTCGTGTTCCAGAACTTAGGAAGCGGTATATGACGGAAGCACTCAAGCGGAGTGTGGGGCGTTCCGTGACATTGGTGGCAGCAGTGGGATAGCTTCCTGAAGTCTGAAGTCTGGGACATCCAAACCTCCAACTGGATCCAAGATCAGCATAGCAGACTTCAGTCACCCCAGCGGAGATATGGACCTGGCATCAGAATTCCCGGGGCTGCTGCGGATCATCCTTTCAATGTACACCAGGACTGTGTCTGAGGATGAATACCTGGAGCTCAGGCAGCTGATTCGGGTGGAGCTCTGGATTGCAGCCCTCCATCTCGCTGGTATAAAACAGGGCAAGTGCTTTCCAACCCAAGAGCAACGGGCCAGTGACCAACGGGCATTGCGGATGGCATTCCTGGGAGAGCAGCCCCAGGAGCAATGGGTGACTGAGTTGGACAGGTTGGTCCAGCAGGAGATAGAGCTGGACAATCGATAGGGGAGACAACAGAATGCTCTCCGGAGGGATATGACTTTGGCGGCCCTGGATTGCTGTGGGAGAACCTTACAGATCTTTTTATGTTTGGCGATGAAGGGGAACCTGACCTTGAGGACATGAGAGACTATAGAGAGTCTATGCTCGGTCTTGCAGGGGTCTCAGAGCTCAAACCTGATCTGGACCATTTGCTAAGGAAGGAGCAGCATCTGGAAAGGGCATACAGGAAACTGCTAGAACAAGTTCAGCAGCATGCCAGAGAATCGGCAGTGGAAAATCCGGAGATTGCCGTCCCCAAACCTGAAGTGCTGACAACAGGGCAGAGCTCTGCTAACCTCTGTCCAGAAATGATAACATCTTCTGGGTTCCATGGACAGGAGATGGTGAACCCCTATTCCCCGACATCAGTTGCAGAGACATGGGATTTGATAGACTTTTCTGCTGAGGAAGAACAACCTGATGAGCCTCCAGCAGAAGAGCTGCTATCAGGGCCAAAGTTCACTGTGTTCTGCCCAGCACCAACAGTGGCTTCGGCCTTCCTGAGAGAAGAGGTAGTCGGCCTTTCTCCCACAACACTGACAGGGACATGTGATTTTCTGCCAGCAGCATCTATGGAGTTAAAACAAACTTCTCCAGCTGAAGATCTGCTAACTGAACAGAGGGTCCAAGACCTCTGTCCCACACTTTTACCACTTCCAGAGACTGGGGATTTAATAGACATTTCTGTAGAGGAGGAACCACCTAGCAAACCCCCAGCAGAAGTGCTGGCAACCGGACAGAGGGTCCAAGACCTCTGCCCCACACCTGCAGCAATTGTGGAGGCTCAGGGTGAGAAGATGGCAATCACTTCCCAGCAGCAGATACAGGGGGAGAAGGGAGAGGAGGTGTGTGTTGTCCCTCCCCAACAGTTGGCCAGGGTGGAGGAAGTGGGCTTTCCTCCCCAGCAAAGATCCGTGTACCTGGGAGACAGTACCATCGACATGTCGTCCCAGCAGCCAGATGAGGGAATGGAAAAGGAAGCAGCCGGCTCACCTCCCCAATGGCAGCTACACAGTTTGGGAGTGGAGGAAGCCAGCTGCCTGCCCCAACAGTTAGCCGGAGCAGAGGATGCGGAGTCCCCAGCAGAAGTGCTGGCAACAGGGCAGAGTGCTACCAACCTCTGCCCAGCACCGGCAACAACTACAGAGTTCCAGGGAGGCGGGGCAGTCGGCCTCCCTCTCCAACAGTTAGCCGGAACAGATGGTGTGGGGTTTCCAGCAGAAGGGCTGGCAACAGGGCCGAGGACTGCTGGACTCTGCCCTCAACTAACAGAGGATGGATTTCCTGTGAAGGTGGATGGAACTTCAGTCTCCACCTGTATACTCCAGGGATGCTGGGCAGTGGGCCCCGATCCCCAACAGCATGACAGAGTGAGCCCAGTCACCCTGTCTTCTCTCCAGCGGCAGATATGTTCTCTGAGAGAGGCAGAGGATGGCTGGGTGAGTAATGCACTGTTTGGGATGATTTGTTTGGGGTACTGTGTGGGTACAGGCAGTAGAGGACTGGAGCTGTTTACTAACTTCGGAGTCAACCCGTCTGGGGTCTCCTCCTGTGTTAGTCTCCTGCCGAAAGGGGAGAAATGTCACGGGCATGGCCAGAGCGGAGGCTGTTGGAGAGGACTGTGTGCAAGCCTGTTGCCCACCGATTATGGGCCCTAGCATTTGAGGTGAATGAGAAATCCAGTCTGAACTGTATTAATCGGACTCAGTCATGTATATATTGTATGGGGACTCCTTACTGTATATTTGTGTCCCTGCAGAGGGAGGGGGGATTCCTCCAGCAGCCCCCTGCTGATAAGACTGATTCATTCTGCTGGGACACATCCTGTGAGGAGATGCTGGTGTTATCAACATGTGTTTATGTTAATTGAGAGAGCTGATCACATTAGCCACCAGCCCTGGCTAATAGACGAATGGTCTAGGCTGAGGAGGGGGGAGATTGTTGTTTGTATTGTTAATTGTATTAATGTGTGAAGCTCGGTGCCCACAAGACTGTCATCTGGTCTGGGTACATTTTGTAGTAAATTAGCTCATGTTAATTAGGTTAGCTTTGAGTCATCCCTGCTGTATAAAGGTCTGTGAGATCTCAAAATAAAGGTAGTTCTGATGTACTCCAAGACTGGTGTTGTCTAGTTCTTGGGGTTCCTATGGCCAGATCCATTGGACTCGTGTTCCAGAACTTAGGAAGCGGTATATGAGAGGAAGCACTCAAGCGGAGTGTGGGGCGTTCCGTGACAGAGCCTTTTGCAGTGATTAGGGGATATATTAACCTCCCTGGCAGTATGATTATGTCAGATTTTTCATTCTGAAAGCAGTACATTGTTTTGCATGGAAATTTGACATTTTCTATTGTAGGCCTGTAATTCTTAGGAATAACTCACTTAAATCTGTCCAAACAAGAGTCTAGTAGTATGATAACGTTTGAAACACTAAATCATAAATTATAATATAATAAATAACTATAAGTAATTATAACAAATAATAATATAATGGAAATAAAATTTATTCAATAATGTAATCAAATCAAAAACACAAATTTGCTCAGTTGCAGAATTGTAGCTGTCATTACTTTTCAGTGTTTGATGACGGATTTCCCATGAATCACTATTGCTCAATTCTGTAAGTAAATCTAATTTACTAGCTGGTCTAAAACGCTTTTGACATAAAGGGACACTTTTTGGTTGCTATGGACAATCTCAAGTTTCCAGGCAGAAAGAACAGTATATATATATTATAAACCTGCATGCAGGGCACTGGACAAAGCATTAGTGACAAAAGGGAAGTGAAATAATTTGATACAGTAATGTAATCTGTAAGAGTGTACTGTATGTGTTATATGTTTTTCACTTTTTGAATTTGGCCCTGGGCTGCGTCCCCATGCGTTACGACGCTCGCAGGGAATGGAGCCTGTGATAGATCGAGCAGAGGACACAGCTCACACACACAGCGGGGAGACATCGCAGGATCCTGGGGACAAGGTAAGTAACTTTGCCTGGATCTTGCGATGCGATTCTGAG
The DNA here is from genome assembly GCF_042186555.1 of Aquarana catesbeiana. NCBI lineage: Eukaryota > Metazoa > Chordata > Amphibia > Anura > Ranidae > Aquarana > Aquarana catesbeiana. Next base: position 180,709,853 of record NC_133327.1, on the reverse strand, counting down.
TGTGGCCCGGGGTTACCGCTTTTGGTATGGAAAATTCACCCCGAGCCACACTCGCGAATACCGCTTAGGAGGTTAAAATAAATAGCGAAACAAAACAAGTACATCAGATCTCAGCTAAAGATTTAATGCATTAGCAAGATAATTTGTACATGTGCTATTTATCTTTTGTGTCCTTCTGCAGTCTTTGCAAGGTTAGGGTACTGTCAAGCATCAGAGAGTGGATGGCTCCTGGATTCTCTGATGGCAGCAGTGCTTTCCCCTATACCTTAATAGCTTGGACATGTTCTTATTCCCAATGGCGCCTCATTACTTAACTTTTTTCACAGAAAGCAAAAAAAAAAACTGAGAAAGAAGAAAGTAAATAAAACAATTAAAACAATAGCAAGCAAATAAAAATCAGATACACATCAAAACATGAAAAATGTGCAACTATGAAGAACATTAAATAAAATAAAACAAATCTAAAATTAAAAACTAAAATAAATTAGATACACCTCCTTTAAAATCCTCTAAATAAAGCAGCTCAGATAGCAAAACTGAGAGGGTTTGCTTTGGTGTAAACTCTGCCAATGAAAAAATCAGTAACTTCACAGCAAAACTGTATTTTTGTCCCACTGAAAAATCCTTTTCTTGAAGTTCATTGAGATGCAAGAGATTCAAAGACATTTGTGGTATACTACTCCATTGACCACCCTAGTATAACCTCTCCCATTCCCTGCCTTAGTTATGTAACAAAGCAGTAGTGGAATAACCTTGAGCCTGAAGTTGGCATTAGATGAGACCTGAACATCCACCTGGTAAAAGAACGTGTGAACAGAAGACAAAGTGGCAGTCTTGCAAATCTGGGAAAACTTTGCCTGATGCTGAAAATCCAGAGAAGCAAAGACCCAGTAAAGTGTACCAAGAAAGGGTGTCATCCAATCCTTAAGGTCATAAGCTTGAATGATGATCTGTCTGAACCACTGAGAAATGACGGATGGTAGAACAAAAAGTTGGTTCCTCTTTGTGGAGACTATCAAAGATGATAAAGAGAGAGTCAGTATTTCTAATAGAAGCAATGGCTGCAAGGTAGACATGCACAGCTCAAACTACATCCAGACAACAAAGGAAGATCTCATTCTGATATACTTGTTGAGGTGAAAGGCTGAAACCACCTTAGGAAGAAAAGAGCGCTCCAGGACTTAGGTGTTATGCCCTGTACACACAGTCGGACATTGATCGGACATTCCGACAACAAAATCCATGGATTTTTTCCGACGGATGTTGGCTCAAACTTGTCTTGCATACACACGGTCACACAAAGTTGTCGGAAAATCTGATCGTTCTGAACACGGTGATGTAAAACACGTACATCGGGACTATAAACAGGGCAGTAGCCAATAGTTTTCTGACTCGGTTAAATTGATGATAGGCAACTCCTATCCTCATATTGATTAGTGGTTCCAAATTAATAATAACTACTGCAGTAGGGAACAGACACAAAAGATACGCTCAGCATCTTTCCAAATAACTGTTCTCCTTTATTATGACGCAATTGAAGGTTTTTATACACATGATTACGTAGGTATCACATTAATATTACAATTGTATGTTTATGGTAACAAGGGGCGTTGCATAGGCAGGCTAATTCTAATCAGGACTCGAAAGAATGTAAACATGTACTGAAAACATTATTAGTGCTGTGTGCACAGTGAGGGTAGTGTGTAATACATACAAAATAGAATACAATTATATATAGAACTTACAAATTTCCATTACACTTTCGTTTCTTAATTTATTCTGAGCATGCATGGCACTTTGTGCGTCGCATTTGTGTACACACGATCGGAATCTCCGACAACGGATTTTGTTGTCGGAAAATTTTATAGCAAGCTCTCAAACTTTGTGTGTCCGAAATTCCTATGGAAAATGTGTGATGGAGCCCACACACGGTCGGAATTTCTGACAACAAGGTCCCATCACACATTTTCCATCGGAAAATCCTATTGTGTGTACAGGGCATGCTTTTCAGAGATGATGGCAACAAGAAAAGCAAATTTGTGAGTAGGTGTGTAAAGTGGTATTATAACTGATTACGATTAAGGTTAAGAAAACCAAGATAGGTCAAGAAAATCATATTCAAAATCCAAGTGATGGATTAACGCATAGAAGAAGCCATATGGGAGACACTCTGCACAAAGGTCCTATTCAGTGAATTGTTGTATAGTAGTCTTTGAAACAAGATCACAAGCACCTAGATTTTCCCCTTGATGATACTCAGGGCCAAATTTTGATCCAGGCTTGACTGCAAAAACATCAGGATTTGTCCCACAGAATATTTTCTGGGGTGAAAGCTTCTTTCCTCCTACGATTCGCAGTGGTAGACCTTGCAGCAAATGGGTCTCCTAGCTTTTAGCATCATATTAAACATTGATTCAGAAAAAACCCTAGTCCCTCAAAGCATCTGCCATGAGTCCCATCAGGTCAAAGTCACATTTGCCTGTGCCAGTTTGGGCCTTTGAGGATCACTGGAATGCCTTCCATCTTGAACTTGCAGAACAGATTAAAATTTCAGGGGAGGGAAGGCATAGATTATTATTATTATTATTATTATTATACAGGATTTATATAGCGCCAACAGTTTGCGCAACGCTTTACAACATGGGGCAGACAGTACACTTACAATACAAATCAATACAGGAGGGATCAGAGGGCCCTGCTCGATAGAGCTTACAATCTAGAAGGGAGGGTCAAGTGGAAACAAAAGGTAATAACTGTGGGGGATGAGCTGATGGAAAAAAAAATGAAAATACAGTTGTTAGGTGTGGGTAGGATAGGCTTCTCTGAAGAGAAGGGTTTTCAGGGATCTTCTGAACGCTATTAAAGTAGGAGATAAGCGGACAGATTGGGGTAGGGCATTCCATAGGATTGGAGAGGCTTTGGAGAAGGCCTGGAGGTGAGCATGGGAGGAGGTGACAAGGGAGCTAGAGAGCAGGAGGTCTTGAGAGGAATGAAGAGAGCGAGTGGGTTGGTATTTAGAGACTAAGCTAGTGATGTAGCTGGGGGCGAAATTGTGGATGGCTTTGTACGTAGTTGTTAGAATTTTGAATTTAAAGCGGGGTTCCACCCAAATTTTGAACAATATCTGTATGTATTCTCTTCCTTGCCTAGATGCTGACATGTCGTTTAAAAAAATTTCAATCGCCGTAATTACCTTTTATTTGTCTATTCTTCTTTGCACTTCCTGGTTCTCCTCCCGTGGGAGTAGGCGTGTTTCTAGCCTCTCCCAGACTCCTGGGAGCTAGTCTCAGGCTTCCCAGGATGCCACTGAGCATGTGCGGGAACGAGCGGTGAATGCTGGGAGCACAGCATTCACCACATCCAGGAAATAAATGCTTGTGGGCTTCAAATGCCCACAATGAAGATGGAAACCGCCTGCAGTGAATAATATAAGTTATTCTTTCCGATGAAATCTGACACAGGCGGACATATTACACACAATATGTGAGTATGCTGAGAAGAAAAGTTTGTGAATGAACTCAAAAAAAAAAAAACGATAGATAGGTGGACCCCGCTTTAATTCATTGGCCGAGCGGAAGCCAGTGGAGGGATTGACAGAGAGGAGTGGCAGACACAGAGCGATTGGTAAGGTGGATGAGTCTGGCAGCGGCATTCATGATGGATTGAAGAGGTGATAGTCTATGTAGAGGTAAGCCAATGAGAAGGGAGTTGCAGTAGTCGAGGCGAGAGATGACCAGCGAGTGAATTAAGAGCTTTGTTGTGTCATTGGTTAGAAAGGGGCGTATTTTGGAGATGTTGCGGAGGTTGAGGCGGCAGGATTTGGACAGTGATTGGATGTGTTGCTTGAAGGAGAGTTCAGAGTCTAGGACTACACCTAGAACCTTGGCATGTGGGGATGGGCTTATAGTTGTGCTATCGATTTTGATTGTACTCATCCAATGGAGCTTCTCCCAAAGGCAGTGACAAAACTAGACATTCTTTTACTTGAGGCAAAGACTCATTTCACCCGACCCATCTTGTGAGAAGTTCTTCATCAACACACTCACAGCACCCTGCCCAGGTAGAAAAGATTAAGTGTAATACGTAAATAAATAAGCCAAGGGATGGTAATTATATATGTATAGTAACCGCTTGCTGACCGCCGCACACAGATGTACGTCGGCAGAATGGCACAGGCAGGCAAATGGGCGTACCTGTACATCCCTTTGAATTTGCCGCCTATTGGGCGCGCACACCGGCGACGGCACGGGAGCGTGCCTGCAGGTCCCGGGAACTCAGTGTTCGCCGGCAGCCCGAGATTGCGGTGAGGACAAGCAGAACAGGGAGATGGCTTTGTAAACAAGGAATTTCCCTGTTCTGCCTTGTGACATGACAGAGATCCACTGCTCTCTGTCATTGGGAGCAGTGATCGCTGTCATGTCAGTGGTAGCCCATCCCCCCTACAGTTAGAACACCTCCCTAGGACACACTTAACCCCTTGATCTCCCCCTAGTGTTTAACCCCTTCCCTGCCAGTGACATCTACACAGTAATCAGTGCATTTTTATAGCACTGATCGCTGTATAAATGACAATGGTCCCAAAATAGTGTCAAAAGTGTCCGATGTGTCCACCATATTGTCGCAGTCATGATGAAAATCGCAGATCACCGTCATTACTAATAAAAAAAAAATGAATAATAAAAATGCCATAAATCTATGCCCTATTTTGTAGTGGCTATAACTTTTGTGCAAACCAATCAATATACGCTTATTGCAATTTTTTTTTTTTTACCAAAAATATGTAGAAGAATACATATCGGCCTAAACTGAGAAAGAAATTTGTTTTTTTATATATTTTTTGGGGATATTTATTATAGCAAAAAGTAAAAAATTGTGATTTTTTATCAAAATTGTCATTCTTTTTTTGTTCATAGTGCAAAAAATAAAAAACGCAGAGGTGATCAAATACCACCAAAAGAAAGCTCTATTTGTGGGGAAAAAAAGGACATCAATATTGTTTGGGTGCAACGCCATAGGACCAATTGTCAGCTAAAGCGACGCAGTGCTGCATCGCAAAAAATGCTCTGGTCAGGAAGGGGGTAAAATTTTTGGGGGCTGAAGTGGTTAATGTACATAAGGGGACACTATGCGTGGGATGCCTGAATTCTGTAAGTGCAGTCTGTATGGTGAGCATGTACTGTCAATGGGTTTTTTGTATACTTTGTATATGTACTGTGTAGGTGCACTGTGCATGGGCATTGTGTTGGATATTTCTGCCACTGAGTCCCTTCTGACACCATGCAGTAGATCATATATAGATCTGAACAAAAGGGCAAAGTAGATCCCAGACACTTACAGTGGGCAAAATAATTACAGTATTTGATACCCTGAAGATTTTGTAAGTTTGCCCACTTACAAGGAAATGAAAGGCTTATAATTTTTATCAAAGGTGTATTTTAAGCACTTCAATACCAGGCACTTTCCCCCCTTCCTGCCCAAGCCAATTTTCAGCTTTCAGCGCTGTCACTTTTTAAATGACAATCGCACAGTCATGCTACACTGTACCCAAACAACATTTTTGTCATTTTGTTCCCACAAATAGAGCTTTCTTCTAGTGGTATTTGATCACCTCTCCAGTTTTTAATTTTTTTACTAAACAAATAAATAAAAAATAATAGACCAAAAATTTTGAAAAAAAAAACAGTTTTTCTTCGTTTCTGTTATAAAATTTTGTAAAAAAGTATGTTTTCTCCTTCACTGATGGGCACTGATAAGCTGCACTGACAGGCACTGATAAGGCAGCACCGATGAGGTGGCACCAATGGGATGGCACTGATGAGCACTGAGGATGGGCACTTATAGGTGGCACTGATGGGTGGCACTGATATGCAGCACTGATGAGCATTGATAGGTGGCACTGATGGGCACCGATGGGCACTGATAGGTGACACTGATGGGCACTGAAAGGCTGCACTGATGGGTACTTATGGGTGGCACTGATAGGCTGCACTGCTGAGCACTGATGGGCGGCACTGCTAGGCACTGATGGGCCACTGATGGCTGGCACTGATACATTGCACTGATAGGCATCACTGATGGCACTGGCACTGGTAGGAATTTTTAATGGGCACTGATTGGCAGCTGCCTGGGCAGTGATTGGCAGCTGCCTGGGCACTGATTGGCATATTCCTGGTGGTCCTGTGTGGTAGTCATCCCTGGTGGTCCTGGTGGCATCCCTGGTGGTCCTGGGTGGGTATCTGCGGGGAGGCTGCACTAATAAACAATCAGCACAGACCCCCCCTGTCAGGAGAGACAGAATATCAACCAAAAAATCCAAAAAAACACATAATACAAATGTTAAAAAATGAGTTGCAGTTCAGTGAGTAAAATAAGTATTTGATCCCCTACCAACCAACAATAATTCTTGCTTCCACAGACTGGCTACAGTTTGTGCTCATGTGGTACACAGATTAGTCCTGTCAATTTATTAAGGCGTTTCTAACAACAACTTGTTATGTGTATAAAAGACAACTGTCCACAGAATCTTTCTTCCATTCAAACCTCACGATCATGGGAAAGACCAGAGAACTGTCATAGGACGTCAGGGACAAGATTGTAGACCTGCACAAGGCTGGAATGGGCTAGAAGACCATCAGCAAGAAGCATGGTGAGAAGGAGTGAATGATCTCAAGGCAGTTGGGACCACAGTCACCAAACAAACCATCGGTATCACAATACACCAGCATGGATTGAAATTATGCAGGGCCTGCAAAGTCCCCCTCCTCAAGAAGACATTTACAGGCCCATCTAAAGTTTGCCAATGAACATCCAAAAAATTCAGAGAAGGATTGTTAGAAAGTGCTGTGGTCAGATGAGACCAAAATTTAGCTCTTAGGCATTAACTCGACTCGTGTTTGGAGGAAGAAAAATGCTGACTATGACTAAGAACACCATCCCTACAGTCAAGCACGGAGGAGGAAACATTATGCTTTGGGGCTGTTTCTCTGCTAAAGGTACAGGCTGACTTTTTCACATTGAGGGGCCAATGGATAGGGTCAGGGAGAGGAGAGAGTGCTCGACAACGACCGGTGAAGCCTGGAGTGATGATATCACCCATAGGTTCCTATGTCCCATCTGTTGTTGGTGCTCCCTCCTCTCCCCTGCATACACCACTGGTTCACACCAAGGATAACATGACCGGACTGGAGTAGCCTGAAAATAGGTGTATACATCTTTTCTACACAGGTTAGCCATCATAGGCATTGGGAGAGGGCTAGTTAGGTTTAAACTTGAAATTTCACTTTAATCCCTCACCGTTGGTGGGTATTGGTGGAGCTAATTAAACTCACTGTGCATTAATGGACACTGACAGTGTTTTTTAATCCCTTCATAAAGTGGTTAATCACTGACATTGGTGCCACTAATGCAGTTCAAAGAGGTTAAATAACTGTCAATGGTCACTAATGCATCAGTGATCAGTGGCAGATCATTAACCCCTCCCTGCTGCACTTTACTGACTAACGACTTTTTTAATAAATTAACCCCTTTATCCCCTTCAGGAGTTAACCAGTCCAGTTCACAGGAATGAAAGATGGGGGAGTGAGAGAGAGGGTGGGAGAGAGAGAGGGGGACTGACAGAGAGGGGGGATGAGAGAGAGGGGGGCTTAGAGTGAGGGGAGCTGAGAGGGGGGCTGAGAGAGAAGGGGTGAGAGAGAGAAGGAGAGTGAGCGAGAGAGGGGGCTGAGAGGGGGCTGAGAGGGGGGTAAGAGGGGGGTAAGAGAGGGAGGGGGATGAGAGAGGGGGGTTGAGAGAGAGGGAGGCGTGAGAAAGAGAGGGGGACTGAGAGAAAGAGAGTGGAATGTTGGAGGAATCCTGGCTCTGGAAGGCACCGGGGATGCTGCATGCCTCTTGGAGGTGGGGTGGTTAAGGAGTTGGTGAAGGCTGGAGCTCTTCTCTCTCCCTGGCTCTCACGCCTATATGCCCTCACTGATCACCCTCCACGTGGCTCTGCGGGGCCACCCACACTCACTCGCCGTGTGGAGATACAATGTATCAAGGAAGTCAGACACTATCCACTGATGGATAGATGCATGGCTGTACTAGGTATGTTGAGTAGCAGCTTAACTGCAATGGGTCAGTGTAGATATAGGAACAGGGGTGATAACAGAGCTCAGAAATCTTGGGATACAAGGCGCAAAGAGGCTCCATCCGGTAATATTTGTAACCAGAGCTACATGAAGGGTGGCTGAGCCTTGGGGTACACAGCTCAGGGGATACATATGCTGTATTATGGGGTGAAACTCATGAATAAATGCCACAGTTCATTAATCACCGTATAATAGCTGCATATTAATTTTATATGTAATCCAGACGGTTCAGGGACAGGATCATTAGCTCCATGAAACACTGATAGATATCAGTAATTCCACAGTGCTGAAAATCTGCTGATGTGTTAATGACAGGATAAGGAAAGAGTGATTGAAGGGGTTAAGTGAACATGGAATGAGGCTGATTATTCCAGAGGATATCAGATCCCCCCCCCCAAAAAAAAAGTCTCCCAGTGACTGAAGTTGTGGTGTCTGTGTCCCCTGGACAGACCCTGGGCTCTCAAGGGTTAACCAGGAGCCATCTTGCCAATAAAATATGGACAATCTGTACTCATTGCTTAGTCTGTGTGCCTATCTCGGCTGGGAGCGACCACCAGCTGATCCCCCCCCCCCTAGGCTGCAGATCGCAAGAGCTAGATTCCCAAAGAGCTTTTTTACCTGGGTAGTGTTAACTCCTTCACGGTTGACTCTCCCACCCCACAGCTGGGTACTACTAGTGGATACCTTCTACAAAGCCGACCTAGAAAGGGACAGACTTGCTCTCCCAGGTTGACTCCCGGTCAGGGTCTGGACCTCGGCCGACTTTCCAGCGATCAATGGCAGTGCGGGCTCACACCGAGCAGCCAGTGGTGTGTGGGTTTGGCTCCTGTGAATGCAGTTCAGCTCATGTCAGTCGCTGACGGTAGAGCCCAATCCAACCAAATCCTAGCTAGTGTGCAAGCACTGCCTGCAGACATCTGGCCCTCTCAATTTGGCTCCCAAGGCCGCCGGTGTCCCTCTCAAGTTGGTGCCCCTGCCCCCCCTCCCCCCTAGTTTTGGTCCTGTTTAAAGGGTCTGTTCAACTTCAGACAAACTTGTCCATTTTATTGTTGAACCTTGAGGCCAATAGGTCCATATCTGGCATCCCTCACTAGTCTGGTACAAGATGTAGGTTTCATTCCTACAATGAATGGGGATCCAAGCACTTCTGGCTGAGAAAGCCTGCCTGCCAGCTGTCCACCACTTGAAATGTACAAAGCAGACAAGGCTGGAAAGTGAAGATCTGCCCAAGACAGAATCATTTCTACTACTCATGCCCCAGCAAGATTTTTGGTTCCTCCCTGGTGGCTGATGTACACCACTGCTGTGACATTGTCTGACTGGATCCTGATTGGATGACCCTCCAGTCAGAATATTCAGGACAGAATCCTTCTGGTTCCCCTCTAATAGTTGATATACACCACTGCAGTGCAATTGCCCAACTGGATCTCAATTGGATTACTCTCAAGTTGGGATTTCCATCATTGCAGGGATAACTTCGATCAAAGCTCAATAATGTTGATCAAGAGATGGGATTCTTCCGGCATCCAAGTCTTCATCGATAAGGTGTCATTACAGACATCCATTGTGACAAACCTCTAATGCCCCCTACACACAGTCGGATTTTCTGACGGAAAATGTTTGATTGGAGCTTGTTGTCGGAAATTCCAACCGTGTGTAGGCTCCATCTGACATTTTCCATCGGAATTTGCGCCACACAAAATTTGAGATCTGGATCTCAAATTTTCCGACAACAAAATCGGTTGTCGTAAATTCCGATTGTGTGTACACAATTCCGATGCACAAAGTTCCACGCATGCTCGGAATCAAGCAGAAGAGCCACACTGGCTATTGAACTTCCTTTTTCTCGGCTCATCGTACATGTTGTACGTCACTGCGTTCTTGACATTCAGAATTTCCAACAAGATTTGTGTGACCGCGTATGCAAGACAAGTTTGAGCCAACATCCCTCGGGAAAAAATCCATGGATTTTGTTGTCAGAATGTCCGATCGTGTGTACGCAGCATTAGTGCTTGATTCCTGATACACAAGATCTGTGACAACCTGGTCTTTTTTGACAGGCATCGGTGTGTCCAGAAACTGAACTGAGTTATCCCATGATAATAAAATGTTCAACTGTAGAGGTCTGGAGTGGAACGTGGCAAATGGGATTGTCTCAACTAATGCTACAATCAGCCCTGGGACTCGAATGCAAAACAAAGAGTTAGTTGGGGATCCAACCAAGCCTTTTAAAAGTCTGAACTGTGTGTGCCACATTGTCAATCAGAGCTCGTGAAACAGGAAATTGTTCATATATCCCACAATAGAAATTACCTTGTGCCGTGTGTGTTTGAGATCTGACATGTTACACCTAAAGCAGGAACAACTTAGCTCAAATACAAGGTGAAACCTCGGGTACTCCAGAACTGGCTGCTTGAAGCACTAGAGGTTCAAATGGTCGTAGGTGACCAGGTCACTTTAGGCAGCAGCAAGGACTAACCAAGTTGAAACTATGTGTCTCTTGTGACAAGGAATAATGGCGGGAATGTGCTACCTCATGCTGAATGACTGAGACATGAGTGCTGAGTGTGCCAATGTGACACACTACCTAGTGACACAGCACTCAATCATGTTACAGCCCTTTTCATGGAAAACCAATGGAAAGATAGAGAAAATAATGGAGGCCCATGTTTCTTACAAAGTATCTCCTGGTGCTCCTCCCACATAGCTTTTTCATAAATGATTCTTGAGACAAAAAAGCACTCTGCGGCTAACACAGTACACAAAGGTCTGGAAAGTACCGGAATTCAGTTTCTGAAGGTCAGATTCCAGGAACGCCGTGCAATCGTCTCTCTACATACATATACTGTGTGTGTATATACTGTATATATACATGCCTTGAAAAAGTATTCATACCTCTTGAAATTTTCCACATGTTGTCATGTTAGAACCAAAAACATGCAAAGTAGCACATAATTGTGAAGTGGAAGAAAGATGATAAATGGTTTTCAATTTTTTTTTACAAATAAATATGTGGAAAGTGTGGCGTGCATTTGTATTCAGCCCCCCTCAGACAATACTTTGTAGAACCACCTTTCGCTGCAATTGCAGCTGCAAGTAATTTTTTGGATATATCTCTACCAGCTTTGAACATTTATGCCTCGTTTCCACTGAGCAGATCGGTTCAGGTCGGTACAGTTTGGAAGGCCTAGAATGGTCCGGCCTATTCAGGTGAGCGTTTCCACTGCAAGTCGGACCGCCAGGGGCCATACGTGGGTTTCGAAAAAATGCCTAGCATGGCGTCACACGTCCACCAATCAGTGGAATGTATCACAGCTCCGCCCTAACTGAACCGTACCATTTTCTATGGCCCCACATCTGAAGCAGGACCCAGAATGGTGCGGTTCAGTTCGGTTGTATGGGCCGCTTTCATAATGGAAAGACTCAAAATAGCGTACCGTACCAAATCGAACCGATCCGCTCAGTGGAAATGAGGCACTAGAGAGTGAAATTGTTGCCTATTCTTCTTTGCAAAATAGCTCAAACTCTGTCAGATTGGACGGAGAGCATTTGAACAGCAATTTTCAAGTCTTCCCACAGATTCTCAATTGGATTTAGGTCTGGATTTGACTGGGCCATTCTAACAGATGAATATGTCTTGATCTAAACCATTCCATTGTAGCTCTGGCTGTATGTTTAGGGTTGTTGTCCTGCTGGAAGGTGAACCTCTGCCGCAGTCTCAAGTCTTTTGCAGACTCTAACAGGTTTTCTTCTAAGATTTCCCTGTGTTTGGCTCCATCCATCTTCCCATCAACTCTGACCAGCTTCCCTATTAGTGCTGAAGAAATGTAATCGCACAACACGATGCTGCCACCACCATGTTTCACGGTGGGATGGTGTGTTCAGGGTGATGTACAGTGTTCGTTCGTTTTCTGCCACAAATAGTGTTTTGCTTTTAGGCCAAAAAGTTCAATTTTGGTCTCATCTGACCAGAGCACCTTCTTCCACATGTTTGCTGTGTGCCCCACATGGCTTCTTGCAAACTGCAAATGGGACTTCTTATGGCTTTCTTTCAACAATGGTTTTCTCCTTGCCACTTCCATAAAGGCCAGATTTGTTGAGTGCATGACTAATAGTTATTACGTAGATAGATTCCCCCACCTGAGCTGTGGGTCTCTGCAGCTCCTCCAGAGTTACCATGGACCTCTTGGCTGCTTCTCTGATTAATGCTCTTCTTGCCCATCCTGTCAGTTTAGGTGGACAGCCATGTCTTGGTAGGTTTGCAGTTGTGCCATACTCTTGCAATTTTTGGATGATGGACTAAACAATGCTCTGAGAGATGTTCAAAGCTTGGGATATTTTTTTATAACCCAACCATGCTTTTAACTTCTCCACAACTTTATCCCTGACCTGTCTGGTGTGTTCCTTGGCCTTCATGATGCTGTTTGTTTACTAAGGTTCTCTGACAAACCTCTAGGAGCTTCACAGAACAGCTGTATTTATACTGAGATTAAATTACAAACAGGTGGACTCTATTTACTAATTAGGTTACTTCTGAAGGCAATAATTGGTTCCACTAGATTTTAGTTAGGGGTATCAGAGTAAAGGGGGCTGAATACAAATGCACGCCACACTTTTCAGATATTTATTTGTAAAAAATGTTGAAAACCATTTATCATTTTCCTCCCACTTCACAATTATGTGCCACTTTGTGTTGGTCTATCACATAAAATCCCAATAAAATAAATTTACATTTTTGGTTGTAACATGACAAAATGTGGAAAATTTCAAGGAGTATGAATACTTTTTTAAGGCACTATATATATTATTACTGTTTAAAAGTTTTTGGCAGGTGTAAAAAAATGCTGTAAATTAGGAAAGCTTTCAGAATTAGAAGTATTAACAGTTTATTTGTATTAATTAACAAACTGATAAAAAAAAAAAAAAGAGAAGGTTCGGGGGGGTATTAAAAAGGTTATATTATGTACATGTATTTGTGTTTTTATCATGACTAGAAATATCCTTCAGTCCATCAATAATTCCTTCTGTAAATGTTTGATAGTACTGTTGTTATGAATGTAACATGCTTTTCTTTATTTTAGGGGCAGAGTAAAGGTTGTCACATTCTTGTTACCAATGGATATGAGGGCATACGCTGAAAATCAAAAGACCTTCCAGAATCCAGAAAATCAAAGAGCGAATCACTTGAGCACGATAATTGAAAAGGATCCATGACCTGGTGAATTTTTTAAGACCATCTGACTCATTCTGATGAGTGGACATTAAAATGATAGCTGGCTCTAGGGTTACATTTTGTACACAGTACTCTGGCAGGCTGCCTTCTCATATGGACAAAACGATTGCTGTGGGTCACTGGTCCTTTGTTATTCGAAACCCGGGGCCGCTGAAAATTGTATTACATTGTGAACCTACATATAGCTTTTCTTGAATCTAGCTTTTCTTCTGTTTCACCAGCTTGTTAATTAAATATACCAGTTGAGCGTACATGGCAAAAGTAGGTCAGGCCTTATAAATATACAGTACATTTCTACATGAAGGAGAAGTTTTGAAACTGTAATAAAAAATGTTAATTGAACAATGATTAAATATGCCTATCCTAAATTCATATTCAAAGTTATTCACCTGCAGACCAATGATGTCACATTTTCTTTTTAAGTGCCATTGATGACTTACTTGCTAGTTTCCTGGCTGTCATAATGACTCTCTGACTCTTCAATGTTTAATAAAAAAATCTGGCCATACAGCCTTCAGGGATATAATTGGTGGCCAAACTGTGACTGCATCCAATCATATGCATCTGCTGTTTAGGTATTCTGACAGATGCTGCTGGCAACTGTCAGGATACAATAGGCCAAAAATGGGCATCTGCACTGTATAGCGTGGATGGAGGAATATATAGGCTAAACAAAAAAGATAATAAACATTTAATGTGTGGCCAACCTAAGTATGCAGATAAGGAAATGTGAAAGAAAACATCAATAGTTACTTGTTCAGGATCAGCGATTCAAATATTGAAGCAAGATGGGCACTATGACCACAAGAAAAAGATAATTTTTGAATGAAGAGCTCAACATTGGTAACCTCCATGGTTTATTATTATTGATTTTCTTTAAAGTGAATCTAACTAAAAGTGAAATATGGAGCTAGTATATCCAATAAAAAGAGGGTTCTGCACATGCCTTTCCATCTAAGCTCCCTGGGAGACTGCACTTCCAGGTGCTCTGCAAAGTTTCAGCTCAGAAGCCATTATTCCGACACACCATACCTACAATTGGCACTTTACTGTTAGTCAGTGAAGCACGTCACAGTGCATTGGGTATATGGATAGAGATATACAAGAGCTCTGATTTTCTTTTTTTCAAATTGAAGTCAAAAAGAAAAGATAGCATTGTAGTCTACTATGTTATCAGGATTTAGGTGGGTCGGTGGTGGTGGTGGTGGTGGTGGTGGGGTCTTTTACCTTTTGTGGGTAAACCTAGAATCAGGTTATTGGTAGAAGAAATAATGGCCAGCTGGAGAGAGGACACTGTGGTAATGACCTACACAACTCATATGCTCTGCCTTCCCATCATATATTCTTCTGGCCAGACTCATTTCAAGGCAGATTTCAATTTCCATTAAATGACAATTTTCAGAAATTCATCTCACACACAAAATAAAAGATTATTATAAATTACTCTAAATCTTTGATGTGCTGCCTTAGCCAGCAATAAGCACAGAGCTGTGGAAAAAACAGTTTCTCTAATTTTGTCATTAAATGTCATTAGATCATTGAAACAGGTATTGTTTTCATGTAATTTTCTCATAATGATAAAGCAATAAAAATGTGCAATCTTGGATATGAAAAAATGATTGCTTTTTCATGGTCAATAACTTAACCTCCTGTAAGTGTTAAACTGGATCTCATTGCTGTGTAATAAAATGTGTCCTGTTTGACCCAAAAGCACCAAGATAGCTTTAAAGAGGTATTAAACTCAAAACAAAATATTACAGCTTAATGATCTTCATATGTGGTGGCTGCATTAGTTTTCTTATTTTACACTTTTGTTTTCTTTCTTTTTTTTAGAAGTGTCCTATAAACGAATATAAACACATACTGTATATGTCATTGCCAGTGTGAATGAGGTCTTAGTGTTGTAGCTACTAACACCAATGGCTTCATTTTAAAATAGAAAGCACAGTCTCAAAAGCCCCTACAACTACTACCCAGTAGTTGTACACATATACTGTAGGTCTCTACACATGTAGGTCTCTACCTCCTTCTTTCCTTGTAGCCAACAAAGAGATGAAGGTGGCATGATGGGAGGACACATACTGTAATAATGTCTAGGGGGATTTAAATCATAGTATGCCCTCCAAATTTGGTATTTAAAAAGAACACAGACTAGGGTTAAAAATGTCTCAAATAACTTTGTCATAAACATGAATTAATTGCTAGATATAAAGCAAATATACGTAGAGGTGCCTAAACAGCTGTCTAGGCACCTCTTTCTGAACTTTCTGATTGGCAAAGCTCTGGCACTTGTACTTCCACAACTGGGAGCTGCTTTAATATTTTTGCACTGGAAAATTCTTATAAGGTTTTAATTCATTGGTACCTAACTCCCTCTCATATTTCTAAGTATGTGCCCAATTACTCACTCTTTTGTTTTTGGGTCTGTGGACAAGAGGGAACGATTCTTCAGAATCCGTAGTCATGTCTTAAAGCTTGGAGATTATTGATTAGAATTTACTCTTTAATGCACACAGTCTTGACCTGTAATCTATGTAAAGACCCTGTCGAGACCCTCTTAAATAATCCAAGATATCTAGTGTAATGTGGCATAAATGTTTGGCTTTATATTCTGTGCCACCACACCACACAGCTCAGTTGTGGAACGCCTCCTGTAATTAATTTCAAAAAGGTTAAAACGCAGCTAAATAAAACCAAAAACAATGAAAAATTAACAGTTTTTTTCACTGAACAACCATGAAAATTTTCTAAAAATCTGATCCCCAAGGATAACCTATTTGCAACCTAACCTAGGAGCCCTAATTATGTGACCATGACTAAGAGATTGGCCGATCCCCAGGAATGGAAGATTCCTAATTATGTGGCCATGATTAAGAGATTGGCCGACCCCCAGGCATGGAAGATTCTCTTTATCCCCCTTGTTGTGTCTCCTTTACTCCCTTTTCCCTTCCCCCTTTTTTCTAGCCTTTTTCTATCATTCTTTTACACTTACTACCTGTCTTTTCTCCCTTTACGTAGTGTAGTCACAGTCACTGAAACTAGTCTTATAATTGGATATATAAAGCAGTTTCAAGTTCTAGATTACCATACAGTATGTCACAGCTTCCATGATTAGGATAATACTGGATTCCCTATCTAGTTATGCCTATTTCCTTTCTGTGATATTTTGAAAAGGGTTGTATGGTATTTTATTATCTTGTAATTGCTCTGTAGAATTTAGTGTCAATATGTACTGTACTTATCTACATTACTTATTTGTATCTGCCAAAAACCCTAACAAAACATACTGAACAAGAAAGAAAGCAATCAAGCGTGAACACTGCCATTAAGTGATGGACCTGTGCCCTTCAGGACCTCCCAGTTATCGTCATATTAAGATGCTTGAGTGCTGCTGCATGTATGACATGAGGTTTTTTTTTCTGACAAAGTTGCTTTAGATATGTTTTTTAACTTCAACTGTGGTGTTCCAGTTTGTGAACTAGAACCTTCAACTTGTAAGTTTTACTTCAACTGAATCATAAAAAGCAAAATGGAGTGCACATACATTTTTTTTGAGAACCTCATACTATGATATACCTCAAACTCATCTATGCAGATCAACACAGCTCAATAGACATGGTTTGAGTAAATGCTAAGTGGTAAGATGTTGAGACCAAGAGCTTGAATCAAATCTTGAAGTCAGACCAGTAGATGTACTGTACAATACAAAATATCCTTCATCTTTTGCAAATAAAGGACTGGAATTTTTTTTTCTCCCTGCTTTACTTCAACTGAATCATAAAAAGCAAAATGGAGAGTGCATACATTTTTTTTGAGAACCTCATACTATGATATACCTCAAACTCATCTATGCAGATCAACACAGCTCAATAGACATGGTTTGAGAAAAAGCTAAGTGGTAAGATGTTGAGACCAAGAGCTTGAATCAAATCTTGAAGTCAGACCAGTAGATATACTGTACAATACAAAATATCCTTCATCTTTTGTAAATAAAGGACTGGGATTTTTTCCCCTGCTTTCATCCAAACACATATACCTATGAGAACTTTTTTTTTCATTTTCAATGTATAGCTTGATTTAAACACAATACATGAACAATAATCTTTATGCAAAAAACTGCCTTTAATAAAAGGATGACATATACATCTTATCCACATACTGTATACATAATAAACACAAACCATTAGCTAAAAATGTTCCATAAGAAAATATATTTACACTTTGAAACGCTGCACAGAGCTTAGGAATGACACAATAAACTATCAAATAAAACATTACTTTATCACACAGCATGGAGGACTAGTCTGCAACATCTCACAATAAAGATGACTGAATTTGAGCAGAATGTTTTATAGTTTTAATTAGTTTGAAATTAAACATTTTAATCATCTCCAAAATGGTGTAAATGTATCTTGGGAGCTCATTTTCTTCTGTCAGTGAGATGAGATGATGTGTACTATTTTGGCACTATGCACAAACACAGACAGCTCCCCCCCCCCCCACCTTCCCCAGTCTGTACCTTTTGAAATTAAATAAAATTATCATCTGATTTTATTTGGGGCTTTTAAGTATTTTTCATTATTTGGATATTTTATGATTAACATTTTGGCTATTTTGAACTAGCTTGTCCAACTGCAAATGAATATATGACTATATCATACATGCTGGGGGGGGGGGGGTTACAACTGGGGGAATCAATGCTGGAGAAGGATTTGGATGTTCTGGTAGATCATACTCTTAACAATAGCATGAAATGCCAAGCTGCTGCTTCCAAAGGGAAGGGAACAAAACCCCTTCATATATTAAAGTTATGGAAGAGGTATGGACTGCAGAGACAGAGAGATATATTATTTTGCCCCTGTACAACTCATTGGTAAGGCCTCATCTGCAATATGCAGTTCACAAAGTATATTGGGGAACTGGAGAAAGTGCAGAGAAGGCCAACCAAAATAAAATGTGGGAAATGGAGGAGCTATGAGGAAAGATTAGGAGATTAAGGGATGGAAGATTCTTTTTATCCTCCTTGTTGTTTGGACAAGTAGAGAAAGTGAATCTCCCTGGTGGGTAAAAAAGCAGCAATACAAACCTTACTGAGGTTCTAATCCATTATCACTCCACCCATATCTCAAACAAAAAAGGTTTTGCCTTTAGGTATACTTTAATTCCAGGACCCTGAATACTGTATGTCTCTTTTTAACACTAACTTAAAACCCTAAGAATATTAAAAGATTCCAGAGAAATAAAACCAAATAACAGTATATTAGCTACCAAAACCCTGGTATGAGATGATTCAGATGGGAACTACTAACCCCTTAACCCAATCTGTCCAAATGTCCCCTACTCTATTCACATTTAGTTGCTTCTCTAAAGAGATGGGTTTTCAGAGATCATATCCTGCCTACCCCTAACAACTGTAGTTTTATTTTCTCCATCAGCTCATCCACCACAGTCATTACCTTTTGTATCCCTTGAACCTCGCTTTTAGATTGTAAGCTCTTCCTCTTGTACTGAATCATATTGTAACTGTACTGTCAGCTTTCATGTTGTCTACATAAATCCTGAATAACAATAAATATTAATAATATAGTGTATATACATTCCAGGGCAAAGCCAGTAAATAGCCCAAATGTCAAGGAATTGCTGCTTCCATTGAAGACTTCTAAGTAATTTTGCTCTAGGATGGATCATCTTTAAAAGAATTGCATAATCTGGCATGCTTTGTTAAGCAGAACTCTTGGTCTTTCTAAAGCTCTTGCAGTGGTTTCCTCAGACAATACCAAATCTTCTTCGACACCTTAATGTATATATTAAGGTAGGAAATATTTAGAATTCTAACAAATACTTGCCTTTGTAGCTTATAGCTATAGATTGGCTGTTCTTTCAATGATTACTTTTATTATTATACAGTATATTTCCGTCAGCGGCTTCCACCTGCTGAGCAGATATTTGAAGGTTAAATCTTGGAGTTTGCCATGTATTATTCATTAGGCTTGCACATAATCTAAATAGGAATAGTGAAAAGCCATTTCAGTAGTGTCAGTCTGTCAGTGCCCAGCAGACCTGTAATTTGTAATCTCCTCTACCAGCTGTTATCTCACATTAGCCCAGCTCACAGCAGCAATTGTGGACAAGCACACAGCAGCACTCTCTCCCTCACTACTGAACCAATGTTCTTTAAATAGCATTAAGGAAATCTACAGTACTGTTTAACTGTTGGCTGATTTGCACTGTGATTACCAAAAAAGTACATTTAGACAAGTCTCACAGAAAGATGATGTCAAACCATCCACAATACAATTATTTAAATGCAGTCATTATGTAATATTGATCTGACTCACAAAATCTTTGATAAATTATCCTGATCCTTTCTGGGAACACACCAATAAAGAATTAGATGACTCCTTCACATGTCTTTCCTGTTACTCGGATAAGGACCCCTTTATAATTGATCACAGTTAGTTTTCGATTTTTGGAATGTGTGTTGTAAAATATCTCAAAATATCTCAAAAAGTTTACACTTTAGCCATTAAAGTTTTTAAAGCCTATTCTATAAATATCAACATGCAATCGATTTTTATTGGCCTTTGATTAAAGCTGAACTTCAGGCAGACATAAAAATGTGAATGCATAGCTGTGTTCAAAATTAAAATATTTCTCTAATTGCAAATAGTGTGCCTGAATTTGACCTGGTACCAGCATATTGTAGTTCCTATACAGCAGAGCTTAGATGGGAGGAGGAAGAATCAGCATAAACAGTTTTGTGATGCAGCAAGAGGAGCATGCTGATAGGAAAGCAGGGTGACAGAGAGATGAGGTCATCAATCTGCTGTTTATTCTTTGACTGTACAGTCACATGGTGCAGGTGGGGAGGAGACCTGTCAGTGTTGCTGAACTGCAGAATAAAAAAATCAGGTCTCCTCCCCTGTGCAGTGTGGCAGAGCTATGTAAATCTCAGGACTAGATGGACAAAAATACAAATCCTTTGGTAGGTAAAACAGGTCGTTATATGTACAGTGCCTTGAAAAATTATTCATACCCCCTGAAATGTTCCACAGTTGGTCATGTTACAACCAAAAACATAAATATATTTTATTGTGATTTTATGTATAGACCAACACAAAGTGGCACATAATTGTGAAGTTTTGTATTCAGCCCCCTTTACTCTGATACCCCTAACTAAAATCTAGTGGAACCAATTGCCTTCAGAAGTCACCTAATTAGTAAATAGAGTCCACCTGTGTGCAATGTAATCTCAGTATAAATACAGCTGTTCCGTGAAGCCCTCACAGGTTTATTAGCGATAATTAGTGAAAAACAACATCATGAAGGCCAGACAGATCAGAGATAAATTTGTGGGGAAGTTTAAAGCAAGGTTAGGTTATAAAAAAATATCCCAAGCTTTGAACATCTCACAGAGCACTGTTCAATCCATCATCCGAAAATGGATTGAGTATGGCACAACTGCAAACCTACCAAGACATGGCCGTCCACCTAAACTGACAGGTCAGACAAGAAGAGCATTCATCAGAGAAGCAGCCAAGAGGCCCCTGGCAACTCTGGAGGATCTGCAGAGATCCACAGCCTTATGTGGGAGAATCTGTCCACAGGACAACTATTAGTCGTGCACTACACAAATCTGGCCTTTATGGAAAAGTGGCAAGAAGAAAGTCATTGTTGAAAGAAAGCCATAAGAAGTCCCGTTTGCAGTTTGAGAGAAGCAATTTGGGTGACACAGCAAATGTGGAAGAAGGTGCTCTGGTCAGATAAGACCAAAATTGAACTTTTTGGCCTAAAAGCAAAACGCTAGGTGTGGCGGAAAACTAACACTGCACATCACCCTGAACACGCCATCCCCACTGTGAAACATGGTGGTGGCAGCATCATGTTGTGTGAATGCTTTTCTTCAGCAGGGACAGGGAAGCCGGTCAGAGTTGATTGAAAGATGGTTGGAGCCAAATACAGGTCAATCTTAGAAGAAAACCTGTTAGAGTCTGCAAAAGACTTGCGACTGGAGTAGAGGTTCACCTTCCAGCAGGAAACGACCCTATACATACAGCCAGAGCTACAATGTAATGGTTTAGATCAAAGCATATTTATGTGTTAGAAAGGCCCAGTCAAAGTCCAGACCTCCAATTGAGAATCTGTGGCAAGACTTGAAAATTGCTGTTAACAGACGTTCTCCATCCAATCTTACACAGCTTGAGTTATTTTGCAAAGAAGAATGGGCAATAATGTCACTCTTTAGA
Source organism: Aquarana catesbeiana (assembly GCF_042186555.1). NCBI lineage: Eukaryota > Metazoa > Chordata > Amphibia > Anura > Ranidae > Aquarana > Aquarana catesbeiana. Next base: position 180,688,248 of record NC_133327.1, on the reverse strand, counting down.
TGTGCAAAGATGGTAGAGACATCCCCAAAAAGACTTGCAGCTGTAATTGCAGCAAAAAATGGTCCTGCAAAGTATTGACTCAGGGGGGCTGAACACAAATGCACGTCACACTTTTCAGATAATTATTTGTAAAAAAATGTTGAAAACCATTTATCATTTTCCTTCCACTTCACAAATATGTGAATTCACAATAAAATACATTTACGTTTTTGGTTGTAACATGACAAAATGTAGACAATTTCAAAGGGTATGAATAATTTTTCTGTGTATTAAAGCAGAATTAAACCTACAAAAAGTTAAAAAAAATTGACAGGTCTTATATTTGTGACAAGATGTCTCTTCTGTCATAAACCCTTCCCTCTGCCTGTCAGCATTTATGTACACTGAACCATGCATGCGCAGCTCAGCGTACATTTACTGCACTGCTCTGTGCTATAATGAGGTGACTGTGTGCATGTGTGAAAGTAACGTGATCGCTTCTCGACCATTCAAGTGGCTGAAGAGTCCAAACCTGGAAGTACAACTAGGAGAAAATGGAAGCACCCATGAGACCTGAGAGTACTGACACTGCAGCGCTGGAGGGGATTGCTTGGCAAGTAAGTCTGCTATAACGTGCTAATATGCTGTGCTTACTAGTACAGAATAAAGCTCCTGAGGGCCCATTTTTTAAACTTTTTTGCAGAGGTTTAATTCAGCTTTAATTTTTTTTTCCTGAAGTTCGCCTTTAAATATCTTACTGCAGTTCACCTAAAATAATAACCTTGAGCAAAATATGGGAATATGAGACTGTGGACATGGTATGTAACATACAAAATACATTCTGTGTTGGTTAACACGGTACATATAAATAACATTACAGAATCACACAAAAGTGGGATCTGATATGATCACTCTGGGATTCCTGTTTTTCTCTTGATACTTTATTGACTTGACTGTCTTCTACTCGGTGGACATTGCAGAGACTCTCATTACTCCTTTCATTATGCACTCTGCCTGTCAAACATACATCGTTCTGTCACTCTGATGTAATACAAGTCATCATAACATAAAAATTGCTGAAGACAGCTCAACATATTATACCACAATATAAGCTTAAAGTGGTCATGCATGAATATTGCTCAAATGCCATAATACATTTTCATAGTGTATGGCAGTGATCCAGTGACTTCTGTGTTACAAGTGTCTCCTTGATCCAGATGTTGCTGCTTGGTGGCCGTAAACCCAAGCTTTTGCATGAGACAGATATGCACACAGAAATACACACTCATATCACCAAGAATGTATCACACAGTGTATATGCAGAATACCATTAGCATATTCACCACTACATTATTCTTTATCAGTAAACAATGGACCTGAACATTTAGCACAGCTAAAATTTTAAGAGGATCAACTGGGATGTGTATTTCTGGGGAAAGATAAATAACAGCAGAATAATTTAAACCAGCCATTCTACATGGGGGAACCTGTGACAGACCCAACCAGGACAGAGGCTTCTGGATGGGACTGCAGGGTAGCCTCTTGCCTACTGACATGGCCATCTTTAACATAGGGGAAGTTGCCCAGGGCCCAATCTTTTTTGGGGTGTCCCCAAAAGCAACTCCTTGAGCCCACACTGACCGCAAATATTCGTCCCGTGTATCGGGTGCAGCCGATTTCCCACTTGCTCTCCTGGCCGGTTGAGTGTGACAGGGGAGAGGCAAACTGTGGGTTGTATGTGCAGGAACCCGCTCATCCCGCTTCTCCCTATGTCAGTCACCAGTGGTTGTTACAGGAAGTGAGGCAGAGCGGCTCAGTGTTCCCCCACTCGCCCCTTCTCCTGTCACGTTCAGTGTTCCCCCCGCTCGCCCCACCCCCTTCTCCAGTCACGGTCAGTGTTCCCCCTGCTCACCCCGCCTCTTCTCCGGCCACGGTCAGTGTCCCCTCCCCGCTCGCCCCCGCCATTTCTCCGGTCAGCAGGGCTAAAATGAAAGACACAGAGTGGGCTGTGATTGTTCTCCTTTATCCTTCTGTCAGCAGCGGAAGAGGGTGGATTGATAAAGCAGTGACTGGACCAGATCAGCTTACAGAGGGGGAAACTGAGTTACAGGAATCAGTGTGCAGTAACTTCTAGCAATGGGTGAGCGGTAATGGTGTGAGGTAACCTCTAGCAACCCAATCAATGAGTGGTAATGGTGTGCAGTAATCTCTAGCAACCCAATAAATGAGCAGTAATGGTGTTCAGTAATCTTTAGCAACCCAATCAGTGAGCGGTAACGGTGTGCAGTAACCTCTAGCAACCCAATCAGTGAGCAGTGATGGTGTGCAGCAATGTCTAGCAACCCAATCAGTGAGCGGTAATGTGTGCAGTAACCTCTAGCAACCCAATCAGTGAGCAGCAATGGTGTGCATTAATCTCTAGCAACCCAATCAGTGAGCGGTAATGGTGTGCAGTAATCTTTAGCAACCCAATCAGTGAGCATTATTGGTGTGCAGTAACATCTAGCAACCAAATCAGTGAGCCGTAAGGGTGTGCACTGTGCAGTAACCTCTAGCAACCCAATCAGTGAGCGGTAATGGTGTGCAGTAACCTCTAGCAACCCAATCAGTGAGCGGTATTGTGTGCAGTAACCTCTAGCAACCCAATCAGTGAGCAGTAAAGGTGTAAAGTAACCAGTAGCACCCAATCAGTGAACAGTAGTGATCTGCTGTAATCTCTCACAACCAATCAGTGAGCGGTAAGGATAGGCTGTAATCTCTGGCAACCAATTTCAATCGCTGCGTGATCTGCTGCAGTAAACTAATTTTCAGCCGACCTGCTATTTTTTTGTATGTCTCAGAATGTAGGGGGGCCCCCAAGAAAATATTTGCCCAGGGCCCAATCAATATTAAAGATGGCCCTGGTATGGGCCCTGGCTTTTGAAGGGGTTCTAGTCTTGGGAGGTGTGCCTGGGAGATCCTTGGAGAGGTCTTGCTTCGGATTCGGGTCCATGTCTCTCAAAAAAACACAGACTCTGGGAACCTAGGACCTGGATACAGATTTGGAACATTTGTGTCCAAATCAGCAAATGACCACCTCACCCCCTCCTAGACTGTGAGACTCAGAGCAGAGGTTAATATAATCAGCTCCAAACAACCTGATGCTGGGGTCCCCTGCTAAAATCTATTTACTAAGGTTTCTTTTCCCCATGGTATCATTTCCCCATTGTGCCTCCTAGGTGTAAATTCTCATTGTTAATTGAGTGAACTATTGTTTCTGTCTGTCTGCTAATCCTTTCCAGATTTGGAAAGCCCCAGGTCTTCTTACTGGGGAACTTTTGGTAAAGATCTGGGTGGGCATTGAGTCACCTAGGCATGTCTAGGTGACTAGTTAGCTTACTGTTTAATCAGATTACTGTTTGGCTGTTCCTTAGCTATGCTATCTTACTGTTTGCATAATATGATCAAGCTATTATCTAATTTTGTGTGATATATATATTCGGTGTGAGTTTACAATAAAGAGAGTTCCAGTTTGCACCTAAGCTAGTGTTGTCTAATTCTTGGGTGCGATATTCAACTAGAATACCTGGTTCTTGGTTCCAGACTGGAGGAAGCTGTATCTCATGAAATAACTTAGGAACTACTAATAACTACTTTATCAAAAGTCCACAGTACATTAGTTTGATGGTCACTGAGAAGAATGCTCCTTATATATATATATATTAAAAAAAGTTGCTCACTGCTCAAGCAACCCCTAGCAACTTCTGGAGGAAACCTGGTTGAGAAAGGCTGATATAAAGTAAAAGATATCAGGGAAATGGGAAAGGTGCAGAGAAGAGCACTCAAACTGACAAGAGGCATGGCTCAGCTATGAGGAAAGATTAGAGGAACTGAATTTATTTTCTCTTGAGAAGAGGAGATTAAGGGGGATATGATCACCATGTAAAGATACATAAGTGGTCCCTATAGTGAACTTGGTGTTGGGTTACAGAGGACAAGGGGGCACTCTACGTCTGGAGGAAAGGAGATTTAATCTCCAAATATGGAAATGCTTCTTCACAGTAAGAGCTGTAAAATTGTGGAATAGGCTCCCTCAAGAGCTGGTTCTGTTCAGCTCAGTAGATTGCTTTAAAAAAGGCCTGAATTCTTTCCTAAATGTACATAACATAATTGGATACTAACATTTATAGGTAAAGTTGATCTAGGGATCATCCGATTGCCTCTAGGAGGATCAAGAAGGAGTTTTTTCCCCTGCTGGAGCATATTGGATCATGCTTTGCTGGGGTTTTTTGCCTTCCTCTGGATCAGCTGTCGGTATAGAATTGTGTATACAGGATTGTAAAAAATGTTTTTGTTTTGTTTTCCCCTTTTTTCTGGTTGAACCAGATGGACTTTGTGTCTTTTTTCAACCAGACTAACTATGTAACTATATAAAGTAACCTCTAGGGATCAGCTAAGGTTCGGGCCAAACTCAGTGTGGGGTGGGGAATTCTACAGCTGCAGCTGATTGGGCCAGCACCCTGCTATCATGTGACAGTTTTCCAGTTTTAGACCAAATTGAGTTTGGCCATAACCTTAGTTCATATTTGGCAACTACTAAACCACTGTATTGCCTTGGCTGAAGTTAATTGCAATGCATAGTGAAAAAAATTGAAACAAACATACCTGTGAGATCTTTGTGCACTTCCTTATTACTCAAAACTGGACTGTCATCATAGTTCATTGGTATTGCAGGACATAAGTTCTGGATGAATTCATCCTGTGTAGCTGCAGATGAAAAGAAAACTATTATTTCATCTGAGATATTTAGCATTAGAGCTATAAATTACTGCCTTAAACAGTTTTACCTTGAGGACAAGCCATTTGTAAGCTCCCCTTGTTGAGCTCATCATGCAGAACCTGGGAGGATTCCCTGCCTGAGTCAGTCTCCTTCCCAGGTCTACCTAAAATTTCATTTTCCTGTGCTGAACTGTTTCTCATCAGGAAATATGTGCACATTTTCCCTTTGCCTTTTACTTCGATTTCTCCCCGTGCTATTATTTCAAATGCTTTATCTCTAAGACATCTAAATTGAGAGAGACACAAAAGACAAGATACGATTATTTTTAGAAGTCTCCAGGGCAGCATTAACTCATCCATAGAAATAAAAAAAAACAATTGCGAGATTTTTTTTTCCCTTAATGAAACATTGCTATTATGTTTTCAGTTTTCTACCTGGAGAAATTCAGAAGCTCTGAAGAGGTAAACACATAAATATCTGTCATGGTCATGGCAGCTCTTTATAGTTGTTTACATGTCACTTATAACCTCATGGGCCAAGACCTGCTCAGCTGGACCCTTTAGGTCAGTAAAGTGTAAACGGAGAACCAAGAAAACACGCATGTGCTCTCCTCTTCACCATCGTGCTCTGCTATTTCAGTGCAGTTGCAATATGGGGGAGCCGGAATAGCAGGGCACATTGGTTAAGAAGAGAGCATTATGGCCTCTGGGAGTGAGCTTTTCTATGCAGCCTTTGAAGTTTAAAAGGAAGTTTGTGTCACAAACAAGAAGCCTGGTAGATTACTTGCAATGGGGATCATATAGCAAGCTTAGACTGCAATCTACCAGTCACTTGGCCTCGAACTACTGGTAGATTGCAATCTACTGGTTGCTGGCCCCCGACATAGGTTTTTGTACTAACAATCAGATAATTACATTGTTGCAGTTTACTCTTACTGATTAGTGATGTACTGTATATCAAATATAGGGGTTGATTTACTAAAACTGGAGAGAGAAATCTGGTGCAGCTGTGCATGGTATCCATTCAGCTTCTAGCTTCAGCTTGTTCAACTAAGCTTTGACAAAAAAAACAACAACCTGGAAACTGATTGGTTTTTGTGCAGAGCTGCACCAGATTTTGCACTCTCCAGTTTTAGTAAATCGAGCCTATAGTGTCAATATGTAAATATGCTTCTGCAAGATTATAACATAAGTAATTTAAAACGTTTTGGTGTGCGGACTAATTCCTTATAATACATATTATGTTGCTAACATTGAAAAGTCTTGTACAGATTCTCTAATACCCTTACTTACTTTTCTACTATTAGCCTTGACTTCTAATATTGGTGGGTGCGCAGATCATCTAATACTATTATCAATTCTTGATCACTGAAAATTTCACTTAGGTATATGAAGTGTACAGTCCCTCCTCAAAGTGCTCAAAGAATGAAAGAAAAGTGTGTTCTTGTTGCTGTTGTGTCAAAGCCTTTGAGCAGACAACACTGTCAAACAAGTGGAAGAGAACACATCCTGCATCTACTGAATTTAGTTGTGTTTAAATTTCCACCAGCTCTGGTGGTGTTTATATTTGCTCTATATTATCTTCAGTAGAACCATAAATTGGTATTTATGTATATAGTGTTGATTAAGGATGTTGATTACCATAAGTTCGACTTGAATATCGCTGTTCGCCAAACAGCGAATTTTATGGGGAGTTTGCAGCAAATTTGAGTGCCCCATAATGCACCGCAAGATCGCAGTGCATTGCTGTATGAAGATTGGCCAAAACATACACCTGACCTGCATGCTTTGGCCAATCACAGCACGCTCCCAAGCAAGAGCCATAATTGGCCAAAGGCCCAATCATGGCTCAGGGGGACTAAGTCCATGCCCCACACTATATAAGGCTGCTTACACAGCACCCATATAGTGTGTTATAGTACATGGAGATAGAGAGATTGAGCTAGATTAGGCAGGCAGGTTAGTTAGTTAGCAGTGCATCTGAGAAAGATATATATATATATATATATATATATATATATATATATATATATATATATATATATATATATAGTATCTCACAAAAGTGAGTACATCCCTCACATTTTTGTAAATATTTTATTATAGCTTTTCATGTGACAACACTGAAGAAATGACACTTTGCTATTAACAGTGTAAATTTGCTGTCCCCTCAAAATAAATCAACACACAACCATTAATTTCTAAACTCCTGGCAACAAAAGTGAGTACACCCTAAGTGAAAATGTCCAAATTGGGCCCAATTAGCCATTTACCCTCCCAGTGTCATGTGGCTCATTAGTGTTACAAGGTCTCAGGTGTGAATGGGGAGCAGGTGTGTTAAATTTGGCTTTATCGCTCTCACTCTCTCATACTGGTCACTGGAAGTTCAACATGGCACCTCATGGCAAAGAACTCTCTGAGGATCTGAAAAAAAGAATTGTAGCTCTACATAAAGATGGCCTAGGCTATAAGAAGATTGCCAAGACCCTGAAACTGAGCTGCAGCACAGTGGCCGAGACCATAAAGCGGTTTAACAGGACAGGTTCCACTCAGAACAGGCCTCGTCCCGGTCGACTAAAAAAGTTGAGTGCACATGCTCAGCGTCATATCCAGAGGTTGTCTTTGGGAAATAGACATATAAGTGCTGCCAGCATTGCTGCAGAGGTTGAAGGGGTGGGGGGTCAGCCTGTCAATACTCAGACCATATGCCGCACACTGCATCAAATTGGTCTGCATGGCTGTTGTCCCAAAAAGAAGCCTCTTCTAAAGATGATGCAAAAGAAAGCCTGCAACAGTTTGTTGAAGACAAGCAGACTAAGGACATGGTTACTGGAATCGTGTCCTGTGGTCTGATGAGACCAAGATAAACTTATTTGTTTCAGATGGTGTCAAGCGTGTGTAGCGGCAACCAGATGAGGAGTACAAAGACAAGTGTGTTTTGCCTACAGTCAAGCATTGTAATGGGAGTGTCATGGTCTGGGGCTGCATGAGTGCTGCCAACACTGGAGAGCTACAGTTCATTGAGGGAACCATGTATGCCAACATGTACTGGGACATACTGAAGCAGAGCATGATCCCCTCTCTCCGGAGACAGAGCAGTATTCCAACATAATAACGACCCCAAACTCACCTCCAAGACGACCACTGCCTTGTTAAAGAAGCTGAGGGTAAAGGTGATGGACTGGCCAAGCATGTCTCCAGACCTAAACCCTATTGAGCATCTGTGGGGCATTCTCAAATGGAAGGTGGAGAAGCGCAAGGTCTCTAACATCCATCAGCTCCGTGATGTCATCATGGAGGAGTGGAAGAGGACTCCAGTGGCAACCTGAGAAGCTCTGGTGAACTCCATGCCCAAGAGGGTTAAGGCAGTACTGGAAAATAATGGTGGCCACACAAAATATTGACACTTTGGGCCCAATTTGGACATTTTCACTTAGGGGTTTTACTTAGAGGTTTCACTTTTGTTGCCAGCGATTTAGACAGTAAAGGCTGTGTGTTGAGTTATTTTGAAGGGACAGCAAATTTACACTGTTATACAAGCTGTACACTCACTACTTAACATTGTAGCAAAGTGTCATTTTTTCAGTGTAAATTCTATATTCAGTCAGTACAGGCAGTATATTTGATACATACATATATATATATATATATATATATATATATATATATATATATATATTTATTTATATATACAGTATATATATATATATATATATATATATATACAGTAAGACTAGTATATTGTCAGAAACCATGAATCAGACTGAGACAGAAGTACAGTTAAATCACACTTGTTTAATAATAATAAAAAAAGGTAAACAGAGTAAACGTAGTCAATACATAGCCAGAGTTCAGGAACCGGAATGGATAGTCGGACAAGCAAAAACGTCAGGGAGCCAGAGATGAGCGTAGTAGAACAGCAAGCAGGATCTGGAGCCAGAAGGAATGTCAACCAAGCAAGTCTTTAACAGGAACACAGGAGAGCTTCTCTATAAATGTGACCAAGGAGAAGGCAGAGATCATCTGGGCTGGACGGCGTAAATAGGCAGGATTGACAAGCAGGATATTATCAACAGGTGAGTCACTGTGGAGAGATAGGAGCTGGCAATTAGCCAACAGCTGAGCAGCCAGTTTTGAGAAGGAAGGGATGAGCCCAGCCCCGACAGTACCCCCTCCTCAATGACCCCTCCCCCACAAAGGACCACCAGGCTTGAGGGGAAAACGTCTATGGAAATCACAGAGGAGGACAGGGGCATGTACGTCTGAGGATGAGACCCAAGAGCGCTCCTCCAGACCATACCCTTTCCAATGCACCAGGTACTGTATGCACCCACAAAACCTACGGGAGTCAACAATGGACTGTACTTCATACTCCTCATGGTTCTCAATCTGTACAGGATGAGGACGAGGCACCGAGATACTCATCCTAGAAGGAAGGTCTAATGCGTAAGCCACTGGGTTTGTCATAAACCAGATGTAACCAGAATTGTATGACTGCGACAGAGTGAACCAGACATAAATAGGTGTAAGTAAGTTTATTAAGGTAAATGCATAGACAGAGTGAACACACCACAAATACAGAGTGAACAAACCAAACAACCAAACAGTGATAATAAACCAACCAGCATATGTAGCAAAAGGGAGTACCAGATTCGTAGTCAAGCCAGGCCAGGGGTCATAAACAGGAGATCAGTAGCTGGGAAGGGAAACAAACAGGACAAGAGAGGATGGATGGATCACAGGAGGGACAGGTCAGGTACAAGGCTCAGGGTCCAGGGTTCAGGTAACAGACAGGAAACATGATCAACAGGTTCCAGGATTCAGGTTTCAGGTTCAGGTTTCAGGTTCAGGAATCAGGTTTCAGGTTTAGGAATCAGGTTTCAGGTTTCAGGATCAGAGTAACAGGCTGCAGGTCAGGGCTTGAGGACAATACAAGGGCAACATGAGTGTGCACTTGCCCGGTATTTATACTGCAGCTGCTAATTAAGGTCAGGTGACACCTGTCTGCAGAGGGGAATACCTGCTCCACACTGCCAGGATTCCTCCGCCGGTGGACGCCAGTACTGCGGCCCAAAAGGTGACAGAATACCAGCAGGAAAAAGCTCTTCTGACAGCTCCAAACTGCCAGGAGACACCTGCTGGTGGACTTTAGTACTGCACGCCAAATGATCGATATTACCAGTGGAGGAGAGGTTAAGCCTGGCAAGAATACGGAAAGGCCATATAAACGGAGATGCGAACTTCAGAGAGGGAACACGAAGTTGAAGGTTGCGAGATGACAGCCAGACCCTGTCCCCAAACTGATAGGAAGGCGCAGGCAGGCATCTGCGGTCAGCATGGAGTCTGTACCTATCATTAGCATGTCGCAAATCCTCCTGGACTTGTGCCCAAGTGGAACGAAGACCATGGAGATGCTCCTCTAACGTAGGACTACTCCGCAGAACAGATGAGTCAGGCAACATGGAAGGTTGGAAATCATAGTTCACCATAAACATGGGACAATCGGGAAGCAGAATTCAAGGCACTATTGTGAGCAAACTCCGCCCACGGTAAGAGGTCTGACCAGTTGTTATGATGGTCAGAAATATAGCAATGTAGGAATTCCTCCAAGGACTGATCTGCTCGTTCTGTGGCCCCATTAGACTGCGGGTGACACGCAGAGGAGAAAGCAATCTGAATTCCCAACTGTGCACAAAAGGCTTGCCAGAACAGGAACACAAACTGACTACCCCTGCCTGAGACAATCACCTTGGGTAGCCCATGTAAGCGAAAGATCTCCCGAGCAAAAATGGAAGCCAGTTCCTTAAAGTGGGCAACTTCTTAAGTGGAATACAATGGGACATTTTCGAGAACCGGTCAACCACCATAAGGATAACTGCATTGCCCTGGGAGTTGGGTAACTCCACAATGAAATCCATAGACAGGGGGGTTCAGGGACTCTTTCCATTGGGTATGGGTTGTAGGAGTCCCACTGGAAGGTGTCGTGGAGTCTTACTCGGAGCAAACAGAGAACAGGCAGCTACGTAGGCGATTGCATCAGGACATAGACTAGGCCACCAGAATTGTTGGGAAATGGCCCAAAAAGAGTTGATTCTTTCCAGGGTGGCCAGCAGCCTTGGGAGAATCGTAAGTCTGGAGTACAGCAGTACGGAGACTCTCTGGGACAAAGCACCGGTCACAAGGTTTCTCAGGAGGAGCATGGAACTGACCAGCAAGTCACCCATTTTGTCACCCAAAGGAGAAGTGTAGCCAGAATACGATTAGGAGGAATCACAGGAACCAGAACCAACTCCATCAGGAAAATTGTCGCAACAAAGCGTCAGCCCTTACATTTTTAGTACCGGGTAGGAATGAGACAATGTAATTGAAACTAGACAAGAAAAGAGCCCATCGCACCCTTCTGGGAGAGAGGCATTTAGCCTCAGACAAGAATGTGAGATTCTTATGGTCAGTAAGAATGAGAACCGGCACGGTGGTACCTTCGAGGAGATGTCGCCATGCTTTCAGGGCTAAAATGATCGCTAACAGCTTTCTGTCACCAATCTTGTAATTGAACTCCGCAGGTGACAATTTCTTGGAAAAGTATCCACAAGGATGCATGGCGCTCTCAGAGGTAGGACATTGAGACAGAAGGGCGCCAACTCCAGTCTCAGAAGCATCAACCACAAGGATAAAAGATAATGTAGGATCAGGATGTGCCAACACAGGAGCAGAAACAAAGGCAGCCTTGAGACTCTCAAAGGCCTTAATGGACCCCGTCCAAAAGGACGGTAACTCTGTGGGTTACCGTCCTTTCGGGTCATATCAGTCAGGGGCTTGACCAGAGATGAGAAGTTACGAATAAACTTCCGATAATAGTTGGCAAACGTGATCAATATCTCCAGCTCAGTGGGTATATCTTGGGCTGCTATCTCATCCTTGATGGTATCCGAGAGACCATGAGTAAAAGCAGCCACGAGGGCCTCATTGTTCCAAGCAACCTCTGCTGCCAGAGTACAGAATTCAATGGCGTAAACGCCAACAGTTCTCGTATTTTGTTTGATGGACATGAGGCACTTGGCAGCAGAAGTGGAGCGTGCGGGAACGTCAAATACCCTTTTAAAAGAAGCCACAAACTCAGGGTAACTCATTACAACAGGTTTTTGCATCTTCCATAGAGGGTTTGCCCAGGCCAAGGCTCTCTCAGAAAGCAAAGATATCACGAAACCTACTTTGCTTCTTTCCATGGGAAACGCCTGGGGCAGCATCTCAACCTGGTTGAGAAACCCTCTGCATTGGACTGGATCACCCCCAAATCGCTGGGGAAGTGGAGCGAAACTAGACATACCTCTTTTAGAGGTAATACTCAAGGCAGGTGCCTGCACAGAGACTGGAGCAGCAGCAGGGACGGCCTGCAACACAGGTTGTACCAGAGCAACCACAGTGTGAGATTCCAAGTGAGCCGTGTGACTCAGGAGCATTTGTAACACCATGCCAAACTGATCCATGCGGTGATCCTGCTCATCCAATCTGGATAAAATATTACCAACAAGTAGATTGACTGCATCTTCTGAATTTATGGCCTTTGCCTACTGTCAGAAACCATGAATCAGACAGCGAGAAGTACAGTTAAATCCCACTTGTTTAACAATAATAAAAAAAGGTAAACAGAGTAAACGTAGTCAAAACATAGCCAGAGTTCAGGAAAAGGAACGGATAGTCGGACAAGCCAAAACGTCAGGGAGCCAGAGATGAGCGTAGTAGAACAGCAAGCAGGATCTGGAGCCAGAAGGAATGTCAGCCAAGCAAGAATTTAACAGGAACACAGGAGAGCGTCTCTAGAGATGTGACCAAGGTGAAGGCAGAGATCATCTAGGCTGGACAACTTAAGTAGGCAGGACTGATGAGCAGGATATCATCAACAGGTGAGTCACTGTGGAGATTATATATATATATATATATATATATATATATATATATATATATATATATATATTTATATATATATATATATATATATATATATATATATATATATATATATATACACACATATACACACACACACACACACATACATATATATATATATATATATATATATATATATATATATATACTCTGCATTCAGCGTAGCCTGTCTATATAGTACATTCGGCGGTGTACAGTTTCTAATACAGTGCAGGCGGTGTACACAGTATATAATACAATGTAGTGCGGTATTTTTAAAAAATGCCCATCGTGTCTGGAAGGCCTCCAAGGAGAGGCAGATGCTCACAGGCCACTAAAAGAGGGCAAGCAGCCTCTGAAATAATATTTACAGTAGGGACCGTTCCTGCGCCCAACAAGAGTAAATGTGAAGGGTTACTGTGTTCTGCCACCACCAACACCTAAGGCCCAATTTTTCAGCAGAGTATATAGTGCAGTCCGTATAGTATATATACTGCACTTCAGAGTATATAGTGCAGTCCGTATAGTATATATACTGCAGTTCAGAGTATATAGTGCACTAAGTGTAATATATATAACTCAGTGCAGGGTATATAGTGCAGTGTACAATATCTAATATAGTGTATTGAAGTGGTTAAGAGGAGCCCCCCCCCATCTATACCAGGCCCTTTGGGTCTGGTATGGATTTTGGGGGGACCCACACGCCATTAAAAAAAAAAAGAATTTGCAGTGGAGTTCACCTTAATATCAATATCAGACCCAAAGAGTCTGGTATGGACTGGGGGGGGGGGGCCCACACTGTTTTTTACAATTATTTTTTATGTATATTGCCAGGATCTGGCGATACATTACAGCCGTGAGCAATTTTTAGTAAAAATGTTTCCTTTAGAAATGTCATTTTGCTGCGGTACTTTTCTAAACATGGGAAAAATGCGCTACTTTACAGGCAGACTAAGGGGACCCTCCAGGCGCGATATTTAAAGGCATATTTCCTTTAATATAAGCTTTGCATATAAGCCTTTAAAAATAAGCCTTTTGATTGTTCACATTCATGTCCCATAGACTTTAACGGTGTTCGCATGTTCATACAATTTTTTTGTCTGTTCGCAAGTTCTGGTGCGAACCAAACCGGGGCGTGTTTAGCTCATCCCTAGTGTTGATTTACTAACAGCAAGTAGGCTGTTCACTCTGCAAAAGAAGTTGCACTTTGCAAGAGAATTTTCCCTAGAGCTTAGTGAATGTGAAGAAATTTCTCCTTGTAAAGAATACCCAATTATGTGCAATAAAAAATTAAAACAAACATTCCTTGAACCTGTTTGGATGATGGGAGTCAGCAAAGCTTCACCTCATTCATTGAGCTCTGGGGAAAATTCCCTTGCAAAGCGAACAGTCTATTTGCCTTTAGTAAATCAACCCATATGTGTGTAGCCAGGGCTGACTATTATGTCTGCAATCCAGAGACATTTTCTGTGTTATTAATGTGAGGCTGGCTCCCTCTAGTGTTTGCTGGACTCTGTGTAAATTTCCTTTTTCCTGTGATTTTTCCTTTTTCAGAGCAAAGCATCATGGGATGTGTAGTTCAGAATGCTGAAGTGACTATGCCAGCAGGATTGATCTGAACTACAATTAACAGAATCCTGAGTGGGCAGAACAGATTGCTGGGAAAGGATATAAAAAGGGCTGGCACGGCCTACATCAACCTTTCGGGATGCCGTTTGACTCTGCCAGCAGGAGGTCTGTGTGACATTGAGATGCTATTGATTTGCGGCCTACACAGCGTGGAGTCGGACAGCTATACCCAGAGGGACCTCTGTGGACAGTATTGTTTCTTCAGTGCAGCGGACCAGAGGGTGTTTCAGGTCATCCAGAGACGCCTGCACTTCAGATCCCAGTGGGCTGCAACATGGCGCAGCGGGTGCCATTTCCCAAAGGCAAGATACAGAGAGAGCATTCCTGTTAGAGTCTTCTCATCATCTGCATCATTGCCAACTGTATCTGAGTTCCAGAGCGGTGAGCGGGCGTAGCCCATCTTATTGTTAAAGACACTGCTTTCAGACATCATTCACACAGTTCAGCTGATGGTACTTGTAGTTCCACTGAAGTCAGTTCTTATTTTATAACGAACACTGAAAGCAGGCATTTATGCCCAGTTCACATTATTGATTCTAGTAGCTATACTGGATAACACCATTAGGATCATATCAAAGGAAGTTACAATACAAGGATAACCTAAAGTTCTGCCAAATTTGCTATACCCTGTTATCAAGCATTATTGTAGTTACAACCCAAAGAAGCTAGCTGAAGGCATCTGTATTTCAAGTGTAGCAATAACTCTCGATGGAGCTGCTGGTTTAAGCGGGCTTGTTACCTTCACTCTCCTTCCCTCTGTTTCACCGGCACCGGGTCTAGGGTTCCATTGAGTTTACCTATGGACGATACACGCACCAACACTTGAGTACGTTTTCAATGCTTTATTAAACGATTTACCAAGAAAGTAGCATGAAAGAGGCAGAAGGGAAACTGCAGAAGAAACTCAAATATCTTCTTGTAAGATTCTTGATAAATGTCCTGGTAGAATTTGGATACAATAGAATGCGCTCCCCTCGTGGGACACACTCTCTGCTCACCTGGATAGGCCTCCCTCACTCGCCCAGCAGTCAGCACGAACAAAAGTCTCCGCCACAGACTTGTCTGGGATAAACCTGTACGATCCTCTGGCACAGGATGTATTGGTCTTTCTGCAATGAACGTCAGTCACAGTGCTTGAACCTTTAAGCCAACCCGGCAACACTATGCTGTATAGTTACTTTTAGGATACGTCCTCCAACCGAGTCACCAGGCCCCACTCCAGACCAGCACGCTGCGTGATCCTTCCATGACGGGTCCTCCCCTTGGATCTCCTCGGTTGTCCAGCTTCTTCACTCTGGATAGACAGCTCAGGACCATTCCTCGGCTGCTGTGGTAGGCCCCAGACAAGCTTCTGGGCCCACCCCTGCGCCGCAGCGACCTGGGCCTCCGGAACGGAGGACCACGAGATTGCTCTCTAACGCATACCTGTCGGCCAGGAGGGCCAGCAGGTGGCTGTAAAACAAACCCCACAACAGGCGTCTGTGCCATAAATACCCTCGCCCAGAATGCAACTCGGAGGACCACCTCCACCGAGTTGTCTCCGGGACAGAAGAGCATCCATACGCTTCGACACGTTGCCTTTCCAACACTGACCAGTGATAACAGCGACACCCACCGGTCAGTATGGAAACACACACAACGTCAGTCAAGCTGGAACAGAGGCAAACCTAACCTTCTTAACAAACAAGTTACTAAATTTACTTAACATATGGTAGATCGCAAATCTACCAGCGCTACATACTCCCCCCACTACAGTAGACGTTGTCCCCAACGTCTGTCCAAAAACAGTAACAGTAACTCCCAAGCCTGGGAGTAGGTATTTGAGTTTCTTATAACTTGGATAGACAAAGAGAGAGGAAAAGACAGTGGAAAGATATTATAAGACTTACATCTATAAAACATTATGTTCACATTCGCAAACAAAACCATCCTATGACTGTACATAACCTCACTATCTATCTAGCTGAAAAGCCTCCCAGCTTGACAGGAGATCCAATAGTTCCTGAAAAGGAAAACATATTTAACACACACATATACTGTACAATATCAGGAGCAAAGCCTCATTTTTTTTTTTATAAAAAAATGAGCCTCCCTTTCTTTTATCCATATCGGAATAAACTTAAGGAGTCCATCCCTGTACTATGATCTCTTCAAATAAAGAAAAAAAAATCCGGCTAGCAAAAAGAAGTCCTTGATTTTAAAACGCTGAACAGAATATGTAGATCTTGACCACGCAGATTTCTTTACACTGACACTAACTAGCTAACTACTTGCAAAGTTCTTTTGTCCAGAATCACCAATAAAACCGGGGGTCTGGCAAAGTCAGTGTCTTTCCCGTTTTTTCCACTGTGGTGATGGAATAGACAATATCATCCTTTCCGGGCCTGCAAATGACCACTTTATCAGCATAGATGTGCCGACCGAAATTCCAGTGCATGAAACATCCACTAAAATGTTCATCCATCTTAACAGAACATCCAGTCTTTCGGAAGGGCTTAGGCGCAGACAAGAAGTCCCAAACAGCCTCACCGTACCAAAGTTCCCAGTTAGTTTCAATCACCTGCATTATATCCTGGGGCACAAAGGGGGACTCCAAACCATACTCGGCAGCTACACGCTTGTTCAACATTGTTTGTAAGCGTGCAAGTTTGGGCAAAGATCTGTCCCTCCCTATACCAGGCGGTACACAGGAATCCAATGACGTGCTCACCATAGACCCAGCCGGTGTCTGTAGTGAACTAGCAACTTTTGGCAATGTCCCAATAACAGTACTGTGTGGCTCCACACAGGGTGACGTCCTTTCAGAACTCAGGGCTGTCCATTCAGGGAAAGTCATAGCAGAGGCAACATCTTCACCTTGTGACCATAACAGTTCTTGTGACATAGTCTCAAATAGGTCAGTATCCCCGGAAAGATCCGACATGGATTTTATTTCCGAATCTCCCAACTCTTCTGCTGGTAGATATTTATTTATAGTCCCAGATACATTCCCCATCAGTGGCTTACCCGTTCCTGACGTGGACTCTGATAGCTCCGGTTCAGGTAACCTCTGAGGTAGGCCTCAATCATGGCCGCGGGAAGCCTTTACATATCCCACCTTCCTTTGAGCAGGTACAACAGGAGTAGGTGTAGTGGATGCAGAAATTAAAGTAATGTCCCCTGAGGAGACGACAGCAGCAGTGTCTCTTTCCGGAACATTGTCAGCAACAACAGGCAAAGTGGTGGCCTGCTGTTCTCTCTCTGTAGCGGTAGCAGCTTCTACTGTGGCAATACCTGTTGCCTAATCCATCCGATAAGCACGGGGCGACGTGGTTGGTTGCTCCACCACAAACAAGTACTCTCCACATTCCAGACATCGGCCAAAGGGACGGAGATGTACGGCCAATCCTTCACATCGGTGGCAGATCATACCCAGTCCCTCAATATCTCCTGAGGTATACAGGACAAACCTCCCCTGCGGCTTCAAACGAACTCCAGTATCTGTAAGCAGAGTTCCAGATAGCACAGCATTCATCACGGTGCTTGCAGGGAACATTCTCGGTCCCATGATTGGCTGCATCGCCGGAAAAGACATGGCCACACTCTGATCTTCTCAGCATGATCACGAGGCTTCTCCTCTGGCACCAAACACATACACGCGTCCCACGCGGTAGCAAGTAGGGTAGGCTCCTCCCACTTGTCCTTCTGATCACGTAGCTCCCAGGCCTTCACTGTGGCGCCCGCCGTCCACGCATTCAGAAATAAAGTCCTGCAGTTTAACCTTTTCTCTTCCTGAAAATTTTTTTCAAAGTTCAGCTCTCTCCGTAAACTCCCGGTAAAACACTTCTCTGGGTTGCGAGAATTGACGGTCAATAAATCCCGGACGACGCCCCCACATGTAGCAATAACTCTCGATGGAGCTGCTGGTTTAAGCGGGCTTGTTACCTTCTCTCCTTCCCTCTGTTTCACCGGCACCGGGTCTAGGGTTCCATTGAGTTTACCTCTGGACGATACACGCACCAACACTTGAGTACGTTTTCAATGCTTTATTAAATGATTTACCAAGGAAGTAGCAGGAAAGAGGCAGAAGGGAAACTGCAGAAGAAACTCAAATATCTTCTTGTAAGATTCTTGACAAATGTCCTGGTAGAATTTGGATATTACAATAGAATGCGCTCCTCTCGTGGGACACACTCTCTGCTCACCTGGCTAGGCCTCTCTCACTCGCCCAGCAGCCAGCACGCAGCACGAACAAAAGTCTCCGCCACAGACTTGTCTGGGATAAACCCATACGATCCTCTGCCACAGGATGTATTGGTCTTTCTGCAATGAATGTCAGTCACAGTGCTTGAACCTTTAAGCCAACCCGTCAACACTATGCTGTATAGTTACTTTTAAATACCCTCGCCCAGAATGCAACTCGGAGGACCACCTCCACCGAGTTGTCTCCGGGACAGAAGAGCATCCATACACTTCGACACGTTGCCTTTCCAACACTGACCAGTGATAACAGCGACACCCACTGGTCAGTATGGAAACACACACAACGTCAGCCAAGCTGGAACAGAGGCAAACCTTACCTTCTTAACGAACAAGTTACTAAATTTACCTAACATATGGTAGATCGCAAATCTACCAGCGCTACACAAGGAATACCCTTTTACCTTTTGTTATCCTTTTCCCTCATCTGCTTTAATTGCATTGGACTTCATCTAAAGGGAGCCAGCCAATTTGAATATAATAGTCTGTATATTGTTTCTTTATATTGTGCAAGATTTAATGGCCTGTGAGTTGAGGAGGCAGAAGGGAGAAACCTGACACAGAAGATATAGTGCCAGAAGTCTACCCTCCTGTTAACCTGTTCACATAGGTTTCTGTGATTGGGTTAATATTTGCGTTTATTTACAGTTAAAGGAACTTTGCATCATTATATTGCCTTTTTGATAAGTATATATAAAATATCTGTGTGTAAGAGTGTTTTCTTAATTTCTGACAAAGTTGAGATATAACTATTTTTGTGTTCTCACTAATACAGTAAACATACTTGAACTGTTTCTTTAATACTGTGTGAGTCGAGGTAATCAGTGGGGTACAGAGTTTATTAGCAGCCCTTATGGGGGGGTACTGCTACATGTGTTCTACACTATCCCATCAAAACTATCATGCCCTGTTCATTTACACCTGCAGCACCGCCACTGGTTTTGGTAAACTACTTACCTGTAGGCCTCTGGGCTGAGGTGAATTTTATTAGGAACACCATGACTCTCCATCCGTGAAGCTGTGTTTACTGTATCACCAAACAAGCAATATCGGGGCATCTTTTCACCTACCACTCCAGCCAACACTGGACCAGTGTGTAGACCAACTCTTATCTGTAGGCAAGATTGCATACATTATATTCATTAAAAGTTTTTAGAATGGAGGCAGAACAGTGCCGTTATGTAAATCAGTATTATCAGTAATAATATATATAATAATAACATAATAGTGTTATATTGATTACTTTTTAGGAAATGTATTCCAGTATTTACCTGGCTGTATAGCCAAAACTTTTTTTACTTTTTTTTTGTCTTTAATTTTTAGTTTGGATATCAAGAGGAAGGATTAGAACCCCTGCCAGGTCCTACTGGTGTTGGAGAGATTCCTCTCCTTCCTGTCTGGTAAAAAGTTTATCCCCAGGACAGAAAGGGATGAAGTCTTTCAAAGAAAACAGCAGGACAGCATGCAAAAAAATGATGGGCCTGTAGCCCCATAGTTAATCTGTGACATCCCAGTTTACAAGGCCATAGCCCAGCCATTTCTATGGTGATTGACAGCAGCTCCTGCCTAGAGACACGTTATCAAGTACTAGACTAGGCACACCTATTTAGATTAGAATAAGGAGCAGAGGTGCCGATTGTTACAAGCAGTTCCCGCCCCAACCCTGCAGAGCTCGTGGATGCAGTGCTGAATAGAGGTTAGCGTGACCACGCTATAATATAAAAAAATGTATTTAGAACTTTTTTTATTTTAATGAAATGGATGGCATAAAATATATTTCTTTAATGCATTAACAGCTTCCCGACCACCGCACGCCGATGTACATTGGCAGAATGGCACGGGTGCGCAAAAGGGCGTACCCGTACGTCCCTTCGTAATCCTGGGCTAGCAGGCGCACGCACGCCGGTGGTACGTGCGCCACAGTAGCATGCCCGCGGGACTCGATGTCCGCCGGTGGCCTGCGATCGCACTGAGGAGAAGCAGAATGGGGAAATGCCTATGTAAACAAGGCATTTCCCTGTTCTGCCAAGTGACATGACGGGGATCTACTGCCACTCCCTGTCATCAGGAGCAGTGATATCTGTCATATCCTAGGTAGCCCACCCCCCCCCCCACAGTTAGAACACGCTGAGGGAACACAGTTAACCCCTTGATTGCCCCATAGTGTTTAACCCCTTCCCTGCCAGTGACATTTACACAGTAATCAGTGGCTATTTTTAGCTCTCATCGCTGTATAAATGTCAATGGTCCCAAAATAGTGTCAAAAGTGTCTGATCTGTCTGCCGCAATGTAGCAGTCCTGATAAAAATCGCAGATCACCGCCATTACTAATAAAAAAATAATAATAATAAAAATGCCATAAATCCTTCTTCTATTTTGTAGACGCTATAACTTTTGCGCAAACCAATTAATATACACTTATTACGATTTTTTTACCAAAAATATGTTGAAGAATACATATCGGCCTAAACTGAGAAAGAAATTCGTTTTTTTACATATTTTTGGGGGATATTTATTATAGCAAAAAGTAAAAAATATTGCTTTTTTTTCAAAATTGTCAGTCTCTTTTTGTTTATAGCGCAAAAAATAAAAAACGCAGAGGTGATCAAATACCACCAAAAGAAAGCTCTTTCTGGGAATTTTGTGGGGAAAAAAAAGGACGTCAATTTTGTTTGGGTACAACGTCGCACAATCGCGCAATTGTCAGTTAAAGCAATGCAGTGCCGAATCGCAAAAAATTTATTTATAAAAAAAAAAAATGCAATGTAAATTTTTTATTCAATATATTTTATTTTAAGCAACATATGGTATGAAAAACATGACTCTCAATGGACAACTCTGAAAGTCATGAGGTATGACACTTGAACAGAGTACAATTTATATCAGGACAATATAAACAGCAAAAGTGGATATAAAATAATATTAATCAGATTGCCTGATCAGACAGTAGAGCAAGTAGGTATATTCTCCAAGTCGTGAGACGGTAACTGTTGTTTTAACTCCTCAGGCCATTGAGAAGAGTAATAAGAATAAGTAAAGCTTATGTGGGTATAATCAAACTTTGATCAAAGTTCAAGCCAAGAATCTTACAACTTTGGGGGGGAAAAGTTGAGACACCCACAGATGCCACACTTTCAGATATTGCTAAAGATTGTCCTGTAGTGTAGGTTCTATTTTAGCATGTAAAATGGTTTATGTAACATGGTTTTTGTTCTCAACAATGCAACTAGAGGGTTTTTTCCAAGCTGGAGCAATCGTCTGCTTAGAGGTCGTAGTTACCCATTGTAAAAATTTTAACTGTGATAGAGTAATCTCCTCTGGACTTTTTTTTTCGCAAAGCAGTAAAGGGATTAGGTGTCTGGATGGTCTGAAATAAGGTGGATAATATCACAAAAACTTCAGACCAGTATTTTTGGACTACGGGCAAGTCCACCAGACACGTATGAGTCACCAAGTCCACACAATTGCAGAAGAACGTTGGTAAATAGTTTGGAACATACTTAGCAATACCTACTGGAACTAGGTACCAGTAGGTCAGCACCTTATAAATTGGCTTCCTGCACTAATACATTCTGTGAAATGACCAGATATCTGAACAATCCTACACTTCCAAAGAGATGCCAAAGTCGACCCCCCAGCATTTTTTATAAGAAGATGCCTCCCTTAGTAGAATAAGACAACAGATGTTGATATAATTTAGATATTTGCCCTGGAGCAGGAGGGTCAGAGGCACACGTAGTGTATGAAGTATAAAAGATGGGTTCTTTAAAAAGGAGAGAAGTAGCATATGGGGAGAAGATAACCCTGAGGAACATCGAAGTTTATCCCATAAGGTGAGTGAATGTAGTATAATTGGATTTGTCACACCTCTCCAGTCAGCAGGATTTAGCCACAGAATACTATTATAGGGGTTAGGGGGTCAAAGTCCGCAGCCTCCAATTCCACCCATAGGGGTATTTCTTACTCACAGCGAAACTTAATCAGCTGCATCGATTGAGCTGCAATGTAATATTTCTGGAAATTAGGTAACCTCAAGCCACTGTCCAATTATGATTGCTTTAAGGTAAGTGCAGGAAGTCTTGGTTTAACAGATCCACACACGTAGTGGGACACCTTTTGCTGTAAGATCCATAAATAATGGGTGGGAACAGAGCAACACTCTAAAAAGATATAAAATTTTCAGGAATAGGGTAATTTTGACCTTCATTATTTTATCCATCCAGGAGACAAAACAAATGTGACCATCTGGACAGTAAACCAGAAAGGTGAGCTATCATTGGGGGGTAATTAGCCCTAAAAAGGGCATCTGAATATCCAGTCAGCTTAACTCCTAGAAAGGGGAGAACCTGTGGGTTCATGTTAAAGAAAAGGAGGCTTGCAAGTGGAAGAGATCAGCTCGGGAAAGCGTAACATTAGGGGGTTTGGATTTTTTGTTGGTTGACTTTGAGGCCAGAGATTTGGGAAAAACAGATACTGCATGTAAATTGGTTTAGTGTGAATGAGGCAAAATTAAATGTTCTCAGGCTTTATTCTGTAATTGTAATGTGTAAATGCAGAAAATAGCACATTATTGCCACTAGATGGCACTGACTATTATAGGAAATAAGTAAAAAATTACATGGGTGGGCTATTATAGGGCACTATATCCTAAATTGAACTAGTACTAACAATGCTCAGGCATGACACAAAACAGTTAAAAGATGCAAGTTTATTACAAAAAATCATGACATAATAAAAACATAGTACAATTAAATCAATGAACAACCTGCTGCTGCAGGAATGTTCAAAATTCCTCCCACACATCAATTCCTCTAGGGTAGTGATGGCAAACCTTGGCACTCCAGATGTTTTGGAACTACATTTCCCATGATGCTCATGCACTCTGCAGTGTAGCTGAGCATCATGGGAAATGTAGTTCAAAAACATCTGGAGTGCCAAGGTTCACAATCACTGCTCCAGGGTATATATGTTAACAGGCAGCTGTTCAATCATACGCTGACTAAAAAAAAAAACAATATTTTGTGTTAGGGATGTCCAGACAGAGGAATATTGACAGGGGAATATTCAGGGGAGATGGGAAGGAACCTTAGAGTATTTTAAGCTATAACAGAATAATAAATAACATCTTAATGATATACAATGAATACGCAAATTTTACCATATTAGAGGCAAACTAGCTCACCGTCTATATGCACATTAACCTATTAACCTAACCCCAGAGATAGAAGGAACAAAATTAACTTAAGGCCACCCTCCTCTTCTAGTGGGCACAGTAGCATATAACGATGGTCACCAATATACTGTGTTGGAAATAGCTTGAGGATAAATCTTCACAGAGTAATGTAGATTAGAGAGGACCTATCAAAATGTATAAGTAATGGAAACAAAATACAGATAAAGAGGTGTGGTGTCAACCTCTTCAGGAAGTACTAGTATAAATAGTATTACACAAATTAAAAATATTCAACAAAGTACTTACATGGTGCCCACAGGTCCAACTAACTGTGACAAGGGTCACCCAGGCAATATATAAAGGGGCAAGAAGGAGCAAGAGGAAGATCCACATCCACAAAAGCAGATCACTGATACAGTAGCTACAAATTAAAAAGGGTAATGATATTGATGAACAGAAATACCCGACCATTGCCATGCTGAAAAGTGGCAAAGCAGTCAGGACTATGAGCGGGGAGTTGTGCTTTTGCCAACGCTGTATATTGGTGACCATCCCTATATGCTACAGTGTCCACCAAAAGAGGTGGGTGCCTTAGCAATATTTTTTTTTCTTCTTCCTTTGGGGTTAGGTCAGAGTGTTTATTCCCTGACTTTCTCTTCCTTTCCTCCCCAGTTTGCAGTCTGGTTCATTTGTTTACCCCCGTGACTGCCCTTTGGGGG
Organism: Aquarana catesbeiana; assembly: GCF_042186555.1. Taxonomy (NCBI): domain Eukaryota; kingdom Metazoa; phylum Chordata; class Amphibia; order Anura; family Ranidae; genus Aquarana; species Aquarana catesbeiana. The sequence continues at coordinate 180,663,822 of NC_133327.1, read as the reverse complement.
TATTTTGGGAGCTTGGTTTGCATATTCATTGTACTGTATATTATTATGATGTTACTTAATATATTGTTATTTCTTTCAGTTCTCTAAGGTTCCTTCCATCTCTCCTGAAGAAGCGGGGGAGTTCCCAAGAAACATGTCGCCATCAATATTCCCCCATCTGGACATCCCTAATGCAAAATGTTGTTTTGTAAGCAAGGTTCACAATTGTGTGGGTGGTTACCACTGCGGGTCCATACCTGCCCTTGCAGCCGCAAAAACCTGCACAGAAAAATGAAGGAGATTTGTGGGGGTACCATTATTCCTAATGTTAGCGCCTTGCACTGGAAAACGCAGCATGGTTTCCCTGCACTGGGAGCTACTCTGCACTTGCGGTTTCCGTGAAGGCTGCGTTTTCAAAAATAGAGCAGAGACCTTTTCCCTGTATTTTCAGGAGGCACCGCAGCCAAATGAATGGGCTGCTGTGCCTGCGCAAAATGTGGCCCACAGAGAGGCACAAGTGTGAACCTAGCTTTAGTCAGCATATGGTTGACGAGCTGCCTGTTATCATATATACATATTTGTATGTTGTACTTTTTTGGTGTGGGTTAGCCTTGGGGAAATGATGCGTCGGAGGAATTTTAAACATTCCTGCAGTTGTTCATTGTTTTGATTGTACTTATATTTTTATTATGTTATAATTTTTTGTAATAAATGTGTACCTTTTAACTGTTTTGTGTCACACCTGGGCACCTTTAAAATCAATTTCTAAGACAATTACTACTATTATAGGAAATAAGTATGCTGCTTAGCACCATCTAATGACCATTAAGCAGTGTTTTCCACATTCATACATTTGAATCACAGAGAATATCACCTTAGAACATTCAGTTTTGGCCCATTCACACAGAAGAAATTTACATACAGTTTCAGACAAACCGCTATGCATTTTTTTTTTCTTTTTATAAATATATCTCTTTAAACAGAAAACAGCAACGTAAAACAAAAACAACTTGTTATTCAAATTAAGTATTATATTAAAATATAATATTTCAACAATGATAGGTTTCAAATAGATAATGTTAACAGCACATGCACCGCTGCTGTATGGTCTAGGTAATAATATGGAATGATACATAGCATGTTATGGATTGATGCACTAGATCTCTGTTGCTAATGGACTGGCATATCTGCCGAATGAGTCTTTCTCTCGTTTCCAAAATCCTCTGGATTACAATCAATCAGTGTGTTCCAGGTTGCCATTCAGTACATAAAAAGGCACAAGTCATCCTGACCTTGCTCAAGCTGTGCATGAGTGATTTTTATAGACCACAATCCAAATGACATATGTGAGTGTGACCAACATATAATGCTGCCAAATGTCACCTGTTTATCTGATTTTTCACAAAAATATTTTTAAAGATTATCTGTCTTACACATCTCTACAGAAGAGTGCTTGTAAATGCAGCAATTTACTGATTAGTTAAAGTGTAACTCCACTTTCTGTTAAATGACATGCAGCAATTGCTAGATTTATGAGAAGGCTGCAAAGAGGCTGCAGGTAATCAGAAGCACTGAGATGTAGTATAGCCTAAAAAAGTATGAAAACAAGTATTTTATTGAAATCCATGGCAACTGGTTCAGATACACAATGCTGTTGAAAATTGTCATTCAATTTAAGGTTTAGGTCAGTGAGACCCTTTAAATTCCGACTTTATCATCAAATGAAACTTCACCGTGCCAAAGGCCATACTTAAGGGATAAAAAATATTAACTGCAATGAAGATTTGCTGTATACTGGAATAAAAAAAATGATGGTCAGATTTAGAATGTAGTGAAAAGCACTGGACATGTTAATGATTTCATATTGGAAAAAAATATGAATCCTTTGCCATACCTGAATAGGATTTCCTGTGACTGGATTCTTTACTTCTCTCGCCATAAGGATCATTCCTAGGGCAAAGTTTGCTACTCTTTCTGCATGAGTAGAAACAGGCACAGGCACACCACCCACTACCATGTAAGCATCTCCTATGGTTTCAACCTATGAAATAACATTTGTTGTTTTTAGAGTTATAAAGAGATGTATAGCCAGAACGAGTGATACATTGTGGAAACAAGACAAGTCAACTACTCTTTTGTACTGCAATTTTATGTACAATAATGACAGTTAATTACCTTATATACATCATGAATTGTTGTTAGTCTATCAAAGCGGAGATACATGGAATTCAACATGGCCACAATCTGGATGGGTTCACATTGAGAACAAATGTTGGTAAATGTCACCACATCACTAAATAATATTGTGCAGTCCTTGAATTCACCTGCAACAAAGAAGAGCAAAATAGAAATCTAGCGATGGTCTTAATCTTTTTACCAGTAAAATGTGTAGAAAGCTGGGTAACTCAAGCTGAAATTTATACACGAATAACATTTTTATACAGTCATGACAGTGATTCATCACTAACTCTTCCCTTCTATAACTCAGATGTTCAAAGGCTGCAATTCAGACTATCAATCAGAGACAGATAGTCTGGAAGCTAACTGTGGGGTTCTGCCCATCCACCTTTGATGACACTTTATTGCCCAAACCAAAATTATGTTTCCTGAATTTAGGTCACTGTAAATCCTGGGCCACTTTGATACGTAAATATTGATCCAGCTTCTAGGGTAATGCTTTGACTCTGCCCCTTGCATTTCCTAAACCTTATTGTTGCCCCCCTGTAGCGCCCTAGGGTTTAGTCAGAGAGCTCCTCGCCAAACTCCTTGTCAGAAGTAGCTACTGTAGTTAATTATTAGGGATCCATTGACTTCTCCCTAAGTTTGGCCTGGTTGTACTTTCCTCTTCTACCACCAGGTGGCTGGGCACTTGGAGCTATTAGATTGAGAAGGACAACTCAAGGTCAGGTTATGGGTATATTAGGTATCTCAGCCAATGGGCAGGGATTTTGTTTAATCACTTGGCCTGCTGGGAGAGCCTATATGTTCTGGTGAGGTCAGGTGATCCTTCTTCTTGTGTGCCACCCAGACTGCCATCTGGGTGGACGTCTGTCGTCTGCCCTGGGCTGCTAGGCCGGAGATTGGGCCTATCCCGGGGACATCAGGCTGTCATGCTGGGTGAGGGCCTATCCAGAAGTAAGAGGGCAGCGCAGGGTTGGGACTGCGGCTTGCAGTCCAATAAAAAGTGACGGTTCTGCCGCCTGGAGAACCTGTCATGGTCAGAGGTAGAAGGGAAGCTGTCGCCTCTAAGTGACCAATCGCCTTTACCAGGGACCACAGTGAGTAACTGAAGCAAATACCTGAGCAGTATTCTCACCGAACGGGCAGGGTGGAGAATCGGGAAACTTCAGGCGGTGATTAAGTCAGGGACCCAATCAGTAGAGGTCATGCTTGCATAGCAGCCTTGTGTGTCACGTTAGGGACCGAGCCGGTCAGCAGGAGTGAAGCTTGAAGGTATCCGAAGTGCCAAGCTAGGGACGCAGCAGGGAAGCGTGGGTGATGCTTGAGGGAAATATGACCCCAAAGGCCTTGAGGAGCTCACAGGATTCAGAGTCAGTGAATCAGAGGGTCTAGTGAAAGACCGGAGCTCAAGGGGCTGAAGAACTATAAGGTGAAGTTGTAGCACAGCTGAGAGAACGGTTACTTTGAGTTAGGAACTGTTTAAGTACTGTTACCATAGAAGACAGCAATCCTGCACGTGCAGAAGTGGCACCTTGCTGGGGCCTTTCCCTGTACGACTGTCCTCCTGTTGAAGTCTCAGAGTCTGCCATTTGAAATTGCAACTATTTAAGGATGTCCTGGCCCTAACCCTCTTTCCCTTGCAAAATATAAAAAGGACTGTCAAAGAAATAAAACCTCTTTTACATCCAAGAAGTGTCTGGCGTCCAATGACTTTTACCACCTTTGCACCCACTATGCCTCACAACCCACCACATATTGAAGGATGTCAGCTATCTTTGGCCTTGAAGGTTCTCATTAGACTGGAAGAGGTCAGAGATTCTGCTACACACCTATAAAATAACATGTTATTTGTTATTTTCTTTTTTTTTTTTTTTATTTATAGTATTAATAATATCAGTATTGTTAAAGTATATGTGAACCCTTACCTTGTAAAACAACCTATTCCATTTAAAACAGAAATGGAAGGCAAAACATGTGTGTACATATCTAAAAAAACATTATAATTACCTTTTTTTTAACTTTTTGATCACATGACCACTGTGCAAAAGATAAGGGGTTTGTAAGGGTGGGGGTGGAAAAACAGCAGCACACTAATCTTCCTTAGGGATGAGCTTCGAGCATCGGTTCACTGCACAGCAAATTTTATGGGGCGTTCCCGGCAAATTCGAGCGCCCCATAATGCACTGCAAGACCGCAGTGCATTGCTGTATGATGATTGGCCAAAGCATATACCTGACCTGCATGCTTTGGCCAATCACAACAAGCTCCTCTGCGAGAGCCATAATTAAATCATGGCTCAGGGGAACTACGTCCACGCCCCACACAATATAAGGCTGCTTACACAGCGCCTGTATATTGTGTTATAGTGGACAGGGATAGAGAGATTGAGCTAGACCAGGCAGGCAGGTTAGTTAGTTAGTGGCAGTCCTTTGGAGCCCCACATGACCACATGTTCCAAGCTGAATAAAAGACAGCCCCTTCCCCAACTAAGATGTTCTTTTTTTGGTCATGCTCCAGGCCACATGTTGATTGCAGTTGGTAAGTAAATTTGTTTGTTGCATTCCCCCCCTGCCAAACCTACCCCTCCATGTTCAGCCTCTCATGGAGTTGGAAGACCCTGAATGCTGAAGGTAAATCCTTCTAAAAACTTGGTGGCTTTTGGTGCCAAGGCCACGGACAAAATGTTGCTTAAACAGCATTGATCTTGTACAGGTGTGGTAGTATAAGAGCTCTGCAATGTCATCACTGCCTCTCCTTTTGGGTTTTTTTTTCCCCTGACTTTTTTTTTTATGCAGCACACCGCACTGCTCTACTGGCTTTACTGTCAGTCTGAGAGCGGCTGTGAATGGTGTCACAGAGTGTGGGGAGATGGGCAGCACGGGATGGTAACCGTCAGACGCCATGCAATGGTGTAAATGATCTTGGAGGTCTGCAGATGTGAGGGCTTCTCTCCTTCTCTCTCTGCAGTCCTGCCAGGTAAATAACTTACCTCTGACTGAGTCCCCTGTCTGCCTCTGGATGGGCTGTCCTGACTCCCCTGCTATGCTGTGTACTTCTGTGGGTTTGACAGTCTGACTGATTTTTGTCTCAGACTCTGACTGTGTCTGCTGTCTGCCTTTGGAAGTGCTGCCTGAAGCTCACTTGTGGCTGCTTCTGAAGTGAGTGAATAAAGGCAGATGGGTCTTAAGGAGACAGTGTACCTGTATTTTGGTGAGAGGTAATATACTTTTCTCCATATATTTTGTGCAAATTTGAGCTTGCCACGCCTGTTAGTTGGCACAGAAGATTAGCAAAGGTAGGAGGGGGCAACGTGGTTTTTAAAAGAGTGCTCAAGGAAATTATGCAAATTAAGGTGTTTTGCATTATTTTAGGAGCAGAAACCCTGAACGCAAACGCTCCAAAAAACATAAGACCCGCCAACGATCATTTTATCCTGACCAGGACGATGACACCTAAAGGGTTGTCACATTCATTAAGCATGTGGTCAATACATTCTAAAAAAGTCATTTCCACTTAGCCTGTGAAAGGACAGGATCCAGGAACTTGGCACATGCTTTTATGCCAGCATGATAGAAAATGTCTCATCCAGCTCAGGGTGCATTTTTGGCCTGCATGCAGTCTGTAGTGGCAGAGAAATGAAATTGCACAGGTTGCCTCACAAGGATGGGGGTTGTGCAAAATTCTAATGGGGCGTACACACGGTCGGACTTTTCAGCTACAAAAGTCCGACAGCCTGTCTGACAGACTTTCGACGGACTTTCGACGGACTTGCGGCGGACTTTCTAACGAACAGACTTGCCTACACACGATCACACAAAAGTCCGTCGAATTCTTACGTGATGACGTACACCGGACTAAAATAAGGAAGTTGATAGCCAGTAGCCAATAGCTGCCCTAGCGTGGGTTTTTGTCTGTCGGACTAGCATACAGACGAGCGGATTTTTCGACCGGACTCGAGTCCGTCGGAAAGATTTGAAGCATGTTTCAAATCTAAAGTCCGTCGGATTTGAGGCTGAAAAAGTCCGTTGAAAGTCCGGAGAAGCCCACACACGATCGGATTACCAGCCAGCTTTAGTCCGTCAGCGTCCGTTGGACTTTTGTAGACGAAAAGTCCGACCGTGTGTACGCGGCATAAGCCCTATTACGGTGGCTATAGCAGAAAGTATGCTGCAAATATCCACGCCACAAGAAACACCCATAATGATAGAGCGTAAATCGCTCATTCATGAAGGATAGTCTTTTCCCACAACGATAGAGTGTAAATCGCTCGTTGATGGAGGATGGTCTTTTCAGCAACTACTTCAGACAGAAGGATGTTGAAGATTGCAACACTTTCCTGCAAGGGTCCTTTGGTGTCTTTTTTTTCTTTTACTTTTTACCAGAGATAGGTATACCACATCTATCTCCAAAGTTCGATTTTAAAGTGGTATTCAATTTCCAGAAAAACTGGGAAATAGTCCCTCCAAGTTTTAAAACGAGAGGCACTGAGTGCACAGCAGGAAGACTTCAGTTTTCTTACACATGGTCGAATTACTAACAGTGTACTTGGTCAAAGGAGGAAAGTGTACAATCTTTTAATTTAGCCATCAGGCCCTCAAGAGTCACCCACTGTTGTATAACCAGGGTGATTAGATTGGCATGCAGAAAACAGGCCTTTCTGCTCTGAAACAATTGCAAGCCTATTTGACTAGAGGGGTAGCAGCCTTTGGGGCAGTTATGCCAGGATTGCTTGGAAGATATAGGTAAGGGCTAGCTTGAAGGTCTGGGGCGGCCTTCATTCAACCTTACAAACTAAATATGCAGTTAGCAGGTTTGGGACAAGAGAGATCAATTCTTTCTGGCTTTAGCAGCTTTTCTTTGATTGTTGGTGTCTCTTTTCATTTGTCCTCTCCCATACTATATTAGCTTTGGTATATCCTGTTATCTGCTGACACGAGGATGGTCCAGGAAAACAGAAAATTGTTATCACTTACCGTAATTTTCCTTTCCTGGCGCATCCTCACTTCGGCACAGGACTCCCTCCCTAGTGGCCTGACACAGGCTAGGTTATCGAACATCTTAGTTGGGGGAGGGGCTGTCTTTTATTCAGCTTGGAACATGTGGTCACGTGGGGCTTCAAAGAAGCCCGTTCTGTGCTGACGCAAGGATGCGACAGGAAAGGAAATTTACAGTAAGTGATAACAATTTTCCGTTATTCAGTCAGTACAGGTAGTGTATTAGATATATTCAGTCAGTACAGGCAGTATATTTGATTTTATATATATATATATATATATATATATATTTATATATATATATATATGTATGTATGAATATGAGATACAACAGTCTGTCAAATTAAACAAACAAATGTGAAAAGACACATAATATCAAAGCGGCGCTCCTGTCAAATTGCTGAGAATTGACACAATTGCATATAGGGTAAATGCACATATAATCGCTAAACAGTAAATCGCAGATCTGACAAGAGGATAAACGTGAAGGTAAAGTTCGTGGCTAGCTTAATAAGTGAATAAGGAAGAGGAGATGGTCGGATAGTGCACCAATCACCGTATTCAAACCCATGCTCCACACGCCACTCTGGGGTTCAAACTCACCACAAAGTTGCAGATAATAAGCATTCACGATCTCCCACTGATTCACTGCTGGGCCGGCTTGGAAATCCACATCATCAGCGTATATAAGGAAATAATAAAGGGTCTGGAGGATATTAGTTATGAGAAAAGAAGGGGGGACAAGGAGGATGGGACTTTATATGAAGTACATGGAAGCGAGAGGATAGTTAAGTGGAGTAAAGGAATTTATTCATAATACAATGTAATTGTACATATAATTTTGATACACAATAACAACAGTAATGTGGTGATAACAACAATGTTTGGGATTGTAACCACTAATGTCAAAGATAAAAAAGGTAAACATGGTAGTAAACAATAGACAATAAAATGGTAGCAAATCTCAATTAAGAGCATAATAAATTCAATCATAAATTCCAAAATTCCACAAGAACATGGTTAGGTGAAATCATGATTATAAGATAAAACCTGCAGGACCTATGGCCTCACTGGATCTGTAGGGATATTTGTTATATAGAACCTTGAAACAGGTGTGAATGAATGAGAACACGGCATCATGTAGCTCTACGCGTTTTGTGGCTGATACGCCACAGGAGCAGGAGCATGTTTGCCTTTTTTATCTTTGACATTAGTGGTTACAATCCCAAACATTGTTGTTATCACCACATTACTGTTGTTATTGTGTATCAACATTATATGTACAATTACACTGAATAAATTCCTTTACTCCACTTAACTATCCTCTCGCTTCCATGTGCTTCATATAAAGTCCCATCCTCCTTGTCCCCCCTTCTTTTGATTCAATTGAGTGAAATTATGGCCCGGTAGGGTCACATATTTCCATCCCTAAGTCCCATAGGGATGGAAATACAAACCTTACCAGGTTTAGGCTTTTATCAGTTATGAGGAAAGGTTGCAAGCACTGAACTTATTCTCTCTGGAGAACAGACGCTCGAGAGGGGATATGATTTCAATTTACAAATACCGTACTGATGACCCCACAATAGGGATAAAACTTTTTTGCGGAAGGGAGTTTAACAAGACATATGGCCACTCATTCAAATTAGAAGAAAAGAGGTTTAACCATAAACTACGTAGAGGGTTCTTTACTGGAATGCGGCGTACACACGATCGGACATTCCGACAACAAATGTTCGATAGGAGCTTGTTGTCAGAAATTCCAACAGTGTGTAGGCTCCATCGGACATTTTTTGTCGGAATTTCCAACAAAAATTCCAAAAATTTGAGAGCTGGTTCTCAAATTTTCCGACAAAAATCCGTCGGAAATTCTGATCGTGTGTACACAATTCTTAACATTGGGAATTTCCGACAATAATTGTGTGACTGTATGTATGCAAGACAAGTTTGAGCCAACATCCGTCGGAAAAAAATCCAGGATTCTGTTGTCGAAATGTCCGATCATGTGTGCGTGGCATAAGAGCGGCTAGGGTGTGGAATTCCCTTCCACAGGCCATGGTGTCAGCGGGGGGCATCGATAGTTTCAAAAAGCTATTAGATAAGCACCTGAACGACCAAAACATACAGAGATATACAATGTAATAGTGACTTATAATCACACACAAAGGTTGGACTTGATGGACTTGTGTCTTTTTTCAACCTCATCTACTATGTAACTACGTAATTTACATTTCTTATGTGTCTCCTGGTGGCGTAGGTTCCCAGAGTCTTTTCCCCTTTCCAAGATGGCGCTGGCTGCCTGAAGCCACTATGCTACATGTGTAGCTGGCACCATCTCACCTGTGACGTGGGACCTTTGCCTTGGGCATTTCCTTGTGAATGCCCTGTTCCAAAATGGCACCCGTATTCATGACCATAATGGGTGGGTGGTACCAGGAGGCCCTGACTTGGGTGGAGGAACTGCCAACTTTATTATCAAACCCACTGTTCCACTTAGCAAAGGTTCTGGTTCACTTATTTACTTACAGGTTTAGTGCAATATCCTGTTCGGGGAGGGCCATTTGTCTTGAACCCCCAAAAGGGGGCGACAAGTACTTATCCTATTTCAACCTGCGCAGTCTGCTATTCCTATCCTGCTTTCATAGAAAATACTGCCCAATCACATCATCAGCTGTCTGTAAGGTAAGGAATTAGGTAAGTAGCGAAGACTATTTAAAAAAAGAGCATGTGGTTTATATGCTGCCATAATATTTTGACAGCCCTGGCGCTCCAGGCGAGGTTTCTCCAGGTCATCGCCACACCATCATTATAACTGATATTCTGGTTCTTCTTCCTGCTACCACTGTTCCCCATCTCCAAGTCATCATGTGCTTATAACAGATGCTGGATATGCAGAGATAAAGCACTTCCTGAAAAACTAGTATGCCAGTCCTGCTTTGACAGCACCACTAAAGAAAGGATGGCGGATGTAAGAAAGGTGACAGTTTCAGTCGGTAGCTGTTATACACAGAAAATCTAGTCAGTCAGCCAGCTGCAATGGAGTCAGAGAGTTCCTTATAAGAGATGAGGAGGTTAAGAGGGCTGGAGGCTTTGACTTTTCTCTAATAGCACCTTTTGTAAAGGCAGTGAAAGAAGCAATCGGCTGGGAGGCAGTGGAAGAGACTCCACAACAAGTCAGAAAATATGTCCCTAATCTTAGGAAGGGCACACCTCTCTGGAACTTTTTAGGCAGAGTACAGACAAAGCAATAAAGTTAAAAGGCAGAAGCCAATTTATTCGTTTAAAGTATGGGATAAAAAGCACATCAATCCATTAAAATGCCTCAGATAACAAAGTGTAAAGAGAACATAAACCTTTTCAAGCATGTACGATGAGCCTACCCAGGGGATTTACAGAGTTCTTGTGGACCTTGGGAAGCGCATAAAAGGTGGCCATCTGAGGTAAACTAGTTCTAGTGAATTCCCATGTTTTGTGTATGATGTTATTGTTGTAGGCTTGGTCCACCAGAAAATAGAAATCATTGGTAAAGGAATCAAAATATGATTTAGGTATCAGTCGATACCATTCTGTATTTGCTAAAATTTTGTAACACATTTTAATGTAACTAATCGATGTCCATGACTACCACATTTACCCCCTTGTCGGAGGGCTTGATGGTAATATGTTAGTTGTTGGACAGAGACTGTAGAGCCCGTATCTCGCCTGGGGAAAAGTTGCTGTGTGTTTTCAGATCTTCAGGTTAGAGATGTCTTTAGTGAGAGACTAGTCTTTTTTGAGACTAGTTTCAAAAATGTGGCAGCGTTGTGATTTGAGAGAGGTGAAGGGTATATATCAGATTTTTTTTTAAAGAGGATTAAGTGGTATGTTAGACGGCTGGATAGAGGGTGGATCATCCACTACAGCCAATAAAGCTACAATATCTAATGTGTCAATGAGATAAACTGCTTTGTTTTCTTCAAGCAGTGTAATAAAATGATCTAAGTCTTGAAGATCTTTTTGGGCAGGTCCTTTTCTTAGCAGGGCTTTTAGCTTGACTACTGCCGCACTTTGTGTTCTGCCCGACATGTAGAGGCCCTCCTTGGTGATGGCCCATTTAGGCTGTGGGTCGGGCTGTGATGTGCTGGTGATGTGTGTGGCCCCACCCTGCCCACACCCCTGTGACGTGGGCCAGCCTTACTGCATATCGGCGGTGTGGTGCCGCGTGACGTTATCCCACGGGTCATTGCACCAGGGGACCGCCCACTCCCGGCTGGTGGACCAGCCGTAGATTACGGCCATGCGCCACTGTTCTCTGAGGAGATGGCTCCTCCCTTTTCTGATGGGACACTTAAATATGGGCCCAGTACTTCCATCCAGTCTCTATCATTTGGGACCCCATGATTGCTCATGGTCTATTGCAGCTTGTCTACCAATTGGTGAGGCCTTTGTACAACTTTGCTGTCCCCCTTTTGGTGAACTATCTATGTGACATCTTTATACTCAGTATGCATTTACTTATTTACAATGTCTGTAGCTGCACACTCTGCCTGAGCCACACTCCATTTAAAGCACACTACTATATCTTTGCAGACTACTATCCCCCTTCTTCTGGGTGTTCATTGGCTCTAGAGGGTCCTTGTGGAGACTTAGGGCGTTCATTGCTTTGCCATCTCTGTTGGAGGGTGTCCTATACCAGCCCCATCTGATAGAACCAATGTGCATTAATTCAACACCTCATATACCTTTTTACAACTATGCGATACCTGTCATATAAGCTTTTTGTATACTAATTTTGATTCATTGTATTGTAGGAGTTTTTTTATACCCAAATAACTCCCTTGTCATGTACCTGGGTGTATTTGAACCGGGATGTTCCTGGTCCCGCAGCTGCAGTCTTACTTGTTGTGCCACGGAGGAGCTCTGGAGTTATAGCTATGTTCTCTTAGTTTAATGCAGGGCCGCCATCAGGGGAGTACAGCTGTCACAAGTGTAAGGGGCCCAAGGGGCCCGAGGGGCCCGCCCGGGCCAGGAGAAGGCAGGATGGGTGGGTGGAGGGGAGCCGTGCTGTGCATTACACAAACGATCTCCCAGCTTCTGCTGTTCTCGTGTCACTGACACTGAGCTCCGACATCGAGCTCTTTACTGCCACCTCTGGCTACTATGTGCATGTTCACTGTTCGTGTGATCTGTACTATGCTTCTCAGAAACATGTCAGCTTTGTGAAAACGACCTGGGACTTGGTAGGAAGACCTTATTTACAAGTAGGGGCTGTGGGGGAAAGGGAGGGGGCTGTTGGTGGACAGAGCGGGCCAGAGCCTTGTGTGTGGACAGATTTGTGTATGCAGTGGTGTATTTTGATGTTGTGCTGCCCCAGGCATGACTAAAATCAGGCGCCCCCTCCATCTAAAATTGTCCCACCCCTCCCTTCTGAAATGGCTATTCGGGGCCCCTGGTGGCTGTGCGGGGTCCCTGTGAAGGGGCCCTCGGTGGTTGTGCGAGGTCCCTGGTGGTTGTGTAGGGTCCCTGTGCAGGGTCCCTGGTGGCTGTGTGGGGTCCCGGGTCCCTGGCGGCTGTGCGGGGTCCCTGGTGGCTGTGCAAGGTCCCTGGTGGTTGTGTGGGGTCCCTGGTCCCTGGTGGCTGTGCGCGGTCCCAGGTCCCTGGTGGCTGTGCAAGGTCCCTGGTGGTTGTGTGGGGTCACTGTGCGGGGTCCCTGGTGGCTGTGCGTGGTCCCGGGTTGCTGGTGGTTGTGCAGGGTCCCAGGTCCCTGGTGAGTGTGCCAAAACACAGCACTGTGTGTACGCGAGGGGCTGATATATAGGTGTGTGTGTGTGTGTGGGGGGGGGCTGACATATATACAGGTGTGTGTGTGTGTATGTGGGGGGGGTGACATATATAATACAGGTGTGAGGGGGCTAACATATATACAGGATTGAGGGGGGGCTGAGTGCGTACAGGTGAGGTGGCCAGTGTGCGGATTCGGTAGGATGGCCCGTGGTCAGGCTCGGTGGGGGGGGCCCAGGCCTAAAGCTGTGTAAGGGGCCCAAAAATTTCTGATGGCTGCCCTGGTTTGATGCATTACCTTGGACTCACTAGCCCCACCTGCTGCCAGCTGTGGACAATCTACAATCAAAGCAGCCCATAAATAGCAGCACTTCCTATCTCTCAGTGCCCATTTGTTTGGACTAGCTTCCTGGGTGTTTTGACTGCTTTGTGACTTTGAATACCGTATTTGAACTTCTGCCTGAATTCCTGACTACTCTCTAGCCTGCTGATTTCGTACTTCACCGCCAGCTCGTGTATGACCTTTGCCTGCCTGACCAATCTCTGGATTTCGATTGTGTACCACTTTGCCTGATCTGTTGCTGTCCTGATCTGCCTAAGTTTTCGCCTGAAACCTCAGCACACAAGCTCCACTTTGGACAATACCAATCACAGGTACCTTACATTACTACAAACAGGCCACAATGGCAGTGGACCCTGCTGAGATTGTTAAGGCGATTTCATGTCAGGGACAATTGATTGGAGCTCATGAACAGCATCTTTCTTCCCTGGATGCCAAGTTAGATGAACTTTAACACTTTTAACACTTCGTCTGCCAAAGTGACTTTTGTAATTACCTTGTTAAAGGGGAAGGCCCTGGCCTGGGTCTCTCCTTACCTGGAACGCAATGATCCTGTGCTGCTAGACGCTGACAAATTTCTGGCTTCTCTCCAGACTGTATTTGGCAAGCCAGATAGAGCTTCTGCAGCTGAGTACTCACTTTTGGACATACAACAAGGTACCAGGTCTGTGGCACAATAGGCTATTGAGTTCCGTACCCTGGCTGCTGAGACTAATTAGGACTTCAGGGCGTTATGTGCAGCCTTCCGAAAGGGTCTCACAGATCGCATCAAGGATGAATTAGTCTATAAGGATTCCCCAGAAGACCTTGAGAAACTCATAGAGCTGTGTGTTTGTCTGGATGTCCGGTATCATGAAAGGTGCCAAGAGAGACTTAGAACTCACAAGTTTTCTAGGCCAGTTTACCGTTTGGCCCCTAACTTCCAAGCACAATCTCAGCCAGAACCTGAAATCTCAGTTGAACACCAGGCATCTATGGAACCCATGGAAGTAAGCCGTCTCCACCTGAGTCGGAGAAACAAAGGAGGCGTGCATTGGGCCTATGCCTGTACTGTGGACTTTTGTTATCTGTCTGCCCTTCCCATCCAGTAAAAGGCAGGGTCTAACCAGTGTTGGAGGAGCTGAGTTAGATCTTACAGGTATATCCTCTAAGACCAAGATTACCATTCCCGCAATTATCCATTTACCCTCTAAACTTGTCTCCTGTGAGGCTTTTGTGGATTCTGGAGCTGCTGGCATATTCTTGGACTACACTTTTGCTAAAAAAAAATAAAATCCCATTTGTTCCAAAGTCTAGACCCCTGAACATCACCACCCTGAATGGACAACCCTTGGGAGATGGCACTGTAAAATTTGAGACTATGAATATCACCCTTCAGGTAGGCGTACTCCACAAAGAGGAAGTTGTCTTGTCTCTTACTGATTCCCTACTTCTGCCCTTTATCCTTGGTTACCCATGGTTACAACAACATAACCCTTCTTTTGATTGGGAAAATGGAGAACTAACCTCTTGGGGGTCGTTCTGTCATCTAAACTGTTTGTCTCAGCCCAAAAGATTTTCTGGTTGTTTGTTGGCTTCCGAGGCCATTCCACCTACATTGCCTCATGAATACCATGAGTTTGTAGATGTATTTTGAAAGCAAAAGGCAGAGGTTTTACCTCCACATAGTCTTTTGATTGCGCAATTAATTTGATTCCTGGAGCACCTCTTCCCAAAGGAAGGACCTATTCCCTGTGTTTGTATGAACAAAAATCCATGGAGGAATATGTGAAAGACAACTCGGAAAGAGGTTTTATTTGACCCTCTTCTTCTCCAGTAGGGGCAGGTTTTTTCTTTGTTGAAAAAAAAGATGACTATGCATAGATTATCGAGAGTTAAATCAAATCACTGTAAAAGACTCCTACCCTTTGCTTCTCATTCTTGAACTGTTTGATGTACTTAAGGGAGCCGTTATCTTCTCTAAGCTGGACCTACGAGGGGCTTATAATCTGATTCGAATTAAAGACGGGAACGAGTGGAAGACAGCATTCAACACTCGTAATGGACATTTTGAATGTCTGGTTATGCCATTGGGGTTGTGAAACACCCCTGCTGTCTTCCAACGTTTCATGAATGACATTTTTCATGATTTCAGCAACAGTTTTGTGATCATATACTTGGACAACATTTTAATCTTTTCCAAGACTCATCTAGAGCACATCTCACATGTAAAGCAGGTAATACAATGACTGAGAGAAAACCATCTTTACGTGAAGATTAAGAAATGCAGTTCCCATCAAAGCCTTATTCTTTTCCTTGGATACATTATAAGTGCTGTCGGTTTCCAAATGGACCCTCAAAAACTTTCCGCTGTCTTGCAATGGCCCCAACCAACCACTTTAAGAGGGCTCCAAAGCTTTCTAGGGTTCGCAAATTACTCTAGACGCTTCATCAAAGGTTTTGCCTCCATTGCGGCCCCCCTTACTGCTATAACTAAGAAAGGTACAAATTGCAAGGTGTGGTCCTCAGAAGCAGAATCGGCTTTCCAGCAATTAAAAGACATGTTCAGCAAGGCTCCAATTCTTCAGCATCCAAACCCTGATCTCCAGTACATAGTTGAGGTTGATGCCTTCGAAGTAGGAGCAGCGACAGCCTAAGTCCGGTAGAATCCATCCAGTAGCGTTTTTTTTCTAGAAAGTTTTCTCCAGCGGAGATCAATGGCGATCAAATTGGCATTGTCTGAATGGTGACATCTTCTGGAAGGGGCTCCCAAGCCTTTTTCTATCCTCACTGACCTAAAAACCTGCTGCATCTTCAAACTGCAAGACGTTTGAACTCACGTCAGGCTCGATGGGCTCTGTTTTTATCCCATTTTAATTTTGTTCTTTCTTATGTTCCTGGGCATAAAAACAAGAAAGCCGATGCTCTTTGCAGACAGTTCGCTACTTCTGAAGATCAACCTACCGAGCAGTATATAATCCCACCTTGCAAAATTGTCACACAGATCTCTACAGCTCTTTCACAAAAGTTACAAGAAACCCAGAATCATGTTCCCCAAGGCTTGAAAATACCACCAGGTGGCCTGTTCGTAGCCCCTAGCCTCAGAAAACCTGTACTCCTCTGGGCTCATGATGGTGTGTTATCTGGTCATCCTGGTGTCACCATCACTCTTAAGACCTTGCAACGTCATGTCTGGTGGCCTCATATGAAAAGGGATGTTACTGACTATGTGGCTGCCTGTCCAACTCGTGCTGCTAATAAAGTACCTCGCACATTGCCTACTGGACTGTTACAACCACTTCTGGCACTTCGCCAGCTTTGGACCCATTTGACTATGGACTTCATTACAGACTTACCCAAGACCAAGGGCAGGACTGCTATATGGGTCATAGTGGATTGCTTTTCCAAAATGTCTCATTTTGTGACGCTCCCAGGATTACCTACAGTGGAAGCACTGTCTACCCTATTCCTTTCCCATATTGTGAGATATCATGGCATACCTACCAATGTCATCTCAGACCGTGGATCCCAGTTTGTTTCCAGATTCTGGAGAGCATTCTGCAAGAAACTGGGAGTAATGCTCTCACTCCTTACCTCACATCACCCTCAAACCGTACGCATGAACCAGTCCCTAGAAACCTATATTTGATATTATGTCAATGCCTTACACTCCAACTGGTCTGAGTTCACCCTTAATTCCCATTGCCACAGTGCTCTTCATACCACACCATTCTACGCAGCCCTAGGCTATCACCCTCAGACTTTTCCCCTACTTCAGCCTTCTGGTGTACCAGCAGCAGATCTGCGGGTGAAAAATATTCTGCTACATTGAAATAAGGTTTGCTTATTACTACGGAAGTCAGCAGGCAAGTATGCGCTTTTCTCCAACATACGAAGATGCCATATTTCTCCATATGTGGTGGGGCACAGAGTTTGGCTATCAACCAAATATGTGAGACTGAAACAACCTTCTACCAAATTGGGCCCTTGATGCATCGGTCCTTACAGAATTATTGCTCGAGTCAGGCCAGTCTCCTATTGGTTGAAATTGCCCTCCTCTCTCCGGATTCACCCCGTATTC